>NW_024067667.1:0-370000 GCF_009389715.1 Phoenix dactylifera | reverse complement strand
AACCTACCTAACTTAGAACCCATATCCTAAACCACCATTCCAAGCCTAGACAGAGGATAGGCTTAGGGTTTAAGATATCCCAAGTTTGATGCTCAATTTTAAATTCATGAGAATTTCAAAATTTTTAATCAATACTCAATTCCAGTGTTAAAATATTATTTTAGATTACAAGATTCTAAAACTAGTTTCTTTAGTATCTTTCAATCTTGTAGTCAATTTTAAATTTATCTTGTCTTAGAATTCTAAGACTTGATACAATTTCACCTCTTCGCTGACTAGTACTAGAAACATTCAGTTTTCTATCTCTATACAGTTGAACCATGTTATGGACAGGCACATGACCTCTAATTTTCATCCTTATTTCTCCAAAAACAGTATAAAGTTTCGTACAGTTGTTATATGCATAACTAGGGTCACCAATGCAAGTATTTTGGTACTCATTTGTTTTTCACCATGCACCAAATAAAATAACTCACTATTTTAACATTTTTCCTAACAAAAAAGAAAAAATATATGTACATTCCATCCATGAAAACTATATCGAATGACGAAAATACAAGAGTTCAGCACTAAATAAACAGTTCTTAATACTTTTTTAGTTATATTCAAGAATTTGTCTGAATATATATAGTCTTTAGTGTTTATTGGTCAGAACACTAGCTTTCTGTTCAACATTCTTGTTCTCTAGTCACTCCATAGTACAGATTAACTCTCATAGTTCACTGTTTGTCCAACAGGTACCAATAATATCACTGTGGAAGCTGCGATCTATAGATCTCTTGGCATGAAGTCGATGGAAGGATGGCGCATAATCTTACAGAGAAAGAGTAAGAAATTGAAGGCACCAGGTATTGATCATGGACACTAGGGGACCAACTGTCATCTCCACCCAAACCCATGTGCTTATGATCAAGATGTACCTGTAACACAAGAACCAGTTTCAAATTGCAGCTTACAAAACTTTATCTAACTAAAGACGTTAGTAATTTCAGAGGGCATTAATAATCTGAGTAGTATGTGAGTACAAATTACATGCTAAACATGCGGGGAGGATTACAGAAGAGAATCAAGTTTTCTAATCATGAATAAGAATGTGAAGTATTCTGGTTCACAAAGATAACCATTAGAACTGTTAATCTTATTGATCTTGTTAGTTGACTACTTATCACAACAAGAAGCTTACATCAGTCTTAAACCACCATGCCTCACATAAATCAGGATTTGGGATAATGAAGTAAGAATAAGGATTTTCTGATATAACGATATATCAGGATTTGATGAATAACTCACAAAGCTTATCGCTTCAAAAAGAAAAATAAAAAATATAGAAAAATATAGGATGATACCAGAAGATTTACTTGGATGAGAAAGTCCAACAATCATTTGAAAAGTCTTGCAATAGGTCGAAGACGTCTTAACCTTGGTCAAAATCTAAAGAATAATATGATTTGACCCATTGACCCAGCAAGTGTTTTGAAAACCACATGGATGACCAAACAAATGGCTTTCAAGTGCTCATACAGCACTAAGTATGATGCAAAAATCATTGACTACATACAAAACACATGCATACAAACACATACACACACAGAGAGAGAGAGAGCTACCTCAATGTCATCTCCTTTGACTAGGTCTTGGTTGTGAGTTTTCTTGTCAAGTTCCTCAGTGCTATAGTAGCTTGCACTCATTTGCATAGGCGGCGATGTGCCATAAATGGAAGCAAACAGGCCAACACCATCCCTGTTTCGAAATGCTACCCATCGTACATCTGCTCGACCAGAACACTCACCAGGAGCAATGTAAGGTACATGCATATCTTCTACAGTACTTTCATATATACCAACATGGGCTGCTTCTTTCCGATCTGGATAACATTCAAATGGTCCTTTCCCATACCAGGTCACATGATCTAATGCCTGGTCAACATGGAATACAACCCCAACGCGGGGAAGAGGAGGAAGATCATTCTTAGGATTTATATTGTATTCAATTATCAGATCACCAGTTTCAGAGATCCAGTAAAACACATCAACTCTGAAAAGAATGTAACTTGAATTTTCATGCTCATTGAACCCTCCAGAACCCAGCAGGATCTCTTGATCCCTTGAAACACCAAAATAGACAGCTGTTATCTGCACACTATGATCGGACAATTCCTTTATGGAGCAGTTCCCTGTATGAAATGATACATTATCAAGGCCGGCCGCCTTCCACTTGGAGGCATAGCTGTCTGGACCTCCTCCTTTGTCATTATCGGTAGGAGCTCGCCAAAAGCAGGGAAGTATGCCCTGATTTGTAAGGAGACACCCTTCAACCTGTAGTTCATCAAAAGCTTAGGTGCACTTTTCTTAGTCAACCAAAAAATTTCTGGATAAAATGGATTTTATGGACAGGATCGCAGTGGAGGATGCCTGAAATAAAACCCAAGCGCCACAGAAAACAGATGCAATACAGCCTATCAGTTCTCAATCTTTTGTAAGGCCAGGGGCATTTTTAAGGCATTTGTTCATATGAAGAAAGGAGATTTGGACATAATTCAAAAACATCTTTTATGGTTACGGAGCGACTTTTGAACACTTCATCATTACTGCAGCATTGTTGCAGCATGAACAATCATATTGTGCTGAAAAAGATATGGCATAGCAATCAATGAATGGCATAGTGGACCCTATCTCTGCAGTGCAAGGCTGAGCACGAGTGTTTCCTTTATTACTGACATCCATGATCCTATGCCTCATGATGAGAGATTATACCTTCTTAGAGATTAGCACTGGCACACAATGGAGAAGAGAAGGTTTAAAAGTCCAAAAATACAACTGAAGAATGTAGGAAAGCCTACTAGAATTACTTGAACCTCCCTCCCTCCCCCTCACCAAGAGGTCAGCTGCTAAAGGGGCCTGGCCAGAAGCCAAAGAAACATGTAGGGTTGACAACCAAGATGAGGTGCAGAATCTTAAATCAAATATAGCAGTAGAAGACTCCTCCATGTCACATAGCCAGTTGTCATACCTTAGCTAAAGTGATTTACTTAAAATGATGTCTCATGATATTAAAAGCAGTTACATTAATGGGATCAAGTAAATTCCTTTTAATGCATACTCTTTCTTTCGGTTTACTCCTTCCATCAAACCTTGTCCTTGAAGGGTATAAGGCATAAGAACAAAGATATTTTCCAACACGAGCATTTTGAATCATAGTCATAAGTATTGTGGACTTGCTTGATGAACAAAGATGTCATGCTTATAGAAAAAAAAAAAAGGAAAAAGAAAGAAGAAGAAGAGGAAGAAGAAAATATTCTCACAAATTATATGATATGAATGTATGAATGGATGCATGCATTATGTGTGTATGTAGGTACATAGGTATGCATCTGTGTATCCTTGTTGCATGTCCTCATGCACTGAAGTCATCCTAACCATCGCTCCATCTACTGTACTGTATTTGGCATCTGTGCTTGGCACCAAAATGATGAAATTAGAATAGTGAAAAGTCCTACTTTCAAATAATATGACCACTGTCAGTACATGCATCGAGAACTGTACACCTCCAGTTAGATGGTAATGTTTCTTAATGTGGAATCTCAAGTTGGCCATTCAGTTAAAAAACAGCCATATGGTGGTGCAAAATACCCGTTGATTTCTATCATATCTGCTAAATGACTAGGGTATCCACTGAGGCAGATATATGAATATGAATAACAAGCTAACTCATGGAGAAAACTATTCCTAGAATGAGTTATAAATAACCCTGATACTAGTAACTTGGCCATTCTAAAAGCATAACTTTGGTCCCTTACTGACTTGATAATCAAATGTGTGATAATGATTATCTATGATTGCTTTAATGCATCTCATCAATCAAACCCGAAAATAATACTGTATTAAATGAAGAAAATATTTTTGGCACGTCCAATTCTCCATTTTCAGGTCATTATGCAATGTTTCAACTCCACTAGAAAGTTGAAGATTTTAGATAAATATAAAAGCCCTTAGATGTCTTATAGTCTCTTGATGTTCGTTAAAATGGTGCCCATCATAGCTGTTAAGTCTAAGATGCATTGTTGACCCTTTCTCTATCATCTTAAACTTTTTAGATCCAGTAATTATTTAATAATAGCAAAGATAACATTTAAAATTACCAACCATAAACTTTCTGTGAGGACCAACTAGCAAACCGGCCAAGATCGGCAACTAGTTCAGCTGAATTCGCCTGAACCTGTCAACCTAACCTCAAGGGGCTGGCGTTGACGTCATTCTAAGGGGATCGCAATCGTGGATCCTCTATTAGAGCTGTTGGCAAGAGCGGAATGCCCACCAAGAAGAGGGGGATGGGTGCAGATTTGCTGCCCAAGACCCTCAGTCGTGCGTGCCAACATGCATGGGTCGCGTGTGCAAAACCACTACCGCCTCCCTATTTTATCCATCTTCCCCCATTCCATGACACTATTCCCTCTGACTTCAATCGCTCCCTCCCTAATCACCAGATGCCACCACCATAGTCCCCTCTCTCTCTCTCTCTCTCTCTCTCTCTCTCTCTCTCTCCCACCTTGGTCCCTCTACTGGTTTCCAATGATCACCACCTGTCGACTACCACCACAGTAAACCTCCCCCGTTTCTTTTATCTTCTCTCTACCCTCCTGTTTGATACCACAGACCCTCTCTCTATTTTAGTCCCAACCTTGCTAACAGTCGTTCAACTGGCACCGGACCACCACCTGATCTCCTCTCTATCTTTTCCTCTCCGATTCCTATTGGCTACCTCCCCACAAGTACCTACATCGAGACCATCTCCACTGGCTCCCTCTCTCTATTTCTGCCATCCTCCCCTTCATCCTCCGCTCCACTGCTAGACCAAGCCATGGGTGTGTAGTCATTATCATCGCCAAACTCCATCGCTTGGACAGGGGTTAAGCCTAAGTTCCTTGTCTCTAGATCCTTGCTCCAACCCCCAACCCGCTTCCCCTATTTCTTCTCCCACCCGATCCATCAAACACCAACCACTAAGTTTCCTCCTCTTCCTATACGATTTGATTTGCCACCCTCCCTTCATTGCTTCGGTTGTGATTTTGCTAGTCTTGTTGGTAGACATGAGAGCTAGGGTCACTGTTGAACACCACCCCTATCCCTTCTTTTGTTCCTCCGACATTTCCTTCATAGCATGCCACCAGATCTAAATAGCGACGTGCAAGATAGAAAGAATTGATTGGTCATGAACCTAACTACCTTCCCTATTTCCCATGCTCTCCTCATCCTCCTTTCTTCCTTCGGTTTCACCCTACCTACCATTGAATCTAGCCGATAGGCACTCGAGCCAAGGGCTCGATTTAACACTAGATTTGAGCTAGTTTTCCTTTCCCCATCTCAGTCTCCGTCCTTTGAATCGACCCTATCACCTCCTGTCACCGGTCAATCTTCATCGGACGTCGTTGAATCCCATCATTGATAGTCATTGCCATGCTATCCCTGCCTAAATCGGACACTTACCCCTTGATCCAGCTGATTTCCACTTAATATGATTTGCATGTCACGGTCAGGAGTATGATATTATCAATTGTCACATCATAGGAAGGAAATATGACACTATTGTTTGCCTTGCCCCATCACAGGTGGAAACCTGACACTATTGATTGCCCCATCACGGACGAAAAATGTGACGCTATCAATTGCCCCATCACGAGTGAGAAACATGACCGTGGCTAATCCAAAGCTAGAAATAAATTATTATGGAATACTCTTAGAATATTAGCTGAATCTAACCCCTATCATATGTCATGAATGTTCATAAATTGTTGATAATGAACCACCATTACGAGGAAATATCATTTAGGTTGTATGCAATGCATTGAGATACTATAGTCTGTTGAGCAGTGGAAAATAAAATTCAAGTTCTAGATAACTAGCATGTGCATTTCATGGTAATAATAGTTTAATATCATTCCATTGAGCATATTTACTATAGAATGTTTGCTGTTAACTATCAAGTTATTTATTAATCAATTTATGTTGGTGTGCATGAGTATGGGGATTCTTATTGAGTGTTAGCTATGCCACTTCTTGTCTTTCTTTTCAAAATACGATGATTAGAATTCGGTGGAAGTTTGGGGTTTGCTGGTGAGAGGTGGAGAAGATTTAAAGCATGGAATGCCGTACCGGCCCGTACCGGCCGGTACGGGCCGGTACGTACCAGTCCGGTCCTAGACCAGTACCGGAACGACAAAAAAACCGGTATTTCCCGGTTTTTTATCCGAACCGGCCGGTACGAGTGCGTACCGGCCGGCCTCGTACCGGTGCGAACCGGCCGGTTCGCACCGGTACGATTTTTTTTTTTTTTTTTAGAACCACATCGCCGCGCGTTGTGGTTTTTGAAACCACCGCGTACCGGACCGGTACCGTACCGGTCCGGCCGGCCACCGGTACGCCGACCGGTACCGGTACGGCGGACCTTGATTTAAAGCATCTCTGATATCACTGGATGTTTGAAATTGTGGTTGGACTATTTCTATTATCTAAAATATTGGACTATTTTATTTTATTCTTGAAAATGGTGATTATATTGTTGATGTTTTGTTTGTTTAGTAAGCCTCGCATGTTTCATAGCATGGTATGCCGTACCGGAGTTCGGATAGTACAAAGCATACCGTACCATACCAGTTCGGTACCGGTATCCATTGTGGGTAGCATACTAACACTCGATATACCAAAAAAATTCCGTACTATACCGTACCGAGTACCGACACGGTGCTAGTGTGGCACCGGTACAGAGCCCAGTACCGAGATGGTGAACCTTATTTTAAGGTTATACCCTATGGAATGTGCAGCCATATCACATGCCAGCTTGTGTTCTGTGGCATGACACTTCCACACAAGATTAAACAAAGTTAATCTGGGTAGATACTAAATGCAACTCAGCTTTAAGATCCACAAAATGAATTAGCTTGAGATTTTAATACGCAAAGCTGATCTAAGAGCTTTCCACACAGGTTACTGAATTTTCTAGAAAAAAAAATCAATAAAGTTCTGGAATACGGAGTATAGAGGTTCTCAAAACACAGAAGATGATTACAAAGACTATCAGTAAAACAATTACCTTCCAACTTTCAATTGTTCCAGTGCAGGTGTTCAGTTTGATCTGCCAGATGTTCTGCTTGCTAACAGTTAAAATGTCACCAACAAACTCAGAAAGTAGAATTTTACTTTTTGCCAAGTTGATGACCTGAAAAGGATGCCAAACGATTTCAGAATTCAACAAACAGTGATATTAAGAACCTGAATAGGGATCCGCAGAAGAAGTACATGAGGACTGGATTCACTTTTGGCGAGTAAACATAGTTGAGTAGAAGCAAGGACATGACCATCTTCTGCCCATCGTGTTGAATGTTTTAGTTTTGCAGTTATTGTTAAGAATACCTCTGTTGCTGAACATGATTTCCAAAGAGAATACCATGGGGATGTTTTGAATTCGATATCATAACTACTTTGAGGTGCCATTATTGGGAGGTCAAGTATCCCAGAACCCAGGTCACATCCATCTCCTTGAAGAATCCAACTGAACTCTGTAGTTTGTGTTGTGTCAAAGAAGTGTTCATTAACTATCTACAAAATAAATAAAGGGTTATTCAGTACCTGATTGCAGGGGGGAAGTTTAAAAAAAATAAAAAGATAAAATGATTGCATCCAAGCAAGGTAAATACCAATCAGGGAAATACCTTAACCGTGCTATCCATTAAGAAGACCTTTATGGGCTGATAGACATATTTAACCTCTGAAATTTATAAAGCTTCAACGAGTAAGGATATATGTGGATGCCTAACAATCATTCACACACACAATCACCTGACTGGCCCCCATGTCTAATAATCATAATTCATGATAGTGGACAAGTTAAATATAATTTCAAATTTTCAATAGTTTCAAATGTAAACAGAAAACTAATTTTTAATTACCATGTAGAGCAGGGTGAGGAGTTCGATCTGGCCATGTGAGGCCATTCAAACAGAAATTTAAATCATTGGGTGTATCTCCAAAGTGACCTCCATATGCCCAATATTTGCATCCATCACTGCCCTCCTTCAGCAAGCCCTGTATGAAAAGTAATGAAAGTTATATCACAACTAACACACTGCACTTGAGATCAACAGAGCAATGTTCTATTTAAAACGAAAATGACTATAATGAGAAAGCTAGGGCATGTTAGAGTATTGTACAAGTATGACTCCTTATTCTATAGTTCAACAGCGCAATGTTGTGTACTGAAAAAAGAGTATACTTATAACGAGAAAGCTAGGATAAAGTAGAGTATCAAAAGATAATGTACTTAATTCATTATAAATTGTTCATTGCAAGCTCAAATAAAGTAGAGTATCAAAAGACAATGTACTTAAGTCATTATAAATTGTTCATTGCAAGCTCAAAGAATTCAGGATAAACTATATTTTATAGACTCGGATTTTATGAAGTAGGAAAGCCAGAAGTGAGTTTATTGATTTATTGCTGAAAGCAGTTGAACATCATCGCTTGCACTAAATCTATCGTATGGATGCATTTTCTGAACATGTTACAAGAATATAACAATTACTTAAGATAATACACTTAACAAAGTGGCAAATTGACCTCACTTTACCCATTAAGCACTAGTTTTTTAGAGCAAAATCAATTTTTGTAATACTCACCATTAATAAGAGTTTACACTTGGGGCAAAAAAAATGCAAACCTTTTCCATCATATACTTTGGCACTTGAAGTAAAAATTCACATTTTTCAAAACATAAACTTGACAAAATATAGATCACCATCTCCCGATTTTGGCTCTTATTCTTAACGTTCTGCAGTATAATGGAACAAAATTCCACTGCAGGCTATATTCCAAACCCCCACTGGAAAGCACATATCAACATTGCAGAATCAAACATAAAATTATAAGTATATTTACGAAATTCTGTTAATTAAATAAATAAGATTTCAACTGAATGTTAAAGTAATATTATCTTCTTCTAAAAGTTTGAATTTTAAAACATTTCTTAGATTTTTAAGTGGCAGAAATGTAAAGAGATGTAGCTGACCAGAGAAATTATTGTAAATAGAATCATTATTTATTATTATACCAAGCTCAATAAGACTGTCTCAGTGGAGGGTGCCGTTTCAGCTGTTAAAGTAACTGGGGTTTGGGTACCAGTGACTTCGGTTCAAGTCTCGTCTTCACAAGAACTAATCATCTTAATGGATTTTGATGAGCCTTTCCCTTCTTCTTCTCAAACAAAAAATAAGAACTAATCATCTTAATGGATTTTGATGAGTCAGCTGGTTCTGGCCGGTTGGAGCCGATTCCAAAAAATATAAATGAACCGTCCGGTGCCCCGCTGAGTCAACTCGGTACTGGCCGAACCAGGCGATTCAGCCGGGTTCAGCAAACTCTAATCATAAGATGTTATACTCATTAAGAGAGTGTCAACTAGAGCAGTTGGTAAAGTCTTTGGGTGTACCAAGGACATGGGTTCAAGTCCCACCCTCACCTTGATTTTGGCTAGGCTTTCCCCTGTCCTAGTTCTCAAAATGAAGAACATGTTATACATACTAAGAAAATAACTATTGATCTGAAGATAGGCTCATTATTCCAACGCAAACAAAAAAACTAGACATATTTAAAACATTAGTCATTAGTCAATATATGACAAGAATAAGTCTATGGAAGTACGGAAGGTATGCTGAACCCATGGTCTGCCGTACCGGTCCGTACCGGCCGGTACGGGCCGGTACGTACCGGTCCGGCCTGGGACCGGTACCGGATCAGCGTGGAATCCGGTTTATTATTGAAGAACCGGTATGGGACCGGTTCGGACCGGTTCGGGACCGGTATGGGCCGGTTTCGTACCGGTTCGGGACCGGTACGGGCTGGTTTCGTACCGGTCCGGGCCGCCACCGGTACGACGGACCTTGGCTGAACCGACCCTCTTTATTTGCCATGTTTAACCACCTTTGTCTCATTTGTGGCTGTTGATCCAACTTGATCTCAGGTCTATTTTATGCTAGGTTCGCCAAACCATCCCAAGTTGTCGGGTTCAGGGCATACCATACTAAACTAGCCAAAAACTGGGATGGTTCAGACTTTAGAAATAGGACAGAGAGGAATAGGTTCAAACAAGGCTGAACTCATCGATTCTATCTAGTTTCGAGCAATTTTAATCAATTCACTCATGTAGAATCGACCCCTTTCAAGGGCTCTAAAACCTCTTAGATACCTCTCCTTGAAATCCCTAGTCCCCTTCTTCCCCATCTCTACTACCTACTCCCTCCTCCGCACTCCCCTCCCTCCGTTACTCATGGTGGCGTTGCAGCTTCCTCCCCTCTCCTCTTCCACTGCTCATGTAGGACCCCGCCCTCACCAAATCTGGTAGGCCGCCTCCTTCCGCACTTCCTTTCTCTCCCTATCACTACAGCACTTGACTAATACATTGCTACGTATCATACGTCGGTATGGTATGGTACTGTACCGTAGCGACTGGTACCTAATTGGTACTGGTCATTGTACGTGTTCAACAAATATTAGTTTATGTGACTAGTCTTTGATGTCAAGAATTCATTAAGAAGTTCAGTGATGACTATTTTTGTTCTCAATCCATTCTAATGGGTCAAATAATCATCTTAGAACTTGATGATATGCTTAAGTGTCAAATAAAGATCTTTGAGGAACTCTCCAATTTCAAATAATGTTGCTCAAGAGAAACAAGTGGATACACACATGCACATCAACACCGAATGTCCTTTCATGTTCCAAATGTGGCATTATACTGCTTGGTAAGTTGTTCATGGTTGTCCAACTATGCTAGTTGATACACGGTAGCTTCCATCTTCCATTTATTTTTTCCTCCACTTAATCAATATGTATCAAAAAACAAATAAAAATAAAAATATATAAAGCATTTTTTAATGTAAAAATTAACATAGATTTTGTAAGAGATACTGGCTTCAACCATCCAATTATGTAAGTAGGATAACTAAGTACCTGGTCAACCCAATCCCAAATAAAACCTCCTTGGAGACCAACTGTGCTGTCAATAGCTTTCCAGTACTCGTGAATATTCCCAGTACTGTTTCCCATTGAATGCGAATACCTTAAGAAGAGAAAGGAATTTTAGTAACAACAGAATGACTGGAAAAATGGGAAGGCAAATCAAATGATGATGACATACTCGCATAGAATAAGAGGTCTGTCTTCAAAAGGGTTGCTAGCGATTTTCAGCATGTCCCATACACGCATGTACATGGGACATATGATATCTGTTGATAATGTTCTGGATCCACCTCCTTCATAATGCAAGAGCCTTGATGAGTCTTTTCCTCGAATCCACCCTATATTAAAGTGTTTGATCAGACATCATTTAGATAAATAATAAAAGAATGGTTACTAAAAGTATTGTCTTACCAGCCAGAGCAGAATGATTAGGTCCATATCCAGACTCATTTCCCAAGGACCATGCAATAATACATGCATGGTTCTTGTCCCTCTCGACCATGCTAATGACACGATCCAACATGGAGCTAGCCCAACTCGGTTCTGATGTAGGATGTTTGAAATTGCTAGAAAGATCAAAACCATGTGTTTCGATATTGGCTTCATCTATCATGTAGACACCAAAAAGGTCACACAATTCATACCACCTTGGATGTTGAGGGTAATGGCTATTTCTTACAGCATTAATATTGTTTTGCTTCATTAGAACCAAATCCTACAGGCAAATACAAATACATGAGATTATCAACAAGACAAATAAAGTTTACCTGGTTTATAAATGTCATTTGCTACTCGACAATGTTATTCAAGCAATAATAAATATAAAAGAATACCACCTTAATCATGCATGCTTCCAAATTTGTCTTTCCTGTACGTGGATGATGCTCATGTCTATTTACACCATGTATTACAACAGGAAGCCTGTTAACAAGCATCTGTTTTGGAGCTCGAGATACTTGTCGTATGCCTACTTGGCATGATTCACAATCCAGTAGCTTCCCAGATGCATCTTTTAGAACGAGGACGAGAGTATATAAATTTGGCTGAGCAGGGAAGATCACAAGCAAAACAGATAATAATTAGACTTGTAGATGAAATATCTTAGCAACATTCAAGAAGAATATAGTGCTCAAAAGACACACTTTCTGTTGAAGATCTACAACAAAATAAATGAATCTCAAATAGATGTAAATAAAGAGATACAAGTTTCTTAGCATCTCCTAGCATAAGTGTTTCTCTTAACTCAAGTTCCTAAGCAAAGTTAAGGGATATGATCTATGTTGATCAACAAGGAGGTTTTTCCAGATATTTGCTAAATAATCTGTTGTATTATGCATATTGGGCTGTTTTTTGTTCTATTTTTATTGTTATTGGGCCTTTATTGGACCATACAAGCCCAAACTTACATTGTATTTGCTAAATAATCTCCCCAACTTGTCTTCTCTCTTCCACTCTTATTCTCTCTTACCACCATATCTTTTTATTTCTTATTCTTTTCTCTCGTTTTGATACCATTACATGGTATGGCTCAAGTTACTAGAGGTCATGAGTCTGAATATCCTCAAGTTCAGTTATTTATTTAATTATCCCAAGTTATTTGTAATCTTGATACTTGTCTGTCTTCTTAACTCGTTTGTCCACAGCCAATTATTCCTTCACATTCATGCTCTAGACTACATGTGAGTGGCACATACATACTAAGCCTGATATATACCGGTGACTTATTCCGAACAGCTTAGGCTTTGGCAAGCACAATCATTGGTCACTTGGTTATCAACACCCCATCAATGCTGGTAACAGTGTACCACCAAATCAAGTGAAAGCATGATCATACTAACAACATCTATACCTATAGAGTACTAAAATCATATGGTGCCATCATTTACTGTCATGAATACTGAAACAAAATACTTTAAGAAATAAGAATATTCAAATACTGACTCCAAAACTGACAGCTAGGTACATTTTTATCTAAAATTTAAAAAAAAAAATTCTCCCAAAACTTTCAGGTGATAAATAATTGGATTTCCTTTACTACTTCAAGTTTATTATTCTTCAACCCTAACAATGATTGTGTTCTGTATGAGCACCACTTCTGTATATCCTCTTTAATATTCAACAAATATGGTCATATGTCAATATGTCTATTATGCGGAATCCATGTCTATATCCACCCTGGGTCAGGTTCACATGGTTTCTTTAGTCTACTAGAAGTATTGGTTTATCATACATGCCAAGCTTCTAATACCTGGAATGAGATTAATCTACTGGGTGGCTTGAGTCACTATCATTTGAGATGACACATTCGTCTCACATTAACAAATAAATGTTTTACTAACTGCTTTGATCTTTCTAAAAGACGAGATTCCTTACATGCTCACTGGACCAAAGTCTTGGCCTCTCCAATTTCCCCTCGAGATGATAACCATGAAACCCAAGACTTCCAGGAGGCTGTGACTTGAGCTTCATATGTACCACATCATAAGAAGTCAGATCTGTCTTCCTACTGTTATCTCCACTGTTACACCACCCTGCATTATCATAAAGTGTAGCTTCCATGGTAAAGCTGGAAAGGTTAACATCCTCGGAAATTTCCTGCATCATATCAATTTTAACTTCAACCTGCACACATAGCAGGAAAAACATGATAGAAGCAATCAGTTACCATGCTCTAGTTTTAAACATCCAAATCAGATAAATATGCACATTAGCTATGATAGAACTTAAGTAATTTGCACAAGGAATGATAGTTTCAAACCATTATTTGCTGAGATATATAAAGAAATCAACCAGGAATAGGTATTTATGGAAATCAAGCTATTACTTGCGGAATCTAAGAGTAGATAAGTAAAACAGTGAAACGAATTGCACATGTGACAGTAAGTGACCTTGTATCCTTTTTCAAAGAAAAGGTGCCCCCTAGACCATGACCTGATAAATTCACTATAGATTTCCTGGAAGCAAATAGCAGATTTAGGACAAATTGCATTTATTTCAACAAAATTTGGACCCAGTGTTTGGAAACAACTCATCTTCCCCGAGGATCCTTGAAATTTCAGTATGTTGATAAGTTGATTGAAGCTAAATCAAATGTAATGTAGTACCTACAACCTGAAAGATGTCTTATATAAAGGCAAAGGCTACAAACAATGTATACAACAACAAAGAGTTTTACAAAAATATAAAAGCCATATTATTAATACATATTTCAAAACAATTGATATTTTTACTACGTAGTATAGATGGTTTGAGTTTGAAGAATCAATCTGGAAGTGAGGTTTAGTCAAAGTCCTCAGAACCCATCATGCACGGATGAATAACCATTTGATTTGATTTCAATGGCTATAAGTCGGAAATTCACATATAGCATAGTATCCTATGGTCTTCTGTTTCTAGACATCTGGAGCGGCCATCCAAATCTAACAGTACACAATTATCATTAAATAGTGGCAATCAAGTTATGCCCAACAGTCGTTTACTGACTGCTAGTGCTGAGGTACATAAATGATGCGAAACTGAGAGCTCCAGGGATTCAACATCAATGCCAAGTAAATCTGCGTTGTTTATCTAATACCCCATCACCATCCGAACGATGGGGTTTTGTCCTGCTAAAAGTCCTACAATTTAAGGCATGGGTGGAGTCATCTACCCTTCATTTCAAAAATATTTGAAACTAAAGAAAAAGGAGTCGAATAAGCATACTGTCGAGACATCTTGAAGCAACTGCCTGTGCAGTTGTCTGATCGTAGCGTTAAAGTCAAACAAGATTAGCAGAAAATAAAATGCAGGAAAATTAAATAAAAATTAATTCTTCTTATGTAGTTTTAGCATTAAATTTTCAGAAATGGGTACCGTATTGTGGAGAAAAATTACCTGCACATCAGCTGAAAGAAAATTTTCATCCAAATTCGATGTGAAGAAGTAATCTGCAATAAACACCTGCAAATCCATTTTTTCCCTCAAGAATCAAAAAAATATCTACAGAGTTAAGAAAAAATAGCAGCACGCATGACATCTTAAACTAGAAATACAACAAGATTAACAATGCAATAAGAACCATGTCAATGAAAGCATTACATTTACAAGCATGTAACTTTCTTCTGTCATGAATTAAGCGCCTCTAACTCTAGTCTATATTCCATAGATGATGAGCTTGTAGTCTATGATATTAATTTTTGTAGACATGGCCTACTATGCTTTTTGGGTTCTTTTTTTAATTTACAGACATATGTATTTGCATGTATATATGCATAATATACATACATATATATATACATATATTCCTTGATGTATCCTGGCCATATCATATCCTACTTTTATAAGATTTGACATATGGCGCATCTGTATTATGTCGTATCCATATCTTGTATCAGTCGCCATGCTTCGTAGGTTCCAATAAAACATATAACTAAAATAGGACAAGGCCAAGTGGAGAGCAAAGGGTTTTCCATGATATAGGAAACAAAACTATTATTGGTTCTTGTGCAGGTTATAAAAACTACAATCAATCAATCTTGCTCAGCCCACTAAGCAACAAAAACATTGAGCAGTAGCTCTACCATCTAAAGTGAAGGAAGGAGAACAAGATGGAGAAGGGAGTGCAAAGGAATAGATCCTATAATGGTTAGCTGATGTTTTGGCAAAAAGGCTAGAGTAACTAGTGTTAAGCCTCATATGCATTGTTGATCTTACTTATTAAGCTTTTGGAGCTCGTTGGTTAGTTAACATGGTACCAAAGCTTAGGTTTGTTACAGGTCATGAGTTTGAATCCCCCCAATTTAGTTATTTATTTAATTATCCCTGATTATTTGTTATCCTGATCCTTCTCTATCTCCAAATTACTTATCCTCCATGTGTATGGTCCGGATATGGGAAAGGCAGGTGTTAAGCATGATATACATTGTCAACCCATTTCCTATTAGCTTAAGCTTTGGGAATCAATCGGTTGGTTAAAAACTAAAGCTTCCAACTATCGGGAGGAACATCTTTTAGGGCTATTATAGACCTTGCAAGTCCTTGATGTTGTTTCTACATGATTGGAACTAAGCAAAAGTGCTCATCTTACCGGAAAAAGTGTAATAGTTGCATTTTGGATCTGAAGTACTAGACTATGTGGTATCATACAATAAGGAGTGTGGTCTGCCATACCATCCTCAATCGCCTACTTTGGGGCATACCGAACTATACCACCCCCGAACCAAAACAATATAACATTTCAACATGGAATAGGGTTCCAATCGGGCAGTTCCAACCTAAACTAGGTGGTTCAGGGCGATCAGGCCCTATTCCACCTTAAATGATGGACAGGGAGGCAAAGAAGGCGTCCTGTGCCTTCTATGCCTCATTCTCTGTATTTTTTCTCCACTCAAAAATAGTGAAAATAGAGGGTATTTTCATGGATATCCACTCAAATCCAATCCAAAATTACGTAAAGGGCCCTCTTACTTTCCTCTCACTTTTTCTTCTTTTTCATGCCAAAAATTGACCAAAATAGGAAAAATGGGAGGAGCTTATGCCAAAATTTACAATTTTGGCATGATTTTATAATATGTTGTAGATATATGGATGATCTATACAATACAGCCAAATTTATAAGTTTTTATTAATTATATAAATTTTTAGATTAAATATATATTTTGAAATTAAAAATGATAATAAATAAAATAATGATCAAAATATTTTTAAAATCTAGTACCATATTTTGGAGTATGCATACTACTTGCTATCTCAATTTGATTGCAATTTTGTTTAAATTTGGGCATGACCATGCACATAACCAAAGCCCAAATTTAAATAAATTTAAAAAATAAGTAGAAATTAGTACATATCTATGGGCTAAGAAAAATATATGTAGCACCCCTAGTAGGGTGCTATAACAATCCGAACTAAAATTAATTTTATAGATATTTTACAATTAAATACTAATGTATTTATTAAAAATAATAAAAATACATAAATAATTACAAAAATTATGACAAATATGCATAATTCAGAAGTACTTTCTGGAGTAATAAGCTAATTTTCACATTGCAATGGAAATTCACTAATTTTTAAAATAATTAATAATAATAATCAATTGAAATAAAAATATATGTAGCATCCTTGGTAGAATTCTACATTAATCTGAATTAAAGTTAATTTTCTAGATCTTTTAATCAATTCATTATATAAAAATTAATTTAAAATATCAAAATAATTACAAAAATTTTAAAAAATTAGCATTATGTATAGATACTATAGAAGTATTTTTTGAAGTAACTCAATGATTTTTGGCAGTCGATGACCCACTTTACAATGATTTTATGTACAATAAGGAGGATCCGACAATTGGTTGGCTTAAGGACTAGCAGCAATAGTTAGAGCTTGATGAGCCAGAATTTTCTTCTTGATCGGCTAGTTTCATAGCAAATTAGGCTAGGGTGGATGCAAAATAATGGGCAAAACGACATATGCAACACTCATATCCAACTAAGCAGCCACAAAGGTCAAGGGAGCCGATCATCATTGCAAGGCTCTATGTCTAAGAGATTTTCCCAAAGATGTGATAAAGAGATGCTAAGAAGATGCCACCACAATACCCAGTCCAGTCAGATAGGTAGGGCTAATCAAGGTGGTGAGCGTAATGGAACCACCCAGCAAAGCCTGGCAGGCAAGAGCATCGAGTGAAAGAAAACGATTCCTTATGTTAGCAAGAAAGGAGAAGGAAAGAAAACTACAATTCCATTGAAAAGAGTGAATTAAGGGTTCTATTCACTCTTATTCGAACACTAGTGAGCTTGCGGATGACTAGTTGCCTAGGTCATCGTGCGATGTCAACGATGATGACAATGATAATTCGAGCGACAATGCATCTGGTGGTAGGGAGGTAGCAGGGGATCTGGTACAGCTACATATGACTCATAGGCCAAAATCTTTCATTCATTGGCGAGTCCTAGTTCATTTGTGCCACACAGAATAGGAAAAAAAAGGTGCACAACCTTGTGGAGTGATTGATTAAAACCCCATTTGATTTTGATGAGCTCAAAGCATTTGAGTATATCTTGTGATTACTAATGAATTCAATTGAGTGTTTCAGTGAAAATCCTGTCCAAGTGTCTCTAGACTTGGTTCATAGTATTTTGGATAAGTTAAGAAGTCTGCATGAACCAATGTCTGAGACTCGAGTCGACTCCAGAGTATCACGAGTCGACTCCAAGCGTATCAAGTTCACTGGCACGAGCTCGAGTCGACTCCTGTTCAGTACGAGTCGACTCCGACTGAGAACAGACAGAAGGACAGAAAGCTCCAACTCAGAACCTGTCAGCGAGTCGACTCCCGAAGTGCGCGAGTCGACTCCAATGTTCAACGAGTCGACTCCAGGGTAGTAAGAGTCGACTCCAAGAGGAACACAAAGAAAAGTCAGAGAGCAGTTTTCGAGTCTGAGATTCGAGTCGACTCCAGTGGAACGCGAGTCGACTCCGATGGTTGGCAAGTCGACTCCAGAGAAAGCAAGAGTCGACTCTCAGCGGTACACAAAGAAAAGGTCAGAGAGCATTTTATGGACTCTGAGATTCGAGTCGACTCCCGCAATACGCGAGTCGACTCCGAGACTGTGCGACCATCGACAGACAGAAAACCATGTTACTGCCTCTGAGATTCGAGTCGACTCCCAGACAGCTCGAGTCGACTCCAAGACAAGCTTCACGTCAAAAGGCAGAAGACCAACTTTCGGAAACTGAGAGCCGAGTCGACTCCAAGGAAGTTCGAGTCGACTTCAAGACTGGATGAGCCAAAAGACAGAGAATCGGGAGTTCGGGCTCTGAGATTCGAGTCGACTCCAAGGACAGTCGAGTCGACTCGAGTGGACAAAATTCAAAATTGGATCCACGGACTTCAGTGGATGAGCCGACTCCAAAATTGCTAGGTCAGCTCCAGAAGTTGGCGAGTCGACTCCGGGTCAAGACGAGTCGACTCCCAGTCGTGACGGCAACTTTAATTCAAATTTGGAACAGTTGCCGAGTCGACTCCGGAAAAGCGTGAGTCGACTCCCGCTACAGCCGAGTCGACTCCTGATCGCGCGAGTCGACTCCAACCCACCAACGGTCATATTGTCAGGCTGCGCAGAGTGTGCAGAACGGGCAGAAAAAGCAGTGTAACGGCTAGTTTCCGTGGGGGTTGGCTTAAATAGCCACAGAAGACTGTAGCAAGGCAGAGAACAACCATTCCACTCCAACCAATCAAGCATCCAAGCTCTGCAACGTGCTCTTCAACGAAAAAGGGAAGATCTGCATTTACTGCTCCACCTACATCTTCCCAGCAATTAAAGCATTCTCCTCCAGCATTCAAGTCGACTACACATTCAAGAGGAGACCGGAGTTCAAGAAGCCTTACCTCTTCTCCAGCTTAAAAGCGTTTGAGGGCTTCTAAACTCCTCTTTGATTATATTGTTTTAAATCTGCTTTTGAGAAGCTTATTTTCTGTTTTCTTTCTGTAACTTGTATTTACTTGGTTCAATCGGGGGATTGAATCAAGGGGATTAAGGTTTGTTGGTGAGCCAAGATAAAACCAACGTGTGTAAGGGTTTGATTGTGAGCCCGGGAAAACAATCGGGGTTGGTTCTAGTCGGTGAGCCTGGGAAAACCGACCGAGTTCGTTGTGAGCTCGTAAAACAACAAGTTTGGTTGTGAGCTTGCAAAACAACCGGCTGTAATCCAAGGGGGTTATAGTGAAATTCCCAAGTGAGACTTGGGGAGTGGACGTAGGAGCAAGGGTTAGCTCTGAACCACTATAAAACCTTGTGTTTGTGATTGATTGGCTCTTTTCTTCTTCCTCTCACATCACTCACAGCACTTAGCATTAATTAAATAACTTACAATAGTTTTTAATTAGTCATCCATAAGTTTTAAATATCTAACTTAATTTTAAAACCCAATTCACCCCCCCCCCTCTTGGGTTGTCTATCTGGGCAACAAGTGGTATCAGAGCCAAAAACTCTTCCACTCAAGAGTTAAAAGATCAAAATGACAACCCCATTTGGATCTTCTCACATTGAGGGTCAGTCCACCCAAAGACCCCCTTTCTTCAATGGATCCGACTACTCATACTGAAAGGCTAGGATGAGAATATTCATCCAAGCCCAAGACTATGAGATGTGGACCATTGTAGTGAATGGCCCATACATCCCATCCACATATGTAGAGGGTGTTAAGGTACCCAAATTAGAAAAGGATTGGGATGAACATGACATGAGGAAGGCACAATTAAACTCTAAAGCTATGAATGTGTTTTATTGTGCCTTAGACCGAAATGAATTCAATAGGGTCTCTACTTGCAACTCTGCAAAAGAGATCTGGGATAGGCTTGAAGTGATCCATGAGGGCACAAATCAAGTTAAAGAATCCAAAATTAATATATTGGTTCATAAGTATGAACTATTTAAAATGGATTCTAATGAGACAATCACTAGCATGTTCACTAGGTTTACTGATATTGTCAATGGCCTAAAAAGCCTTGGCAAGAACTATACTAACAGTGAACTTGTCAGGAAAATCCTTCGGTGTCTACCAAGGTCGTGGGAAGCTAAAGTGACGGCAATCCAAGAAGCCAAGAACTTGAACAAGTTACCACTTGAGGAGCTCCTTGGATCCCTTATGACGCACGAGCTCACCATGAAACAACACAACGAGGAAGAGTCCTCCCATAAGAAAAAGGTAATAGCTTTAAAATCTACTTCATCTAACAAAGACTTATCTTGCAGTAGCAGCAGGAAGAACAAGAACATGAGGAAGATGATGGTGAGGCGCTTCTTGTGCGTAAGTTCAAGAAATTCATCAATCACAAGAAGGCGTATCATCAAAGGAGAGGCCCCTCAAATTCCTATCGAAAGGATAAGGGTAAGGAAAGGGAAAATGAGGGGATAGGATGTTACGAGTGCAAGAAGTCGGGTCACATAAGAGCAGAGTGCCCCTTACTGAAGAAGGGGAGTAAGTACAAGAAGAAGAAGGCTCTTGTCACTACACTATCCGACTCCGACTCATCATCCTCCTCATCAGATGATGAACAAGAAGAGAAGGCCAATTTCTGCTTCATGGCCAACGAAAACGAGGTAACTTCCGATACGCATCTTGATTTTTCTTTTGATGAACTTTATGATGCATTTAATGAATTAATGGTAGAATATAAGGCTATAAATCTTAAGAATAAAGAACTAAAAATAGCTAATCAATCACACCTACATAAATACGATAAGTTAGTTAAGGATAAGGATTTAATCACCAAAGAAAATATAGAACTTAAAACAAGCAACCAACTTTTAACTCAAAAGACTAACACCTTAACTAAAGATAATGAAAAACTAACTAAGGAATTTTCAGAACTTAAAAAATATAAACAAACCTTAGATAAGGATCTTACAAAAGAACTTAATGATCTAAAAGCTGAAAATCAAACACTAACTAAAGAACTTAACAAATACAAACCCTTAGTTGAAAAATTTACATATAGTTCTGAAAAATTAAACATGATACTAAATAGTCAACGAGCCGTATTTAATAAAGCGGGTTTAGGGTATAAACCAAGAAATAAACAAAAACTTCTTAGTAACTTCTTTGTTAAAGCTGGAGAAACTAAAACTAAGAAAATAACTTGCTTTTGCTGTGGTACAGTAGGTCATAAAGCAAATGTGTGTAATTTTAGGAAAAGTATAACTAAAAGAAAAGTTAAAAGGGTATGGGTTCCAAAAGGAACCAACTTGACTAACCATGAAGGACCCAAGAAAACTTGGGTACCTAAGATGACATGATTTGTTTGTGTAGGAGTGTCTTGCAGCCAAGGTCAACAAAAACTGCTGGTATTTGGATAGTGGCTGCTCAAGGCACATGACGGGTGATAAAGATCAATTTTTCACCCTTGAAGCTAAGAAGGGAGGTGCTGTGACTTTTGGAGACAACAACCAAGGTCACATCATTGATATTGGTAAAGTTCAAATCACCCCTTCTACTTTTATAGATAATGTTAGATATGTTGATGGTCTTAAGCATAACTTGTTAAGCATTAGTCAATTATGTGATAAAGGATATGATGTTATGTTTAAACCATCACTATGTATTATAACAAATCCTAATGATAATAGTTTAGTTTTTAAGGGAATTAGACGTGGAAATGTATATGTTGTAGATCTAGAAGATCTTGCAAAACATAACCAATGTCTAGTTGTAAATGAAACTAAAGATAATGATGCTAGTTGGTTATGGCACCGTAAGTTAGGTCATGCAAGCATGGACACAATAACTAAACTAGTTAAAAGAGACTCCGTGATAGGTTTACCAAAATTAAAATTTGAAAAGAACAAAATATGTGAAGCATGTCAATTTGGCAAACAATCTAGGAACTCTTTTAAATCCATAAAATGTGTCTCTACCTCTAGGCCTCTAGAATTATTACACATGGACCTATTCGGTCCAACTAGAACAACAAGCCTAGGTGGAAATAAATATGGTCTAGTTATTGTAGATGATTACTCTAGGTACACATGGGTCATGTTCCTAGCACATAAGGATCAAGCATTTTCTGTATTTAAGAAATTCCATAAGGAAGTAACAAATGCTAGAGAGTCTTCAGTCATAGCCATTAGAAGTGACCATGGTACCGAATTCGAAAATCAATTATTTAATGAATTTTGTAGTAAAAAGGGGATAACCCATAATTTTTCTGCACCTAGGACACCACAACAAAATGGAGTTGTGGAGAGGAAAAATAGAACACTAGAGGAAATGGCAAGAACTATGTTATGTGAAAGCAACCTCCCTAAGTACTTTTGGGGAGAAGCCATTAATACCTCTTGTCACATATTAAATAGAGTTTTATTAAGACCCATTATAAAGAAAACACCTTATGAACTTTGGAAAAACAGAAAACCAAAAGTTAATTACTTTCATGTCTTTGGATGTAGGTGTTTTGTACATAATAATGGGAAAGATAATCTAGGAAAATTTGATCCTAAATCTGATGAAGGAATATTCTTAGGTTATTCTACAACTAGTAAAGCCTATAGAGTCTTTAATAAAAGAACCCTAGTTATAGAAGAATCTATACATGTTGTTTTTGATGACTCTAGTGACATCTCATCTAGTAAGAAGGTTAATTTTGATGATGATGTTGAAATACTTGAAGAAAAGATAGATGAGATGGGATTACAAGATGATAATCAAAAATTGATTGAAGAAGCATCATCAAGCCAAGAGCTTATTGTGGATCATGGGCTAACAAAAGCTTGGAGGTATGCTCACGGGCATCCTAAGGAACTCATTCTAGATGATCCATCTCAACCGGTTAGGACTAGAGCTTCACTTAGAAATTTGAATAACCATCTAGCTTTTGTTTCACACTTTGAGCCCAAACATATAGAAGAAGCCGAAAATGATGTAAATTGGATAAATGCAATGCAAGAAGAACTAAACCAATTTACTAGAAACAAAGTGTGGGATCTAGTAGAGAGACCTTCTGAATATCCAATTATAGGCACAAAATGGATATATAAAAATAAACTAGATGAAAATGGAATTGTTATAAGGAATAAGGCTAGACTAGTAGCAAAGGGTTATAATCAAGAAGAAGGTATAGATTTTGATGAAACCTTTGCTCCCGTAGCTAGATTTGAGGCTATTAGACTATTATTAGCATATGCATGCTCTAAGGATTTCAAACTATTCCAAATGGATGTAAAAAGTGCATTTTTAAATGGATATATTAATGAGGAAGTGTATGTAGAACAACCTCCTGGTTTTGAAAATCATCAATACCCTAATCATGTGTATAAACTGAACAAAGCACTTTATGGATTAAAACAAGCACCTAGAGCATGGTATGAGAGACTTAGTAAATTCCTATTAGAACATGAATTCTCTAGGAGAAATGTAGACACAACATTATTTCTGAAAAAGCAAAATAAGGAGATGTTATTAGTACAGATTTATGTTGATGATATCATTTTCGGTGCTACTAACAATCGCCTCTGCGAAGAGTTTGCTGATTTGATGCAGAGTGAGTTTGAGATGAGCATGATGGGAGAGCTGAACTACTTCCTCGGGCTTCAAATCAAACAATCTGAAGGAGGCATCTTCATCAATCAAGCAAAATATGTCAAGGAGATGCTCAAGAAGTTTGATATGGAAGGAAACAAATCAATCAGCACCCCCATGAGCTCATCATGCAAATTAGATCAAGATGAATCAGGTAAATCTGTAGATCAAAAACTTTATAGAGGTATGATAGGATCTTTACTATATCTTACTGCAAGTAGACCTGATATTATGTTTAGTGTTTGCATGTGTGCTAGATATCAGGCTAATCCTAAAGAATCACACCTAGCTGCAGTTAAGAGAATTTTTAAATACTTAATAGGAACTAAGAATATAGGGCTATGGTACTCTAAAGAATCTAGCCTAAACTTAATAGGATACACAGATTCAGACTTCGCTGGATGTAAGCTTGATAGAAAAAGTACCAGCGGGTCGTGTAGAGAAAACCTAATCTCATGGTTTAGCAAGAAACAAAACTCGGTTGCATTATCCACTGCAGAAGCTGAATATGTGGCAGCCGGGAGTTGTTGTGCTCAAATCTTATGGATTAAACAACAATTAGAAGATTATGGCATTAAACAAGATAAAATCCCCATTAATTGTGATAATACAAGTGCCATAAATCTAACTAAAAATCCAATTCAACATTCAAGAACTAAACACATTGAGATAAGACATCACTTCATAAGAGATCATGTATTGAATGGTGATGTGTCACTCCAATTTGTTTGTACTGATAATCAATTAGCAGATATTTTTACAAAACCCCTAAGTGAAGAGAGGTTTAGCGTGCTTAGGAGGGGATTAGGAGTGATTGATCCATCCTAGTGGGAGTTTCCACTAGATTAATTGATTTTGATGATTAGAATGTGGTTAAAATAGAGTTTCTATTCAATGATCATCAAATCAGATCCCAATTAGGTGATTTTCCCTCATTTGGCACGGTTATAGCATGATTTTTAGGTGCGTGCCAAGGTTAGAGACGACTCGAGTAAGTTTCAGAGCCGGCTCCTAAGGGGGAGTCGACTCGCGCATTTGCGGGAGTCGACTCGCAAAGATGGCAGCTGAGGGGGAGTCGACTCGCATACTGTCGGGAGTCGACTCGAGGTCCACAGACGCATAAGGAGAGTCGACTCGCGCATATTCTGGAGTCGACTCGAGGTCGAGTCGACTCGCGACTCAGGGGAGTCGACTCGCAGTCGGGATCCGACTTTTTAACCCTAGGTTTGTCGTTTCGCAAACACTTTTCTTTCAAGCCGCCACTGTTCAAAAAGCCCTAGAGCCGACTCCTAGGTCGTCCCCGATCGTCTCCAACCTCTGTTCGGTCGATTTTTCACCGGTTCTTAGGGTTTTCGTCCGTTCCTAGGTCGTCTCCGGTCCGTCCCGAGTCTCCTCCGTCGACCTTCCTCCGTCCTTTAGGTGTTTCTTCCCGTTTAGGTCAAGATGCCTCGCAAGACCGTGGTTAGGAAGAGGTCCCGTCCCGAGGCCGGTCCCGAGCGGCGCTCCAAGGCGCGGCACGATCCCGCGAGGCAACCACCTCCGGCTCGTTCCCCGCCTAGGGCGGTTCCCGTGAGGCCATTGGCCGGCAAAGCCGTCACCACCGGGAGGTATGTCGACTTCGACTATCTCTCCCGGGAAGGATTCACCATAGGTGATAGGCTTAGAGCCCAGGGCCTAGAGTACTTCCTCACTTTGGACCTTCCCACTTACCCTGGCCTTGTTCAAGAGTTTTATAGTACCGTCCATCGGGGAGATGGAGGTATCGAGGGCACAGTAGTAGGTGTCCCTTTGCGTGTCACGGAGGATCTTATTGCCCACATCCTCCATCTTCCATTAGTAGGGGTGGCTCCCGCACACCCTGAGGATAGGGTTGAGGCCCTTACGGCCGTCCTAGGGCATCCACCTCAGTCCCCCCTAGACGAGGTATCTGCTAGCTCACTTCCTATTGAAGTGAGAATCCTTTTGAGTATTCTGTCCAGGTCCGTCTTCCCTAAGACAGGAAGATTTGATTTTGTAAATGAGAGGGACCTAGCTATTATGTCTTACATTCTTCAGGACACCCCGGTCAACTTCCCCAAACTCATCTATAGGTATATGTGTGAGCCCCTAGATAGACCTAGGCTCACCCTCCCATACGGCATGATTTTTACTCTTCTCTTTAGGGAGTACGAGATTTCCATTCCTGAGAGGGAACCCTCTCGTGCATTGCGATGGACAGATCGCTTGTGTACGGGGACCATGCACAGGATGCGGTTTCGGAAGAGAGAAGGGATCTGGGTTAGGAAGTCGTCCCTCACCGCTCAGACCACCAGACCTTCACCTAGTCCTGAGCCCGACTCCGACTATCCAGACCTTCCATCCACTCCTCCTGCTCCTACCACCTCCGCCGGACCTTCCTCCTCGGCTCCACCATCTATGGAGGTCTGGATTGATCCTGAGCAGCTCCGGGAGCTGCGGCAGGAGATCGTCCGAGATCTGAGGGATGAGCTGCTTCGGGAGCTCAGAGGCTCGGTGCCTGCTCCCACTCCTGCACCCGTATCTTCTCAGTTGGTCCCTTCCTTGACAGCCGTGACTGACATGACGGCTCATGTACGGGAAGAGATCTACAATGTCCGGAGCTTGGTCCAGGATCAGTCCTCCAGTATGAGTGAAGTCACGGGCATCACTCGGAAGATGCGCGATGACATCCGGAAGGACATGAGCACCACCACCCAGGGGGCCGAGCGCTTGTCGAATGTGCTCATCGACAAGTTGGACACACTTCAGACGTCGGTGACTGCGCTTCAGACGTCGGTGACTGAGCTCTCCACTACACATAGCAGAGCCACCACGTCTATCATCACACAGCTTGGCCATGTCACAGATGCAGTCACCCTCCTCATGGAGCAGAGCCGATTGAGAGGAGGAGCACCATCCTCGAGAGGAGGAGCCACATCCTCGAGAGGAGGAGCCACATCCTCCAGAGGAGGAGATGCATCCTCGAGAGGGGGAGCTTCATCCTCGAGGAGGACATAGATGTGTTTGAGTTGTGTTTTGTCTTGTTTTACTTTACTTAGTGTATGCTCAAATGTATTCACATTCATATCAATACAATGAGTAGACATTTTTATCTTCAATTATGTGCCATTTGATGATTGGTTGTGCCATTGATTGTGTGTGATTACCTCCTTTTTGATATGATGACAAAAAGGGGGAGAAATATGTGTAAAATATGTAAAAGGGGAGAAATATGGATAAAATATGTAAAAGAAATCAATAAAAAGATAAACTCTTAAAAACACACACAAATTTGTTCTAAGTGGATTTGGTACCTCGAGGCTCATTATCTCTCTTTTGGGGCTCCTAATGGAGTAATCTCCAGAATCTATTCAAGGGATATTCGGAGATTAGCTGAATCCTACTCAAGAACAAATTGACAGATTTTCCCTCTAAAAACAAAAAATTCAGTTCAAAAACTTCAAAACATGAAAAGGAAATTCAGAAAATCAAAACATAGTTGAATGCATATGTTGAGGGGGAGAATCTGAATTTTAATCAAGCTAAATCATTAATGACATATAAGCCAAACAATTGATTGCATAATATGAAGGCTTATATAATTCCAAATGAAAGGGGGAGCTTTAACTCCGAAATTTATTGTTTCACTCCTTTCAAACTTGGATAAATTAAATTATCAGACATTTGAATTCATTTATGGATTTTACTTCATTATTTATTGAGCAAGTCATTTTACATATACTCAAAGTTTTGTCATCATCAAAAAGGGGGAGATTGTGGAGTGATTGATTAAAACCCCATTTGATTTTGATGAGCTCAAAGCATTTGAGTATATCTTGTGATTACTAATGAATTCAATTGAGTGTTTCAGTGAAAATCCTGTCCAAGTGTCTCTAGACTTGGTTCATAGTATTTTGGATAAGTTAAGAAGTCTGCATGAACCAATGTCTGAGACTCGAGTCGACTCCAGAGTATCACGAGTCGACTCCAAGCGTATCAAGTTCACTGGCACGAGCTCGAGTCGACTCCTGTTCAGTACGAGTCGACTCCGACTGAGAACAGACAGAAGGACAGAAAGCTCCAACTCAGAACCTGTCAGCGAGTCGACTCCCGAAGTGCGCGAGTCGACTCCAATGTTCAACGAGTCGACTCCAGGGTAGTAAGAGTCGACTCCAAGAGGAACACAAAGAAAAGTCAGAGAGCAGTTTTCGAGTCTGAGATTCGAGTCGACTCCAGTGGAACGCGAGTCGACTCCGATGGTTGGCAAGTCGACTCCAGAGAAAGCAAGAGTCGACTCTCAGCGGTACACAAAGAAAAGGTCAGAGAGCATTTTATGGACTCTGAGATTCGAGTCGACTCCCGCAATACGCGAGTCGACTCCGAGACTGTGCGACCATCGACAGACAGAAAACCATGTTACTGCCTCTGAGATTCGAGTCGACTCCCAGACAGCTCGAGTCGACTCCAAGACAAGCTTCACGTCAAAAGGCAGAAGACCAACTTTCGGAAACTGAGAGCCGAGTCGACTCCAAGGAAGTTCGAGTCGACTCCAAGACTGGATGAGCCAAAAGACAGAGAATCGGGAGTTCGGGCTCTGAGATTCGAGTCGACTCCAAGGACAGTCGAGTCGACTCGAGTGGACAAAATTCAAAATTGGATCCACGGACTTCAGTGGATGAGCCGACTCCAAAATTGCCAGGTCAGCTCCAGAAGTTGGCGAGTCGACTCCGGGTCAAGACGAGTCGACTCCCAGTCGTGACGGCAACTTTAATTCAAATTTGGAACAGTTGCCGAGTCGACTCCGGAAAAGCGTGAGTCGACTCCCGCTACAGCCGAGTCGACTCCTGATCGCGCGAGTCGACTCCAACCCACCAACGGTCATATTGTCAGGCTGCGCAGAGTGTGCAGAACGGGCAGAAAAAGCAGTGTAACGGCTAGTTTCCGTGGGGGTTGGCTTAAATAGCCACAGAAGACTGTAGCAAGGCAGAGAACAACCATTCCACTCCAACCAATCAAGCATCCAAGCTCTGCAACGTGCTCTTCAACGAAAAAGGGAAGATCTGCATTTACTGCTCCACCTACATCTTCCCAGCAATTAAAGCATTCTCCTCCAGCATTCAAGTCGACTACACATTCAAGAGGAGACCAGAGTTCAAGAAGCCTTACCTCTTCTCCAGCTTAAAAGCGTTTGAGGGCTTCTAAACTCCTCTTTGATTATATTGTTTTAAATCTGCTTTTGAGAAGCTTATTTTCTGTTTTCTTTCTGTAACTTGTATTTACTTGGTTCAATCGGGGGATTGAATCAAGGGGATTAAGGTTTGTTGGTGAGCCAAGATAAAACCAACGTGTGTAAGGGTTTGATTGTGAGCCCGGGAAAACAATCGGGGTTGGTTCTAGTCGGTGAGCCTGGGAAAACCGACCGAGTTCGTTGTGAGCTCATAAAACAACAAGTTTGGTTGTGAGCTTGCAAAACAACCGGCTGTAATCCAAGGGGGTTATAGTGAAATTCCCAAGTGAGACTTGGGGAGTGGACGTAGGAGCAAGGGTTAGCTCCGAACCACTATAAAACCTTGTGTTTGTGATTGATTGGCTCTTTTCTTCTTCCTCTCACATCACTCACAGCACTTAGCATTAATTAAATAACTTACAATAGTTTTTAATTAGTCATCCATAAGTTTTAAATATCTAACTTAATTTTAAAACCCAATTCACCCCCCCCCCCTCTTGGGTTGTCTATCTGGGCAACAAACCTAGTAAAGCCTGCGAGGATACCATTGCATACAGAAGATGGGCCCCTCGAGGTAATTCAAGATATGGTATTGCTACTGAGATAACCTTGCACGTGGAGTAGGATCCCTAAACGTATCTGAATTCAAGTCATGCATTGGATCTTACTACACATAGCTAGGCATGAATCGCATGGATATCCTTCATCTAAGGTGTTAGAGTCGAGCAGCTACCACCCTCCATAGCCTCAGGCAATTTACATGTTAGATTTCACTTCTGCAACCTTCGAATGGCCAGTCCAATATCAGATAGAGGATCATTATCAAGATGGCTATCCAGCAGGCACAGGTTATGAGTGCAAATTATCTAGAAAGTTGGAGTAATATCCCTGGCCCGGATTGTGACTGGGATACTAACATCTACAAAAGATATAGACAACCCATAAAATTTTAGGTATTTATATGTATTTTTTATACTTTAAGTCCATTTGATATATTATATGTACTCATTCTTTTAGTTGTGTTACAATTGTACTGATAGTACTTCAAGTCCATTTGATGACAAAAAAGACATTTAAACGATATCAAAATCTAAATTAGACAACCATAATGATTAAAATAGTAACTGAAAAAAAAAACAAAAAAAGAGTATGGCACACTGGTCAAATGGCCGGTAAGTTATTCCATGCCATGTCGGTATAATACTGAACCGGTACCGTGTCATACTGGTCGATACCAATCGCCGAACAATACAGCACTCAATACCGATTCGGCAGACCTTGATAAAGAGTGAACAAACTCATATAGTGGGTTATGTCCTCACTCATATTTATCCTAGCATGGCAACAAATTTCTAAACAACTGCTAGATGATAGTTAAGTAGTTTAGTAGATCAAATGGCTGTTACACATTTTACTGGATGCTTATAAAGCCATGTTAATGGGAAATTAAGCAGCAATTTTTGAGAATAGTAGTCCTAGCAATAATTGGTCAAGGTTGGGCACATGGATTTTAAGCTTTACTTGCAAGAACATAGGGATTGATGGCATGCTCATGTTTTACTTTCTCTAGTAACATGTGGTGGTATTGATACATGTTCTTTATATAGGAGAGTTGCAGGAATCATATAGGCAAGCTTGGACAATGGACACCATTCCAAGTTCTCTGGTTATCTAAGGAAATAGAAGGCCAGCACCCTCTAGGAGAAATTGAGAAAGTCTTAATTTTTTTAGTATTCCAACTTTCAACAGAACAGAATAATTATAGACATACCCACAAACATAAATAGGCACATACACGCGTACATTATTCATGGACATGTAAGTGTCTGCACATATAGATGCATAAATAAATAATTTAAAGGGTAATTGACTTTCCCATCCCTCTAAAGACTCCACTGTAACAAAAAGTCCTTGTTAATTAAATCTAAAACAACCGGTCCAGAAACTTTCCAAACTGTAATTCCCGGTCCCTGAGCCCCTTTTATTTTGAAATAAGATACCGAAAATGCCCCTTCCCTCATAATCTCCCATCCTTCCGAAGAAGAAGAATTTCAGAGACTTTCCAAACTGTAATCTCCCAGCCGCGGCTGCTGCCGACCGCGGCCTGCCCCCTCCCACGGCCGCCGCCGGCCCGGCTCGCCTCCTCCCGAGCCCCCTCCCGCGGCCGCGCCGCCGGGAATGCCTCCGCCCCTGCCCCCATGGTGGGAAGGTGCCGAAGAAGAGGAAGAAGGGCGCCGTCCCGCGTCCTGCGGTTGTCGCCGGCCACGGCCCGCCCTCCTCCAGCGTCCGCCGTGGCCCAACCCCTTTCCGGCGCCGCCGGCCTCGCGGGAAGAGAAGAAAGAACAAGAAGGGAAGAAGAGAAGAAAAATAAGAAAAAGAAAAGAAAAAGTTTGAACTGGGGTCGACTCCTGCTCTGCTGGGGTCGACTCGTGTGAATCTTGGGTCGACTCGCTCACTTCTACAACAATTTTCTAAGAACACTTAACTGTATGCACAGTCCTGTTAACTGTGTTCGCAGACAACTTAACTGTGTGCCGCCAGCTCGCGGAAGGAGAAAAAAGAAGAAAGAAGAAGAAGGGAAGAAGAGAAGAAAAAAAAAGAAAAAAAAAGAAGAAAAAAAGGAAAAAATAAAAATAAAGTTAAATAAGCTTGGAACAATTAAATAAGTTTGGAACACACTTAATCTAACATGACACGGTTAAATAAGCTTGGAACATATTTAAATCATCCCGGAACACACATATTCTACCCCAGAACACAGTTATTTCGACTGTGCACACAGTTAAGTGTTATTAGTTAAGTCTTATTGAAGAGCTGGGGTCGACCCCTGAAGAGCTGGAGTCGACCCCTGAAATCAGGCAGAAAAACAGCTCTATGGAAAGCCTGAGAGAGTCGACTCCAGGTGAGCAGGGGTCGACCCCAGGTCTGTGAACACAGTTAAGTTGTCTGTGAACACAGTTAACTTGTCTAGGAACACAGTTAACTTGTCTAGGAACACAGTTAAGTTGTCTGTGAACACAGTTAAGTTGTCTGTGAACACAGTTAAGTTGTCTAGGAACACAGTTAAGTTGTTTGGGAACACAGTTAAGTTGTCTAGGAACACAGTTAATTTGTCTAGGAACACAGTTAACTTGTCTAGGAACACAGTTGTTTAGGAACACAGTTAAATTGTTTGGGAACACAGTTAACTTGTCTAGGAACACAGTTAACTTGTCTAGGAACACAGTTGTCTAGGAACACAGTTAACTTGTCTGTGAACACAGTTAAGTTGTTTAGGAACACAGGTATCTAAGAATACAGTTAAGTTGTTTGGGAACACAATTAACTTATCTAGGAACACAGTTAATTTGTCTAGGAACACAGTTGTCTAGGAACACAGTTAAGTTGTTTGGGAACACAGTTAACTTGTCTAGGAACACAGTTAACTTGTCTAGGAACACTGTTGTCTACGAACACAGTTAAGTTGTCTGTGAACACAATTAAGTTGTTTAGGAACACAGTTATCTAAGAATACAGTTAAGTTGTTTGGGAACACAGTTAACTTGTCTAGGAACACAGTTAATTTGTCTAGGAACACAGTTAAGTTGTTTGGGAACACAATTAACTTGTCTGGGAACACAGTTAAGTTGTCTAGGAATACACTTAACTTGTCTGGGAACACAGTTAAGTTGTCTAGGAACACAATTAACTTGTCTAGGAACACAGTTTTTTAGGAACACAGTTAAATTGTCTAGGAACACAGTTAACTTGTCTAGGAACACAGTTAACTTGTCTAGGAACACAGTTGTCTAGGAACACAGTTAAGTTGTCTGTGAACACAGTTAAGTTGTTTAGGAACACAGTTATCTAAGCATACAGTTAAGTTGTTTGGGAACACAGTTAACTTGTCTAGGAACACAGTTAACTTGTCTGGGAACACAGTTAAGTTGTTTGGGAACACAGTTAACTTGTCTGGGAACACAGTTAAGTTGTCTACCCCGGAACACACTTATTCTATCCCAGAACACAGTTATTTCGACTGTGCACACAGTTAAGTGTTATTAGAAAATTATTGTAGACTTATGCTGAGGTCGACCCCTGAAGAGCTGGGGTCGACCCCTGAAGAGCTGGGGTCGACCCCTAAAGAGCTGGAGTCGACCCCTGAAATCAGGCAGAAAAACAGCTCTCTGGAAAGCCTGAGAGAGTCGACTCCAGGTGAGCAGGGGTCGACCCCAGGTCTGTGAACACAGTTAAGTTGTCTGTGAACACAGTTAACTTGTCCAGGAACACAATTAACTTGTCTAGGAACACAGTTAAGTTGTCTGTGAACACAGTTAAGTTGTCTAGGAACACAGTTGTCTGGGAACACAGTTAAGTTGTCTGGGAACACAGTTAACTTGTCTAGGAACACAGTTAAGTTGTCTGGAAACACAGTTAACTTGTCTAGGAACAGTTGTTTAGGAACACAGTTAAATTGTTTGGGAACACAGTTAACTTGTCTAGGAACACAGTTAACTTGTCTAGGAACACAGTTGTCTTGGAACACAGTTAACTTGTCTAGGAACACAGTTAACTTGTCTAGGAACACAGTTAACTTATCTAGGAACACAGTTAATTTGTCTAAGAACATAGTTAAGTTGTTTGGGAACACAGTTAACTTGTCTGGGAACACAGTTAAGTTGTCTAGGAACACAGTTGTTTAGGAACACAGTTAAGTTGTTTGGGAACACAGTTAACTTGTCTGGGAACATAGTTAAGTTGTCTAGGAACACAGTTAAGTTGTCTGGGAACACAGTTAAGTTGTCTAGGAACACAGTTAAGTTGTCTAGGAACACAGTTTTTTAGGAACACAGTTAAATTATTTGGGAACACAGTTAACTTGTCTAGGAACACAGTTAACTTTATTTTTATTTTTATTTTATTTTCTTTTCTTCTTTTTCTTTCATTCTCTTTTTTTTCTTTTCTTTTTCTTTTTTTTTCTTCTCTTCTTCCCTTCTCCTTCTTTCTTCTTCCTTCTCCTCTCGCGAGGCCGGCAGCTACGGAAGGGGGTCGGACGGTGGCGGCCGCAGGATGGGGCCACCGGGGGGGGCAGCAGCTCCTCTTCTTTGGCACCTCCCCACCGTGGGGGCGGAGGTATTTCCGGCGGCGCGGAAGGGGGCAGCGGGTGCGGGAGGCGGCGGGCGGCGGGCGCGGCGGCAGGCGCGGGAGGGGGTGGGCCGTGGCCGGCGGCAGGCGCGGGAGGGGGTGGGCCGTGGCCGGCGGCTGCCTTTTTCTTCTCCTTCTTCGGTGGGAATGGGAGAGGCGGGGGCATTTTTGTCCCATAAAGCAATGTTAAAATATATATGGACCGGTTGTTAAACAACCGGTCAACAGGGATTTAATGTTAAAGTTCGGTCAATAAATGGACCGCTGAGCAAGTTCCCCTAATTTAAATGTGAATGTTATATAAGTATGCATAGATACATATATATAATCTACAGAAAAAGACCAAGTATAAGCAAACCAACCTGTGGCTTTGATAGAAGAAGCACATCTCGGTGAATACCAGACAACCACCAATGGTCTTGATCTTCTAAATAGGAACCATCACTCCATCTCATGACTTGAACAGCAAGAACATTTTCTTTGTCTGAATCACAAGGATGGCAGCAACCCGTGATATCAAATTCAGCAGGTAGTCTGCTATCCTGGCTGCATAAGCACATAAATAACGTAGTTTCATTAAGTATTTAGAAGAAACAATAATTAAAGTTATCCCAGGAAACATGTAAGAGATTTTTCAGCATAGTTCTGTACAAATTTAATCCAATGCAGAGGAAAATATTGAACAGCATATCTAGACAAGATTTGCCATATCAATCAATAGGACATTAAGGAAGGAAAAAGCTATTTGAACTCTCAATAACTAAATGCACTTCTCAAAGTCAAACTTGGAAAGTAAAATATAAAGCAGTGACAAGAGTTTTTTATAGTATCGGTTGGTGAGCCAGGCCACTCTTAACAAAGAATTTGTCTAAAGCACCAAGTACTCTAGTCTGGTGGTGTCATAAATACATAAACACATGCATATGTATGTATGTGTGTGTGTGTGTGTGTATATCTATATATATATATATATATATATATATATATATATATATATATATATATATATATATATATATATATGCATATTTATGTGTGTGTATATAAATATATGTACTATAATAAATATCTAGAAAGGGGGAGTGTGAGAGAGAGAGATGGACTATATGATTCTGATTATTACTTTGGTCAAAAACTCTCTAGTGATGGATGTGCATCAAGATCTTTGCCTGCATTAGCTCATATTCTCCGACCACTACAAGATCAGCACTTCATCTTGAAATAATAAACCTTAAATTAAAAGGTTAATCTCTTACCATGGATTGTTTGAGGTTTCGAACAGCTCGAGTAAATATACTTTAAGACTTGAATGTAAAGTGTAAAGGCTAAGTTCAAACTTAAAATTAATTCTAACACTAATATAGTGTACCGACTCGTACCGATCAGACTGCACCGGATTTACATTCAAGGCTAAGTTTGAACTTAGAATTAATTCTGACACTAATATGATGTACCGATCCATACCGACCGGACTATACTAGTAAAGTACCAGTATGATACTAAGGTTTGGTTCGGTATACAAGTTGAACCAGTTTGTACCAATTTGAACCAAGTCAAACCACCTAATACCACCCAATACCAACCCATATCATCCCATTTCAGGCGATACCATGGCTAGTAGTGATAAAAAATGTTGGAAGCCTGTCTTAATACAGGGTATGTGTTGTACCATACCATACCGAACCGGTAGTGAATGGTTATGGTTCTCAGTACCAATTTGCAGCACTTGGTTGATACTTGATACCATATAATTTAAGTATTCTAGGTGCCCTATCACTCCCATACTTGTATTGCTTACATTCTCACAACCGGAAAAGATGAGTTCACTCTACCTGGGACTAAGTAGTAACAATTTCTTCAAGTTTCAGGGCTAAGTTTGCTTATGAACTCAAGAGTCAAGAGTTTATGTTCTTGGCTTAATTCCAAATTTCAATAAACCATGCATAGTGGAGGTGGATAGAAAACAAGTAATACCAATAAACTACAAGCCATCTTGTGCAACTAATTTATTTTTTTATTGCTCCACTTTTGAATGCCTTTTGCAGAGTCTAATATTGTCCATCTCACACCATAGCCAACAAGAAACACCCTTGTTGAAATCCACTCCCTTTGAATCTCATTAGAAAGATAATCCTTGTGTCATGCACCATTTTCAATGAAACTAGCCTATCTTTAGCCATGAAATAATTTCTTGTAATAGCTTTATAACTTCTTTTATCTAAATTCACCCATTCCACAGCCACCCTTCCACCCAAAAAAAAAACATGTTCTTGATGTTCTTGAAATGCATAAGATGCTGGTATTCCTAATATTAAAGCAAATATTGGCATGGGAGTGTTAATTAATGTCCCCTATCCCTCATTGAGACACCAAATGCCTCGTATTATATATGGAAATCTATGCCCAGACCCATAGTTATAAAACCAAACCAATGACCGACCTAGCCAAGCACCCAAGTCACTAACTCATTAGTCCAACGACCAGGTTGACCAGTCGAACCATGTTATAATTACAAATATTAAAAAATTAAATATATCCAAGTAAATCAGATATAATATAAAAACATCATTTGTAATTTTTTCAATGAAAATTATTTATAATCATTTTACTTCACATACTACTCTTTAAACATTTTTATCTACATTCTATACTACTCTTTAATTGCAGCACGAATAGAAGCAAATCATGATTCATTTAATTTTAAAAAATGTACACAAGGTTGTTTATAATGTAGGAAAATATTTAAAATTTATTGGTATTTTAATTTTTAAATAATAAAACTTACAAGTATCTAAATGCATAAAATGGTGTATTCTTTAATTATGCAAAAAAGAGAAAAGAAATTGATTATTTTTCTTTTATCATTGGAAAGAACTGATTATTAAAATATTGAGCAAATAACATCTTTTGAATAGAATATATACGAATCTTGTCACTTGATAAATTGTCAGGAATAATTTTTTGTCCATGTGGTTGAGAGCTCTCAAAACAAATTCTTGATTAGCTATTTCGAACCCCTACTCAACCATAATTTTGAAGGAGTGTTGCTAGCTAGTTCACCCACTTTTCACCCACCTGGTTCCCCATTTTTTTTCTGAAAGCCAGCCAGGTCAGCAGTCCTCAACCAGTTCGACCACATTTCTAGTCCTATATGAAATCTGATTCACCAGTTTTGCGGCGAAACTGGCCAGTTTGGTCCAATTTTAATAACTATGTTAGGGAGTGAATAAGGACAAATATCATGATCACACCACTAACAACCTTAATCTCTCCAAGGCAAAATTCCTTACATGTGTCAGACTCTTTTGGTGCACATTTTGCTGCCCACGCAATCATTATTTCTACCAAGTGCACTACAATTTCTCAAAACCCAATAATGTCCTTCTTCTTCTAATGCACCTCAAAAACCTTAAATCCCACCATGTGCATTCACTCCTATCCTTTTAAGGTGTGATCAGAGTACGCTGGCCTTAATTATATGTGTCACAACCCAGGACCTCACCCAAAATGGCTAGCCGAAAGTTATTCTTTGGGTTCCTTGATCCTGTATAAGTACCCAAGATCTACCCAGCGAATAACCGATGTGGGATTAAACACACGCCCGCACGGGTCCTCACATACTCTCCCTGTTCAAGCCCTGACGTCCTCGTCAGGCTAAGAGTTCATATCTATTCAAATCTAATCACAAATACCACGATTGGCCCGTGGTCAGCCCCAATGGATCCGTGCTGTAGTGTCCCCTAGTTCACATAGGTTATAGGTCGGGTCCGCTCTGATACCATTTGTAACAACCCAGGACCTCACCCAAAATGGCTAGCCGGAAGTTATTATTTGGGTTCCTTGATCCTGTATAAGTACCCAAGATCTACGCAGCGAATAACCGATGTGGGACTAAACACACGCCCGCACGGGTCCTCACAATATGACAACCAAGCTGATCTCCTTGCTCAGCTAGAGACTGCATTCACTGAGGAGGAGGTCAAAGTAGCAGTTTTCTAATTAGACATGGAGAAGGCACCTGGGCCTGATGGATTCCCAATGTTCTTCATCAGCATTTTTGAGATGTAATCAAGGGAGACATCTTCTGGTTGTTCAAGGAATTGTATGCTTGAAGAGTTGAATTACATCGGCTAAGAATTCATGACACTGGTTCCAAAGAAGCAAAAAAATGAAGTTGTGAAAGACTATCAACCGATTTCTCTTATGACTGGAATTCTCAGGATAGTCACCAAGTTTTTGGCAGCAAGACTACATCTCTCAGGATAGTTTTCCTAAACACTGCCATAAGGTATAATACATCTCTCTTTGCCGTCAATTTTGTCTTACTTTGCCTGTTAGCTCATTTTCTTCCTTAATCACATGACTCACATCTCAATATTGCATTGCTTGTATTTGCTATTTTGATTTTTATAAGCAATCAAGCAAGGCAGGCCTTGCTGCCCAAGAAATCCATCTCAAGCACTCTTTAGAAGAGCTCAAGCTTCTTGAAGCATAACCAACATTGATTTGCTAATTTTTTTTCAGCATTCCTACCAATTTATTTTTTTCTGCATTTTCTTACTTTTGTTTTCTCTATATTGATATTTTTTAAGTCAAGCACATTTTTAATAAAAATTTGTTATCAATCTTGACCAACCCAAGATGACTAAAATCCAGCATATGCGACAATTCCTAAGAAAGGTGATGATGCTTGAGTTTTCCTAACCATCATTAGTGACCTCACTCTATGTGGTTTAGCAACTGCAATCTTGCTTGACCTTATCCTCCCCCCACATATACATATGCACTTTTCCAAAAAATAACAAACAGAAGCAACTTCCAATTATTCACTCTTAGTTGCGTCAACCCCATAGAGCCACTCCCAAGTGCCCAAAACTTGTTCATGCTACAAAGTTTCAATAATATTAACAAGTATATGATGGCCAATAGATAACAAGCTACAAAGCTAAAAGTTTTCCAAAAAATAAAGTTTTTTAATTTAGAATTACTAACATTACTTCACAAGAAATTACATCATTATGCTTCCAATGACATCAGTTTCTGAAAAAAAAGGTTGTGATATTGAGCATTGCATTAAAACAAATGGATCAATTGCAAATGGATTAAGAAGACAAACTAAATCTAAATGTCAACAAGAATTATGTGAAAAACAAAATGCAGCACTATAACAATACAATTAATAAAAAAACATCAATATTTTAGTCCACACCTGTATCCGATGAGGATTCCATTTACCCAAGCAAAAAAGGAAGAATCAACAGCCTCAAAATGCAGCAAGATTTGACGACCTATCAATTATCACTTTTAGATCAATCAATAATTATGAAGCATGTAGCTGAAACATCAAAATATATACAAATCATGTCACCAAACAATATGTCTATATGAAGGTAGTAAAAAGGAGAACTGGTACAGCTATATCTCATTTTATTAAGTTTGACCAAGTTTGCAAGTAAATTAGAAAACTATGAAGGGAACCCTGTTCAAAGAGATGAAATTTTATGTGATTCTACTTAATTAGCTTGTTGGAACTTTAGTTAGAGTAAGCTACATTTGTAGCATGAACTCATATTGCAATAAGCAGCATGATCAAACCTTCACATGTCTTCTAGAAGTTCAGAGCATGTAAGTGTAATACCCCGGAAAAAAAAAAATGGTTGACGGGCCGGCCCGAAAAGACCGGGCCCATCCACCATTTACGATCGTGCCCTAGGCACGATCGTGGGAGAAGAAACGAGAAGAGGGGGGGTAGCCGCCGGAGAAGAGGCCGATCGTCGGAGGAGGTTGATCGCCGGAGAAGGGGCGGTGGAAGCCATCAGCCTTCCCTCTTCAACGAAGACCCCTGACAAATCGAGTGAAGAGGTCTTGGAGCCGTGCGCGTTGACCCGGGTTGCTCACGACTTCCTCCTCCGATTTCTCGCCGGAAAGGTCGCCGGAACACCCAACGGACGGAGGTAAGCGGGGCACATTCCCTTTGCGCTGCATTTGCTAGATTATTGGGTCATGTACTCAATGTTGGTGGGGTTTTGGCCGGTGAATCGTCGGAGAAGAGTCCGAAAACAGGGTACCCCTGTTTCGGCCTCCCTCTTCCAGATCTCACCGCCGCCGGCGGCCGGGTTGGCCGGGATTCATGGCGGGTGGGGTTGATCGGGTCTGTGTGAGGGTCGGAGAGGGATTTCTAGGGTTTTAGTGGGGATGGGGAGAGGTGGACCGAGATCTCCTTCCTCGTGATCCCATCTCCTTTCCTTCCCCTCGTTGGTTGGCCGCCGGCCAGCGACGACGGTGGGAGCTGAGCCACTGTGTGGCTGCTGTCGGATGAAGGCCGAGCCACCATCTCGGTGGTTTTTCTGTTGATAATGGAGGAGGGGGAAGGGAGGAAAGAGACCCTTTGCCGGTTCTTAGGAGGAAGAAGAAGAAGAGGAGATCTCTTCTTCTCCCTTTCTCTTGGCCGGCCACCATCACCGGCAACTGCAACAGTGGCAGCCGGCGATGGTTCGGCCAGTGGTGGCCGAGGTGTGTTAGGTTGGGGAAGGAGAGGGCAGCCACCATGACTATTACCCTTGGACCAAAGAGATTTGAGGGAGGGGGATGTACTCCCAACCATGAAGAGAGGGGGATCTTTCTTTCTCTTGGTCTCTTCACCAGGACCGGCCATCGTCGCCGGCGTGGCTGCGGCCACGGCTGGTGTGAGATACGGGCTGAAGTCGGCAGCCCCAGCCGACTTCAGCCCCTTCTTCTTTTTTTGGAAGGGGGCCAGAGCAGGGGATCGCAGACGCGATCCCCTCCGGCTTCTTCGGGCGCAGCGAGGGCGGGGCACCGCGGGCGTTACGCGGCAGCCCTGCGGTCATTCCGCGGCCACCCCACGGCCGCACGAGCGGCCGTTGATTTCGCCCCACCGCCGCGATTTTCGCGGCGGAGAGCTGTGAAATGGGGTTATAAAACCCCTTTTTCCTCCTCCATATCATGGCCGAGCTCCCTCTTCTTCCTCTTCTCCTTCTCCTCTCCCTCTCCTCCCTCTGTTCTTACCTCCCAAGTGGCCGGCGTGCCGCCCGATCAACCACCACCACCATCCGAGCCTCCCCTGTTTCGAGACCTCCTTCCTCTTCGGAAAGCACCGCCGCCGCCGCCGCCGCCGCTTGACACCGAATCGAGCTTCCCTTGGCCGAGACCCACCACCTCCGTCGACCGCCGGTGAGCATCCCTCCTCCTTGCCTTTGTTCCCATGCCAAATAACATGATGCTTCTTTCCCTGTTTCGGCCCCAAACCAAGATCTTCTCGGTTGCTCCTTCACACCGGTCGCCGCAGCGGCCGCCGGCCACCACTGCGGTCGGCTGGCCGTCGACCGGGCGTCAGCCTCCGGCCACCCAGGCCGGCCACCCCGCCGGCCCTCCCTCTCTCCTCCGTCTCTCCTTCTCCCCCTATTCGTGGGGGGATTTGGGGAAGGAGGAGGCCCATCACGGGCCAAACTGGGCCGTTGGGCCCAGTCCCCTGCAGGCCGAACTTGGGCCCAGTCCCCTGCAGGCCCAACTTCGGCCCAGTCCCCTGCATGCCCAACTTCGGCCCAGTCCAGTCCGGTTGGGCCCAGTGGGGCAGTATCCTTGTGGGCCCAACTTGGGCCCAGTTCAGACCCAAGCCCGGAACCCGAACCCGAACCTGAAATCTGAAACCCGAACCCGAACCCGAACCCGAACCCGAACCTGAACTGGAACCCGAACCCGAACCCGAAACAAGGGACCCGAAACCCAACCCATTCGACTAATAAACAGATTTTTGCAGTTAAGCCCTTGGCAGTATGCTATTTCAGAAATGGGGACTTCTGCAATTTGTATTTGATCCCTATAGGAAAGATTTATTACATAAAGGTCCCCAACTATATTTATTTAGTCCCCTCACTCAAGTTTTATTATAGAATAATACCCTGTAATTAAGTATTAGTCCCTGCAATAAATCTTATTGTATAAATGAACAAATTAGAAGCCAACATTGGGGGCCCTATTTAGCCGGGTCTGTGCGGGCCCATTGGGCCGTGTCCGATATGGGCCCTATCGGGCCATACCTATTATGGGCCAACTTTGGGCCCTGTTGGGCCGTGCCTAGTAGTATTATTTCTAGATTTTGCTCAGCTCTGAAATTAACAAGGAATTAATTAAATTTAAACAGGTGAACCTGATCCGTCTACCTGAAGTAGGAATCAAGCGAGAAGAGGTAAGTAACTTAATACTTCAAGTGTGATTTATAAATTATTTGATAAACTGATTATGTTTTGATATATGTTTTGTATTCAGTAAAATGGGTCAGGCATATTAAATTTTATTTGAAAATCATGTTATATGCTCTGAAATTCGTGAAATATAATTGAACAATTTCTGAAATATATTTTTATATACATATGCATTCTCAGCATGGCTATGATCTGTTCTGTTCTATTCTGGCCCCGCCAATGGGGATTATACGTTGGACCTGTCGACTTGTAATCTGTGAGGAACCGGTTTCGACACCGCGCCACCGGTGATTAGAATAGTGGTTTCTGGACACCGTTTCCACCGGTGACTAATAATAGTGGTTTCTGGCACTCTGTGCAACCCATGCCACTGGGTTATGTGGCCGTAGCCTATCATGTTGAGATTCTGATATCAGAGTTTTTTGGAAAAATGATAATAAATTTTGAAAATAGAAAAATGATGTTATTTATAACTTATTTTAGTTATTATCCTGTATTTGATCTGATATGCTCTGACCCCACTTTGGGGTATTTTGTTGCTTACTGGGCTAGTGTAGCTCATTATTTTATTTTCTCTATTTTTCAGATCCAGAGGCTTGATCGCACGGGATTGGGGAGTGCGTTAGATTTTCCGACGATTCCTTCAGTTATTAGTCCTTTAGTTAGATTGATGAAAGTATTTGATTTATGTAAGCATTTGTTATTGGAAATTTTGTAAAACTGCTTTTGAACAATTTAAATAATTATGCCAGTTTTGAACATCTGTATTTGCTTTGATATGATCCGATGCCTTGCACGCCTGTGCGGCCCGCCGTGCGGGCGTGCGGCGTCTGCCGCGCCTCGGGCTCGGGGCGTGACAGATTTAGTGGTATCAGAGCTTAGGTTTCAGATTCCTAGGGATTGTATTTGAAATAGTCAGATGGAGCTTAAGTTTTAGGATCTTTAGGATTCGTCAGAAAGTTTGAGAGATGGGTAGACATTAGGCCATTAGATGAAGACATTTATTTGCTTTTGTTATTGATAAATTTGAGTTATTTTATCATAATTTTGAAATGCTAAAATTAGAATGCAACCTAATTATGGCTGTAACCAAAGTGTGAATAAGTTATTCTGATAGTTTTCTTGGTAGAGCAATTTGTATTTCAAGTTATGATTAATTAGATTTTGACGAAATTAAGTGAAGGAATATTAATCATGAGATATTATCATGCAATGTAATTATTTTGGAAGTTTAACTTGATATCAGGCACTGTGGATATTGCTTCTAGTTGAAGTTAATTATTTTGGTGGCAAATTAAGATTCATCTATAAAAAAAAAATGTTTAAAGTTTGGACTAGAAAATATTTATTGAAATCTGTATGTGGATCATGCATGGAACTCGTACATAGAAGGAAAATATACTTGGGGATGAGACTTAAGAATTTTTATTTGGCCCTAACCCTTGAGACTTGAAACAATTAAGATTGATATTTTGATGGATCTCAATGTAAAATCATAGAGCTTATATCTTGGAGGAATTTCTTGTAAATCTTTGAACCAGATTATTTGATTTTTGTGAGTTAAATATTTATTAATCAAGGCTATGAGTTCATTGTGGATTTTGTATCACCATATGAGAAATGCAAGTGGGATTTCATGAGAGGCCCAAATAAGTTTAGCCTAAAAGAAAAGATTCGGAATGATTGAGTAAGCTCCTGAGTAAGTTAATCTAGAATCTTTTAATTATCAAAGCTTAGAATAAATATTAACTTGTATAATGGAATTGTCAAGGGAAACTAGAATTGGCTTAGTTCAAATCTGGATCTAGAATATGACTACTTGACTATATGATGGTACAAATACGACAACTATCTCAAGGGTTAATCATGACCTAGTGTACTTGGAAAGCAAGGATAAAATTTTGCTTGGATATTATATATAAAAAAAAAATGTTGATGATCTGGGATCATTAAGAAATTTTGGAGAATCTTGATCAAAGTTGCGCGGCGAAAGTATGATGGACTGAGTCAATTTAAACTGGTCAAAAATATTGACTGTGTTTTGGCAACATGTTATTATGAAAGACTATGTTGTTCAATAATGAAAGATTTTGTTAATAAGGGAAGGTGTATACTATTGATTCTCAGGTCAATCATGATATGATTATGTTATCTCTTAGATAGAATTTGCTATTTTTGGGTATGCTAAGAAAATAATAATAATAATGATAATTTGAACGTATCATGACTCAGGTTAGTTGATTGTTGATCCAATATGGTCTAATTTGTTAAGTATCTGAATAAACCATGCATTAATTGCTCTCGTCTTATGATTTTTAAGTTTAAGTTAAAAGCTTTGTGGCATATTGAATCATGGTATCAATACTGTCTTCTTAGACCTGCTTTTGTGATTTGATGCAAATCATTTTTGAGATAAATCGTTGCTATCTAATGATCATTAGTACATGTTCATTTTGTGAATCATATTCTTAGCAATATAATGATTTGACTCTAAGGTTGGTCATTATCCTTTGAGGGATCAGCACACTACCATGATAAGTGTATGAGATCTATTTCATTTCAAGTTCTATCCCAAACACAACTAATTTTAATCAATCCTGTTGTGAATCGATCCTGATCCAATTTCGAGTGAACATGCATCAAGACGATAATTTCAATATGAGATGTTAATCAGTCACTTATCTAGTGTTAATCTTGCGAGTTATATGAAATTTTTGATAGTTGATCCAAAGCTATCTATCACACTGATTTTGATCGAGGAGAATGAGATCTTGAATTTATATTACTCAATGGGCTGAGCATCTGAAAGGCCTGGATCTCTTAAATTTCGAGGACGAAATTTTTTAAGAGGGAGAGAATGTGAGATACGGGCTGAAGTCGGCAGCCCCAGCCGACTTCAGCCCCTTCTTCTTTTTTTGGAAGGGGGCCAGAGCAGGGGATCGCAGACGCGATCCCCTCCGGCTTCTTCGGGCGCAGCGAGGGCGGGGCACCGCGGGCGTTACGCGGCAGCCCTGCGGTCATTCCGCGGCCACCCCACGGCCGCACGAGCGGCCGTTGATTTCGCCCCACCGCCGCGATTTTCGCGGCGGAGAGCTGTGAAATGGGGTTATAAAACCCCTTTTTCCTCCTCCTCCATATCATGGCCGAGCTCCCTCTTCTTCCTCTTCTCCTTCTCCTCTCCCTCTCCTCCCTCTGTTCTTACCTCCCAAGTGGCCGGCGTGCCGCCCGATCAACCACCACCACCATCCGAGCCTCCCCTGTTTCGAGACCTCCTTCCTCTTCGGAAAGCACCGCCGCCGCCGCCGCCGCTTGACACCGGATCGAGCTTCCCTTGGCCGAGACCCACCACCTCCGTCGACCGCCGGTGAGCATCCCTCCTCCTTGCCTTTGTTCCCATGCCAAATAACATGATGCTTCTTTCCCTGTTTCGGCCCCAAACCAAGATCTTCTCGGTTGCTCCTTCACACCGGTCGCCGCAGCGGCCGCCGGCCACCACTGCGGTCGGCTGGCCGTCGACCGGGCGTCAGCCTCCGGCCACCCAGGCCGGCCACCCCGCCGGCCCTCCCTCTCTCCTCCGTCTCTCCTTCTCCCCCTATTCGTGGGGGGGTTTGGGGAAGGAGGAGGCCCATCACGGGCCAAACTGGGCCGTTGGGCCCAGTCCCCTGCAGGCCGAACTTGGGCCCAGTCCCCTGCAGGCCCAACTTCGGCCCAGTCCCCTGCATGCCCAACTTCGGCCCAGTCCAGTCCGGTTGGGCCCAGTGGGGCAGTATCCTTGTGGGCCCAACTTGGGCCCAGTTCAGACCCAAGCCCGGAACCCGAACCCGAACCTGAAATCTGAAACCCGAACCCGAACCCGAACCCGAACCCGAACCCGAACCCGAACTGGAACCCGAACCCGAACCCGAAACAAGGGACCCGAAACCCAACCCATTCGACTAATAAACAGATTTTTGCAGTTAAGCCCTTGGCAGTATGCTATTTCAGAAATGGGGACTTCTGCAATTTGTATTTGATCCCTATAGGAAAGATTTATTACATAAAGGTCCCCAACTATATTTATTTAGTCCCCTCACTCAAGTTTTATTATAGAATAATACCCTGTAATTAAGTATTAGTCCCTGCAATAAATCTTATTGTATAAATGAACAAATTAGAAGCCAACATTGGGGGCCCTATTTAGCCGGGTCTGTGCGGGCCCATTGGGCCGTGTCCGATATGGGCCCTATCGGGCCATACCTATTATGGGCCAACTTTGGGCCCTGTTGGGCCGTGCCTAGTAGTATTATTTCTAGATTTTGCTCAGCTCTGAAATTAACAAGGAATTAATTAAATTTAAACAGGTGAACCTGATCCGTCTACCTGAAGTAGGAATCAAGCGAGAAGAGGTAAGTAACTTAATACTTCAAGTGTGATTTATAAATTATTTGATAAACTGATTATGTTTTGATATATGTTTTGTATTCAGTAAAATGGGTCAGGCATATTAAATTTTATTTGAAAATCATGTTATATGCTCTGAAATTCGTGAAATATAATTGAACAATTTCTGAAATATATTTTTATATACATATGCATTCTCAGCATGGCTATGATCTGTTCTGTTCTATTCTGGCCCCGCCAATGGGGATTATACGTTGGACCTGTCGACTTGTAATCTGTGAGGAACCGGTTTCGACACCGCGCCACCGGTGATTAGAATAGTGGTTTCTGGACACCGTTTCCACCGGTGACTAATAATAGTGGTTTCTGGCACTCTGTGCAACCCATGCCACTGGGTTATGTGGCCGTAGCCTATCATGTTGAGATTCTGATATCAGAGTTTTTTGGAAAAATGATAATAAATTTTGAAAATAGAAAAATGATGTTATTTATAACTTATTTTAGTTATTATCCTGTATTTGATCTGATATGCTCTGACCCCACTTTGGGGTATTTTGTTGCTTACTGGGCTAGTGTAGCTCATTATTTTATTTTCTCTATTTTTCAGATCCAGAGGCTTGATCGCACGGGATTGGGGAGTGCGTTAGATTTTCCGACGATTCCTTCAGTTATTAGTCCTTTAGTTAGATTGATGAAAGTATTTGATTTATGTAAGCATTTGTTATTGGAAATTTTGTAAAACTGCTTTTGAACAATTTAAATAATTATGCCAGTTTTGAACATCTGTATTTGCTTTGATATGATCCGATGCCTTGCACGCCTGTGCGGCCCGCCGTGCGGGCGTGCGGCGTCTGCCGCGCCTCGGGCTCGGGGCGTGACAGATGGCGACGACATAGGCCGGTGGTACAAGGATGGGGGTCGGGCCACCCCGATTGCCCCTAGATTTGGAGGGATTGAGATGTTTGGGGACCTGGTAATGGACCCCATAGTATATGTGAATTATGGTTTAAAATATCTAATTATTAAATAATTTAGTTTGTGATTTATAATTGATGTTGTAGGGGAAGAGTCAGCGGTGCCAGGAGATTTTGATCAGGGAACTCGGCACCCCAGCGCGTAGGTTGTGATTCGGATTCGTGTTTGAGTCAGTCTACAATTTCTTATAAGAATCCCTACATCTGAGCACCTCTATGCATATATTTGATTTATCGTTGGGTTTATTTTATAATTATGTTGTTATTTGTTTTATGAGCTGATATGACACATACGAGGTGTGCATTGTGTTTATTATGAAAATACTGAAATAATTAAATTAGGAAGGATTAATATATTTTTGAGAATTTATGGAAATACGTGATGTGATTGAAATATGATTAAACATGTAAAGCTAGACATGTAAAATGGGTTGGACTAACCTTGTCATGAAATAGCCTCTATGAGCTTATGCGTAGGATAGCTGCCACGAGCTGATGCATGGAATAGCCTCTACGAGCTTATGCGTAGAATAGCCTCCACGGGCTTACGCGTGGAATAGCTGCCACGAGCTTATGCGTGGTATTTTGCAGTCTTGGACTGGGACATGATCTTGGTTAGTCCAAAGCCAGAAGTGATAAATTCTAAAACTTGGAAATCAGAGTAATACGTGAATGGATCACATAATGTGAAAAAGGATTTATGTATATAAAATGGTTATATATACTTGTTGTTTGTTGAGCTTTTGAAATGATGAAATGACATTTATTTGTTACTTTGATGATTTTATCGTTATTACTGTGTGGCTGTTGGGATTCTTACTGAGCTGGAAAAGCTCATACTACTCTTACTTTCTTTTTCAGAGGCACTGGATTTGTAGAGTCCATCGGGTGGGACGAGAAATGAGATCAGCATGGAGTTTGACTGCTAGATAGATAGAAGTTAATTTATCTTTTGCTTATGGACATCTGAAATTTTGTAATTAATCAGTACATTAATCATTAATTTTGGCATTTATGTGAATATTGTACCTTCTAGGCCTTACATGATCTCTAGGGTTCTACTTTAGGGATTATGTGGCCGTGTCACGTGGTCGACCCGAGTGATGGGTTTGGGGCGTGACAGTAAGTGTATACTGAAACAAGGGACTTAATTTCTTTCCCCATGAGGTGAATCTGATGTTTAAATTTTTACTAGATTTTACTTAATGAATCTTTTTTTTGTTTTTATTTGATGGAAGGGGACCCACCCATTAATACAATGAGGATAAATCAGGTTTTAAGTTAAGCTTGTGTAGATTACCAAGTATTACTTGCATATTAGATGAACATATGTAGCTAGTAACAATTATTCAAGTCCCAATGGGATGTCTAGCGGTACTCGGGAGCAGGCATTTTCCCAAGTGTCGAGATGGGGTGGGACGGTGACAAATCCCATTGCATAGAAAACCCAGGACAGGCCCACCCCATAAGATTTGAATCATTGGCTAGTAACATGGTTTGCCATACCAGCCCGAACCGGGCGGTATGGAGTGTATTGTACCCATTCGGAATCGGTACCCGGTATAAGTGGCATACCGACACTCGATACATCGAAAAAATTTCATACCATACCGTACCATACCGACATAGTGTTAGTGTGGCATACGTACGGAGTCCAGTACCAAGACAGTGAACCTTGACTAGTAATATAGGAGTCAATAGCATATGTAAGAAACAAGCATAATAATATGTTTAGGTTCAAAATTTCCTTCAAGCATACATAGTGTAATCATATCAAGCACAATAAAAAATTGCACATTACATCAAAAGAACCTATAGATAGCATTCAGTCCTTGCAGATATTTACTTCGATAAAGGAAGATGCCTATATACCGGTAAGGTTTTTCTACTTTCCATGTTTTGTAAGCATAGGTGTTTAAACCAGTACATCCGACTAATAATTATAAAAACACAACCTCACAAACTACATAAATGATTATTGATCAAATTTGAAATTGGCCAATAATAATCATCAATGCTCATTTTGGAACTACCTATACTACAAATTTACACTTGCCATGAAGCTGGCAGCAAACCATGGGTTTCAAATAGTTTAGGCAGCATTTATGAAAAGACAATTCTCAAACTTACCAAACTAACAATTCAGTAAATTTTGATCCTTTTCCTTTTGATTCCTTTCCTGAGCTACCTTGGATCAAAAGACTGCATTATACATGAAAATTTCCACTAACCTGATGCATTACTTTTAGACAAGACACCAAAACATCACTACAAGATATTGTAGTAATATCTTTTAGAGCTCTTAGCCAGATTGCACTTAATTGTGAGTTGTCACTAAGACATGCGAATGCAGACCATATCCTGACTTGGAGACTTACAGGCCAGGAATGGATCCAATGAACGACAGGAAAGATTTCAGGTCTTGGTTTAGATCTAGTAACTGTGCGGCCAACCTAGATCCAACTTGATCATAATATATCACCGTCTGTGTATGAAAGTTTGTAAAGTGTATATGTAATTCCCTGAAGATTTTTATTTCTTTGTATTGGCATTAAGAGAACTGGACCTACCAAATCTCTAATCCCCTTATATCTTCTTCAAAAACTCAAGCCCTATCCTCCTCTTTATACCTCCTGGTGTTGACACCCTTCATAACATTGGCTACTCTGGCCCTTTGCATCATGCTCCTTAGGCCACTAGCCTTTTGCATCAGGCTACTCCCGACACTGATTTCCCACATTGAGGCCCCTTCTGGTCTCAAAGTCCCTCAAATCACCCTCACCTCCCACCTCCTTCTCTCATGACTCAGGTCTCCAATAACTTCTGCCCATCCCTTACCAACTCTTTATCCCTCTCCCTCTCTTATTTTTGACATGTAGGCTTCCACTGATTCTTTGCCCCTTATAATGACTACATAATTTCTTCGATCCCACACCCCTCCTCTTGACTTAAACTCCATCTCTAGAAAATCATCCCTCTATTTCAACACTCACTCATTAGACAATGCCCTAGAAAATCTCACTTTAAAATTTCCTTCTCTATATAAAATTCTTCTAATTTATTTTCCCTTTCCTTGTTTGAACCTCCTGGCCTCATTCAACATTCATAACCACATGACCCTTCTCCTACCACCAGTGGCAATAAAGCAATCATGGCTAACACTAGCACCATCCCAAGCCCCAAGAACACTGCCCCAATCCAATCCTACACCATCCCAAACCCGATCCATATCCAATTTAGAACCAATGACTATTTCACATACCTATACCTGACTCATAGAATAGAAGTGATAGGTCTTACAAAGTCCTACTTAGACCTAAACCTAACCTAATTCCTAGATGATAAGAGTTTGGGTTAGAATTTGGACGGTAGTTCCAAACCTAGATGGGGGATTCTAGACCAATAGCACCGCACAATTATATTCCAACCTGTCAACAACAAACTGATATGTTTATCAAAGTTTTTGGTGACGAATAATTTTTGCTTTTTTATCTTCGTAGGGTGTAAAGAATGCTAAAGCTCCAGATGGAGCAGAAAAATTTGGCTATTTTCAAAATTAAATTCAAATTTAAAATTCAAGTTTAAAATTCAAATTTGAAATCAAACAATCAGTCATCACCTTGTTGTGATTTGTTGTAAGCTTGTGATAATTTTCCCTTTTTCGGTTATGGGATTTATGGATTAGTACATATTCCACATAACGAAATGAAAGGTATAAAATTTCATTATTTCACTGTTGTATAGAGACATTCCCTACTGAAATTAGTTTCCTTAAATAAAATTTAGCCATCCTAGGAATGGTTTTCTAGTTCATTTTCCATCATCTATATCCTTAATATATATATATATATACATATATATATATATATGCATATATATATGTATATATATGTATATATATATATATATGTATATATATGCATATATATATGTATATATGCATATATATGGATATATGTATATATATATATGCATATATGTATGTATATATGCATATATGTATGTATATATGCATATATGTATGTATATATGCATATATGTATGTATATATGCATATATGTATGTATATATGCATATATGGATGTATATATGCATCTATGGATGTATATATGTATATATGCATCTATGGATGTATGTATGTATATATGCATCTATGTATGTATGTATGTATATATGCATCTATGTATGTATGTATGTATATATGCATCTATGGATGTATGTATGTATATATGCATCTATGCATCTATGGATGTATATATGCATCTATGCATCTATGTATGTATATATGCATCTATGCATCTATGTATGTATATATGCATCTATGCATCTATGTATGTATGTATGCATGTATGGATGTATGTATGTATATATGTATATATGTATGCATGTATGTATGTATGTATGTATATATGTATGCATGTATGTATGTATGTATGTATATATGTATATATATATAATATATGCATCTATGTATGTATGTATGTATATATGCATCTATGCATCTATGTATGTATATATGCATCTATGCATCTATGTATGTATATATGCATCTATGCATCTATGTATGCATGTATGTATGTATGCATATATGTATGCATGTATGTATGTATGCATGTATGTATGCATGTATGTATGTATGCATATATGTATGCATGTATGTATATATGTATATATATATGTATGCATGTATGTATGTATGTATGTATATATATATATATATGTATATATGTATATATATATGTATATATATATATATATGTTGTTTAACCAATAGTTGTTGTGTTCTATTTAGAAAAGCTTACTAAATCATGTGTTCACCTTAAAACATAAACCATAGCCTAAAAACCAAGAAAGGTTTAAATAGCAAAAATACAAATATGGAGCAAGTCAGTATGAAGAAATATAACAAAGAAACATATCAAAAAGGTCATGCAGAAATAGTTGCAAAGTTAAAATCTTGCATTAAGAGCAAAAGCCAAGCATCAGCAACACTGGGCATCACCACCACATTGCAAAAGCAACTCTGCAGTAGGAGGTCATAGTAGCAACCAAAACAACACAAAAGCCCACATATAAATAAGATAAGAAATTCTATACATTTCAGGAGAATCAAATTGATATGCTATTACCTCATATTATAACATATAAAATAAATTCTACAAAAAGAATGTTTAGCATTGCATGTGTTGTTGTTCCTAAAGATCTTAAATAAGACCTGAGAAGATGTTTTTGGTGGTCAATTCATTCTCATATCAAGAACCAGACAGGTCTTATAAAGAGTACCCTAATAGTTGTAATATGGTATATTTGGCATGGTACATCGTATCGTCCCAAACCGGATGGTACAGTGTGTACCGTACCAAACCGGTTCAGTACCGGTACTCGGTACGGATGACGTACCGACACTCGGTACGCTAAAAAAATTTCGTACCATATCGTACCAATACTGTGCTAGTATGGTACCGGTATGAGGTCTGGTACCGAGACGGTGAACCTTGATATTTGGCAATAAAGTAGGCATGCATTTGAATGTGGCTTTGCTGAAAAAGATAATACTATCTTCTCTAATGTTATTGCAGATTGGAAGTTGAGGCTATCAGTACAATGACAGCTACATATGGAATTTTTACTGAATGTTGCCTTGTGAGCAAAAAAAATAAATAAATAAAAAACTCCCGTTTCTTTCCAATGGATCCGAACACTTAGTAGGTGGTTGAAGAAAAACTCCAATGGCTCAATTCATCAGTCAAATTATACTTCTAGAGATCTACAAATAAATGAAGATAGGGATATTTTTATTCCTATTGCTATCCTTTGTTGGCCTTTGTATGATCTATGTTCAACTACTGAGTGCAGGAGTAAGTCACATAGGTGAAAGAAAACCATGTTAAAGTATAGATTGAAACGGACTAAAAGACTATTGTGGATAGCACTGTCTAATAAATGAAGTTTGTGAGAAGCTTGAGTTAATCTTGAAAACAAGCAAAACGAGCTAATACTTTGAGCTGGAAAATTAATAAGCTGAGAACGAATTATGTCCAACTTGCTCATGCTTCGCTCAATATACCTCAAGGTATAAATATCTAATAATATAAATTATATTATTCATTACTTAACTACATAAATATTTCTACATTTATCAATTATTATCAGACAAGAATAATATTTACTTAGGAAAGAAGATCCAACCGTGACATCTTAATCTAATGGTTCCAGATTTTCATATGTTTATCAAATCTAAAAGTGATGTTAAACTTTAATGACTAAAGTTTCGGATAAATTTTGAACCAATCGGGGAGAAGGAAGTAATTTCCTTAACTTGATCAACACGAATCTCTCAAAAAAAATTTAGAAAAAAAAAGTAAAAAGATTGACGAAAGTACAATCTAGCTCCTCTTTTCTTTTATTGATTATTCATAAACCGAGATACAAAGACTCTATTATAATAGCGACATTTGTCCTTGCACAATTCAGGTCGAATTCCTATCCTAGTTTGAATAGGGCTAGCTTTTCAAAAATAGACATAACTAGTAAATATAAACACGAAAAATCTAAAAATCCTATAGAAAGTAAATCTCAACTTCTATATCGGCTTTGCTTTCTGTCACTCTGCCTAATTCTTCCTGAATTGGAAGATACAACTGGTCAAAATCCTTTTTGAAAAGAAAAAAAAATCGGTTGGACCAGCCTGTCTCGATTTGGGCGTTATCACTAGTTGCACCACCTCCTTTAGGGCATAGCACCACATCGTAGATCTCAAAAAGTTATCCAATTTAAATAAGAAATAAAATATCATCTCAATCGGGCATGATATGGCCAAGTTATGGCCTCCAGAAGTTTGTGTGATTCAGCTTGACAATATGACGGATCTCACTCCTAGACCCTGTTCAGCCTTACCCGTAAGGGTTAAACTGGTCTACATCGAGTCTGGTGATCTTCCTGGATCAATTTTCTACTAAAGCAAAACTCATTACATACCCTAAAAGTACCCTTTTAAGTTTATATCCGAGAAGCCTATATCTTTTTCTCTTACTAGTAGCCTTCTCCTCACATTTTCACTTCTACAGGAAAAACATTTGTATAGTTCGGTTCATTAGAATGTGTTTATCACATCTCCCATTCCATCTCTTTCCTTTCTTTATTTTTTTCTTTTTTTCTTTTTTAGTGCATCAGAAGATATAATAGAATATCAAAGGTCCAGAATTGAGCAAATAGCCAAGAATGCAGATGACCATTTTAGATAGCTTGTGACAACAATCAAAATAAATAAGAGATACATCAATAGGAGTATGTTAACTGGCATATATTAAAAAAAGGAAGAAAATATCAGTAAGAATGAAAATATGGTACGAATAAGATATAAAAAAAATGTATGTAAAACATACCTCTCCATTCTCTTGGAATTTGAAAATATTTCCTATAACAGCCAGTGGGATTGTCCGAAGGAACATAGGGTGGATTCACAGGAAATGGATAAAGAATATTTGTATAAATAGGACGATCAAAACCATGCATCTGCCAATTTGAAGGAACTGCCTTAACAAAGCACAATCACATCAGAAGGTCCTCTAGAAATAAAAGTGTGTGTCAAGTGTCTGAGAGAAGAGGGAGAGAGAAACAGACTGTGGCAATTACTTAGTTTATACCCCTAATATAGCACAAGTAAAGAAGTATTTAATCTTTAAAAAAAAGAAAGAAACACAATACAGACTAGTATAGGTCATGAATCAGTGTGGCAGCCGAATCAGTGTGGCAGCCAGTATGTACTCACAATTCAGCCATGACAAGACAGTTCCTGTAATGATATGGGTCGATATGGGCCAAGGTTCGCTGTACCGATCGGTACCGGTCGATATCGAGCGTACCGTACCCGTACCGATGGGTACCGGTATCGGTACACCAATGTCAGTACGTCTGGCGTACCGCATACCGTACCGTACCAACACTCGGTACGCCTATACTAGTGCGGCACCGGTACGGGGTTCGGTACCGGTACGGCGAACCTTGATATAGGCCAATATTGGTGGTATATACTAGTCTTGTACTTCGGTTTTTTAAACCTTGCTTATAATGGAGAGTAAAGAAATCCCATTTGTATAATTAAAAAAATCTAGACATAGGTTTATAGACTTTAGAAAGATAATAAACAGAAATATTCAAATGATATAGCCAGATACATTAACAAAGTGTACGCAAAATGAAATAGCTCGATATATATGAATCTTTTGTCAATTTAATAATCAGAGGACCTGGAATTTTTACTTCCAGGTGCTAATATGTTTTGGTCAGTTTGCACCTTCACAAATTGATAGAACAGATAGTATATATATTTTATAAAGAGTATATAAATGGATCAACTTTACTCAACATTCCAAAAGGCTAACAAATTAATATGATTAGATCATTCTTAAAAGCATAAAAACTGAAGCAAAAAGGAACAGAGTAAAGACTAAACGACCAACAAGAAACAATGAACCACTAGCAATTCTATCCCTTTCCTCTAGTTTAACAAATTAAGCATTAGAACTAGTCATTTCACTGCTGATTTTGTTTTCTAATCTATGAAACTATCTATTATTAAAAGGTATCCCATTTTACAAGGATTTACCAACCATATTTCTGAAAGCTAACAATTAGGCATGTTTTGCAGCCCTCTCGTTTTGCTAAAATACTATATTCAACAATTAACAGTTTTTTCTTGAAATTCGAGTTCATTTACTAAGTAATGAACTGCATATTAGAATCAATGAGATATAGGGAAAATATTAAAGTAATACTATAATAAGTTAAAAATACAAAGAAAAGAACCAATAATGAGATGTATAAATAATGGATATTAACAACTTTTAAGTCATGAAAACTTGCCTGGCAGTGTTTCCCAAAGAGAATCATCATAAGTGCTATCACAAAAGTTTCCTGGAACACTTGTAGGAGAAGAGGCCAAAAAGAACTTCCACTGCCCACTTAAAGACTTTACAAAAGGTAAGCCCTTGACCCAGAAAGCAGCACTCTCAAGGGCAGCAAAAATAGCATCATCATTCCAAACAGCTGAATTTGAATTCAGCAAATTCACCTTGCTGCGCTCATACCAATATCTAAGAGATCCTGTTCAGAGTAAAAAATAGACCACTGCACAAATCACTTCAGGATTTCGACAGCATTAGCTGGAGGGAAGTTTCTCTACAGAGATTATTGACTGATATCGGTCAGCATCTTAAGTATTACACAAGTGAACAGCTACGACAAGGTCCAGGGAAAAGCTTGACAATGCTAAGATGAGAGACACGGAACACAATAAATTAACAGACATGATGAAAAATGGATACAATGAACCGATGAAATTATCCTCCCAGCCATACAATTTCTCGACTGCTTAACTCAGAGTGAAAAATACTAGCATATCTGTAGTCAGGAATAATCACCACTTTGATACTGAAAAGGAACAGAAGCATGGTGCATATTTCTGTGCGATGTGCGAATGTCACTGGCTTAAATCAATATGAGATGTTTATCTGGCCACATCTAGAAATGGACTCTGCAATATAGAATCCAGTCCAGATTCACTCCTCAAGTTTTATGGTCAAAAGAATAAGCCATAAAAGTCATCAGCCTATCAAATCATGAATTGTAATTTTTTGTTAACAAAATAGCATGCACATCACATGTCCTTCGCAAAAGAATTGTTGAAGTATCAAGCTATGATCATGTATAGTTTACTTAGTTGACCTACTTAAATAATGGAGAAAATTCAAATCGAGCTATAATCTTAGTACATGGAACTGACACACAGTTGGTGTAGAATAGGGTGTGCTCACCTTCAACTGTATCGTGTGAGTACAGTGGCACATGTGCATCACGCTTTCTCCACTTGATAAAGGATGGATCTTCCCAAACTCTATGATAATTATTTAAGGGAGAGAAGGGTCCAACTGGAAAATCCACAGGCATGGTGACAGAAAATTTGCTCAAAATATGTTTCGACAAAGTAATACCATATATGCCCTGCATGCACACACAAAGAAATAAAATGAAAAAAATAGTGTCCATAACTGCCACTGGAACTCATAAAAGAATTGAAGTTCAAAACTTCAAGATTTCAGAAATCCCATTATTGATTTCATAAATTGTGTCAAAAATATAGTAGCACAAGATATTATGTAGTTTCAATTTCCCTTTTACTTTGCATTAAAAACAATATTGTGAGTATCTGTGCGGGCATGTGTTTAGTCCCACATCGGTTATTCGCTGGATCGATCTTGGGTTGTTACAAATATGAAGATAGAAATTCTCCCCAAACATACACCTTTCAAACTCTGCATTAGCTCTGATAATGTTGACAGTGATCTTAGAAAAGGTGTACTGAAATTGTGAAATATTTTAAACAAAATATTTACAAAGAAATGTTCATGTTGCTGTCCATGACTACTAGAGTACAGAAAAAGACTGCGAAGGAAGATTTCCTTTATATAAATTATGATAAGCTTCACCTAAAGAGCCAATAAAAGAAAAGCAAGGAAAAACAAGGTAAAGAGCAAATAAGGTCAGACAAACTTATATGGATGGCTGGTTATCTCACTAATAGAATGTCTTACAGGCTCCCTCCTATCTAAATCCCAGGCCTCCCACATTCTTGTTACTCTTGATATAGTCAATAGAAACATTTACAGCATCATTTCCAAGAAGATAGCCCAGAAAATGCAACAGGTCAGGGAAGCAAGTTGCAACTCTCCATAACCATCCAGCATTCTTCCAAATATTTGGGTTTAGCTTTAATGATCCCCATTTGCCAAGCATTTCTGCTTACAACCAACTCCAATCTTATTACAGGATTTTCCATATCTTTTATCACAATATCTATTCATGTTATGTAATGTCTTCTCCTTTTCCTCCGTCCAGCAGCGGAAATTGAAGTACCCCTTCCCCTTGCTATAGGAGCCCTCTCAGGTTTATGTTGTATAATATTTCTACCAGCTTAATTGTTCCTCCATCATTTTGTTCTTAATTTATGTAACACTTACAACTCTTTAGCGTACTCATTTCTCAAGCTATCCTTCCTAATTTCACCATGCATTCATCTTAGCATTCTCATTTCTTTGACAGGAAACTTGTTTTCTAGACCTTTTTTACAGTCTAACATTCATAGTCGTGCAAAACTACAGGCCTTAAAGCCATTCTATAAACTTTCCTTCAAATCAACAAAGTATTTGTAGGTCACATGATATCCCAAAAGCACCTCTCCTTTTTATCAAACCAGCTCTAATTCTATTACACATCTTCATCCATCTCTCCATTATTTCGTATGATAGATCACAGATACCAGAACCAATAACTTCGTGGTATCTCTCGTCTATCAACATTAACTGAAGTCTTGTCTTTGTTACTGTTTTCATGAAAATACTTTGCCAAGCAAGCAGCAACTTTTAAGGCACTAAAAGATATTGAGAACCAAATTCTACAGGGATCTCCCAACTTGGTGCAAATTAAGAAATACATAAAGATCCAAGCAAACATCTGCTCTTTATAACCAGTTACACAATCAAGAAGTCAAGCCACTGAAACATAACAAGCAGCCACTTTTCTATTAGTGATGTCCCCTACAAGGTACAGATTGATCAGATCATAGAGAGCCATGATGCCTCCTTGTAAACATCCACACGATTCAATAAATAGATTTGACAGTGTGTAAACAAGTTTTCTAAGTATAGCACAAACTCCCGCTAATACAAGATTAGCAAAATAAACACTAGTAATTCCTAACTTCAAACCAATTACAGTAAGCCTCTGTAGAGTGACCACCTGCAGTTTCTGCACACTTCATCTAAAACAATCTCATACCATTTTCAGAAGAGCTCATCGAACGTCCCTTTTTTACTTCCCTCCAAGAAAGCCATTTAAAGGGCACAGGGGGTTTTGTCAGACTCCAACAAGTTCATAGACAGGAAATCAATAGAGAAAAGTAATATCGATCAAATCCTAGAACGGGGGGAAAGGGGCAAAAAGAAAAAGCTATGCACAAGCAAGCTGAAAACGCGAGAGATGCTCCTCTCAATATCCCATCCAGAACTAAATGAGAGGTTTCAAAACAGTGATGAAGGTCGAAAACAACAAAATGGCATAAACGAGCGCCCAGGAAAAAAAGAAGGCATAACAAAACTCGGGGGAAAAACAAAAGAAGAATTCCTGAGGCATAAAGAGATCAATAAAGCACCAAGAGCTTAAAACTGAAACCAAGTCCCAAACAGAAGCTGACAAAAGAAATCCACATCTACTTCAATTTAGAAATAAATCCAAGATAGAAAGCATGGACAGTCTCTTTAGCAACACATCCAATCTTCTACATTCAGAGCAGATCCAGGTTCACAGCAGCATGAACAGCAGCAGCCTATACAATCAATGAATCAAAACATAAGTGAATAATATCATAAAAGCTTCCAAAGCCCCTCTAACTGAAGAAGAAGCTTCCTCTAGAAGAGCATCAAGAGATCAAATAATCAAACTAGAACTCTTGCATGGTAAAAGTCCTACAGTTGAATCACAGTTGAAACCTTCAACTTCTCCACTGCCATGTTCAATAATGATTTTTCAGCTTTTCTTCACCAATAACAACATGCTCATGAATCACCGATCGAGGACGTGGAAATTCCAGTGATCTCTCTCTTCACTGTTTCATACCCTTGGCATTCCCCACCAAGGTGCCTCACTCTAGATGATATCGAAAAACTCTTCTTGATTTGGTTTTTTTTATAAAAAAAACTAGGAATTTTAATAAAAGAAGATGGGATGGGATACAGAATTTCAAGAAACCTTTTGGACTGGAAGATCACCGCAGCAGACGACGGACTTCCCAGCAGCCGCCGCTTCCTTCTTTGGAAATCCACCCGGTTGACGACACGACAGATAGATAGATTGATAGATGCGGCTCCAGGGTGATGTCATAGACGCTTAAAAGGGGGTCATAGGGTGTGCCAAGTGTCAGCCTATGCATTGGATTCACAAAGTTTGTTAGTATTAATTAATTTTCTGTAATCTACGTCATAATTAATATTTCGTTCGAAGTTTTCTCTCAAAAACATTTAATTATAGTTTGGTAGTAGTAATGACCTCTCAAAAACATTTAATTATATTTTTTTTCTTCTTCGTCGTCTAAATTTATTATATTTCATTTATTTATTTCATTATATCTATTTTATATGCATTTCAAAAATAATTACAAAAATGGAAAAAAAAACTGCATCCCGTGTGGGCTATAAGTTAGTTATTTTTTTTCTAAATTTGGTGTCCCCCAACCCCGTTTTCTTCCCAGGCTCTCATTTTGTTGTGGATGGCAGCTGTTATTTTTAATTATTATTCATTTAGAAATACTTTTAATATGTTTATATTTAATTGTTGGGAAGTTGGAGATTACATACATTAGAAAGACTTTTAATATCTCTTTTATGTCCTCATTTTCTGAATTCATACATTAGGCTCAGGGTCGGCTCAACTATTAGGCGACTAAGGCGGATGCTTAAGACCCCAATCTCGAAATGCATTTATGATAGTGAGTTTCAAGGTAAACGTTCAAATGTATTGAGGCATCCAAATATATTTATGTTGGGACGTATTCCTTATCTAAAGAAATTTATTAAGCTTTTTTCATATTTATACATTGAAGCCCCAAATACATTTATGTTGGGACCTTTAAGTTCGCCTTAAGCCTCCAAATGCATGGAGCCGCTCCTGATTAGGCTGCATTGAGTATACCTACATCCTAAACATCCTGAGTGAAGAAGTCTAGAGAATACATTTAACTTATGATCGATAACTGTCGTTCCATCAGCTTGTCAAATTCAATTTTCTTGCCCATGTAGGCTGGTACATGTTAGGTCAAGTAGTTGATAGCCATAAATGAAAAAAACTTCTGGATATCTGCCTCATGTTTTACTGATAAGATTGCTTCATTCTTAGGATGACCAGCAACAATATAAAGATTCATATCAGTACAAAAAAAAAAAAAAAGAATACTTTTAACATCAAGCCAAGTGATAAAACTCAGGACAGGTGACCATCCAAAGTTTGGAATAATTCTCTGAGCAACTTCTGGGTTTCCTCTCTCCTTCTCAACAAAATCAAGGGATGGTCGAAGTTATTAAATCAGTTAGTAACATCCATAGACCAAGGATATCCTATTTTGTGAGGTATGATTAATTCATAAGCCAAGTTAAAAGCATCATATTGCAATATCTACCATTCAGAAGGCAATTTTGTCCATGTCCCAAAGTCTTAACAGTCAGACAAAACACTCATATCACTGCAGCAATAGTTATGTCTACCCATGCAAGTTCTGTAATTCTTTTCAACAAAAGAATAAAAACGTTTCTTGCAACATAAAATGTTCTATCAAACAAGTTCCACTTATTAAAAATTTTCTCAAACTGATGAGCTTCCAAGTCAGTCTCTCTAAACCTGGGCTGTGATTAGGTAATTTGCAAATTTGATACCAAGAATACTTTTTCAAACGCATCCTACTACCATTCGTCAACACGAGGGATCAAAAAAAAATATATATATTTGAATGTTTTTTTTGAAAAGCAGATGTCTTGATATATGATATTTGAAAAAATAGTTTTTACATATTTGGTTGATCATAAAAATAATGGTATATATTAAAGTGGCATATTCAGTTGAGCACTTGAAAAAATTGGGTAAAATATCTATTATACTCTTAATGAGGAATAAGATCTTATCATATGTAAATTGAATTTTTTCATATCTTATGTAGATTTTTTAATTAAAAATAGAAATTTTATTTTTTCTAGTAAACTATTTTTTTTGAAAATTCTAACCAAATATAAAGTATTTCATGGGTGCTTCTTGCGGCTCTCTCGGAAAAAGACGCGGATGTGCTGAGGAAGAAAATCGGGAGCTATCTTGGGGGGCTTTGGGCTTGCTTTACGGTCATGATGAGGAATCCGTGGAACCACATATTCTCAACCTGTCACTATTTGGATGACCATTTGCTTACTTCTTGGAGTTCTGCATCCACGTATTCCATTTGAATATTTGTGCATATCTTGGAAGAAGCTGCTCGGCCCTGTCACGCTCCGCCCGGCGAGGCACGTGGCACCTGGTGCCCATATGGGGGCTATATAAGGAGGGATCGTGGGACTCTCTTGTTAGATATTGTCCGATTCTGGGATCTGCACGCACGTCGCACGTGCCACTCAGACTCATCCCGGTTTTATTTTCCACTCAAAATGCATCCGCAGAATTTGGAGGCATTCGCTTCATATGCACAGGCTCTGAAACGAGTCTAGTCGATGTGGGATCTTTCATTCACCCATCCTCAGACTAGAGCCGTCCTCTGCTCTGATTCCAAATTGTCACATCTCCGCCTGCGCGGGGCACGTGAGGCACCCAGTGCCCATGTGGAGGCCACATGAGGAGGGAACACAAGGCTTTCCTGCCATATATTGTCCAGTTCCGAAGCCCGCACTTCTTTTGCTCTTTGCAGCCATGGCGTGGGCCTGTTAGAAGGAGTGTAACACTAGAATTTTTCGCAACAACTATTCTCCAATCTCCTCCACTGCTATGAATCATAAGCTACTTCTGAAATTTGGCAAAGTTTGGAACAAATCAAGAACCTCTCCATCTCGCTAGACTTTGGACGCTATTGATTCTTTGTCGGTTCAACTGCGCCCCTGTTTCAAGTGAGAGAGATTCATAGGTGCTAATGTTTCTCTGTCCTGTTGTTTACCGGTGAAACATAGTTCTGTTGAATTGTATTGTTGAAATGTTTATAGAAGAAAAAAAAAATAAAAAAAGAGAGAAAAAAAGTTTTTTTATTTTTTTATTTTATCATATTCGGTACATTTCATAGGTTATATATACTCGCGTATAGACTTCATATAAAAAAATAATATATGCTGATATAAAACCACACTAACAAAAAAAATAGTATAGGCAATATAAGTTGTTATCTGATTTTTAAAATTATTCTAACAAGATCATGTTAACAAAAAAAAAATAATATAGATTGATATAAAATCATATTAATAAAAAAAATATTATGGATGATGCAGGTTGTTATATAATTTTTAAAATTTATCTTAATAAAATTTTGGGCGGCAGTTTTTCTGCCTTATTTTATATCAAATAATGCCGCTTACATTAGTCATTTTATTGAGCCCCCTACCTCCACCCAAGAAAAGTTGTTCCCAGTTTATATAGATGCAAAAATAGTTTTCCAGATCTTTTTGAATTTTGGAAGAATTATGTAGGTTTCAGGCCATGCTTTCCCAAAAACAGTGCAACTCACGCAGTGAAAGGACATAAACAGTATACTCCATTTGTCTTGTGCTTTTCTAACTCCCCGGAAGTACCTTAGAGACTTCATCAAAAGGTGCCAGACTCCTTAGTTTCCTCTTTAATCAACTCCATCCAAAAGAAAGCACTCCCAACCCTCTCTTCAATCCGATTTTCACCTCTGCATTGGCTTTAGATGCTATACCATACAATATAAGGAGTGTAGGTGAAAATATGGGCTCATACTTTTTATTCTAGAACCTTGCTTTGGTGCATGTTTCCAATGGTTCATAAAGACTTGCTTCAGTCTCACCTTAGCTTTAGTTTAGGCATTGAGGCAAGCTTCATAAAAATTACCTTGGGGCTCGTTGGCAAGCTTATATAGAAGTGAGCCCAATCATCATGCCGATGAGCTATATATAACATGAAGAACATGAACCGTAACAACCCAGGACCTCACCCAAAATGGCTAGCCGGAAGGTATTATTTGTGTTTCTTGATCCTGTATAAGTATCCAAAATCTACCCAGTGAATAACCGATGTAGGACTAAACATACGCCCGCACGGGTCTTCACATACTCCCTCCGTTCAAGCCCTGACATCCTTGTCAGGCTAAGGGTTCAAATCTATTCAAATCTAATCACAAACACCACGATTGGCCCGTGGTCAGCCCTAATGGATCCGTACTGCAGTGTTCCCTAGTCCCATAGGTTATGGGTCGGATCCGCTCTGATACCATTTGTAACAACCCAGGAGTTCTTCCAAAATGGCTAGCCAGAAGGTATTATTTAGGTTTCTTGATCCTGTATAAATACACAAAATCTACCCAACAAATAACTGATGTAGGACTAAACACACGTCCGCACGGGTCCTGACATGAACCCTATTTATACCTCATTTGCTGGTATAATGTAAAAAAAAATACATTTAACCAATCAAAGAACTTGATTGCTATCAAATATTTCATTACTCTCCCTTCATCATTTCTTTTATTTCAAATTTGAGGGGAACACCTATCATAAGCTGCCCTCTTTAGAAAGCTAAAGGCTGACACCAGTTTACAGAATGTCAATATTAGGTTGAGAGTTACCACAAGTTCTCAAACTTCAGCAGACCCTACTTGATCAAGTATATTGGAATTTGGATATAGCTCACAAGGCAGAATAATGTAAGGGCCAAAGTGTTTCCTCTAAATCATCTTTATCTTGGTAAGATGGCACTTTTTCTTCATTGGATGGCTACTAGACCCAAAGAGTGAAAAAAGAAAAAAAAATCTTAATTAGCAAGCATAAGTAAACTGTCAAACTATGCAGTTTTGGATTATCTGAGTCATGTTGAAACAGACAATTCTCAGACCCATGGGTCCCAACTTTGGGAATCTATCTACTCCAAAACACTTGCACCCCTGGAAGTAGATAGGTTGATATTATCTAGTAGCATAAAAATAAAACTATATTTCATGAGGTAGAGTTTGTTTTTTTTTGCTTTCTTTACACAGGCTACCATATTTATGTAGAATATGTTTTGATCCTCCAAACTGTTGTAGCACAAGGTTGAGTTGCCACAGAGAAAGTGTGTATGTGTGGGATATGATATGCAGAACAAATCAAATGGATGGAATAAAATAGCATAGAGGACAAGGATTAAGACAAAATGAATAGATCTTGGGATCCAATTAAAGGAGAGCTAATCTTAATTAGAAGTGACAATTGGATCGGGTCTGATAGATACAGATCGAATTAGATACATGATAAATCAAAAATCTATCAACTCAAACTTAACTTATTTATAAAACGAATCAAAAATTCTGACTAGATTTATAATTGAAAATAAATTAAACAGATAAAAAGGTTAAGCATGGCCAACCCTACTCTTACTTTGTAGCATACTAAAGGTACAAAGGCTGATCTAAAAAAATATAGGAATTTAATCCCCTGGCAAAGCAGAATGGAGTATGAGAAAAGTTGCGTAGGAACGTAATCCTAAACCAGGTATATAAATAAATTTCCGCACTTACAAGGGAAGAATTTTCACTTTAGTGTTTTATTTCTTTTTTTATGATGAAAGTCCCATGGTCCCATCATAAGAAGCCTTACAAGTCACTGAAAAGCTTCAAACACTGGTGCGTTCAGATTCTCAAAGAGTCAAGCCGCTCTGACAACCGGCTTTATTGATGCTCCCATCTCTTTCTGCTTTTCCTCTCAACTTTACTCCTGTGTTCCAAAGATGAAAAGGTTAAAACTAGCTGAAAACTAGTTACCTTTTGACACCTGTGTGTTGGTTCCAGGAAAAGAGAGGCTGTGGACAAGAGCGTTGAGCATTCTCAAAAGCCTTTGACACAAGAATTAGAGTGAGAAAATTGGTAAGTGTGCGAAAATTTTGGGCCAGGGATCCAAGATACCCTTCTTTCTTCTAGAAAGAACTGAGTATAGTTTCTAATGAGAAGTATCAAAATAGCTATACAAAACAGAAGAACTGAAGCACCTAACAGCTCAAAAATTCCAGCCTAACCATGCACAACCATCCATCCATCTTGCCTTCTCCATTATTTACATTTGGATACACTTCTAACCACAGCAAAATTGGAGAGGAATAGGTGTTATGATTAAAGACTTCCCAATCCAAAAAAAAAAGAAGAAAGAAAGGGCCACATGATGAAAGAAACAAAAAATTGAGAACTTTGGAGAGTTATCATTCTAGGTGAAGCAACAATTAGATTTCATAAGATCACACAACTGTCAGACTGTCACTGGAGAATCTTGGTCTTGTCCTCCCAGGTGAAAGCCCCTCGTCCATGGCATCCATGGCCTTTCTTTTGTTGCTTTGGTTGTTGCTGCAATTATTACTGCTGCTGCTGCTGCTGCTGCTGCTCCCATTATTGTTGTTGTTCTCCGGCTGCGGCTGCTGCTGTTTTTGCCCTTTGCAATTGGATTTCCCTTTCAGTATATGGGGTCTAAGCCTTTTCAAGTCTGAGAGTTGTACTGGCTTGAGAAAGAACTCCTCCGCTCCTCCTTCCAAGCACCTGTTATCAGTACACATCAAGGCAATCCCATCTTAGGAGGAACAAGAGAAATCTCATCTCATGCGGGGGCTTTCTACCCCTCTTCTGTGATCACATCGGGTCAGCACATCAAACAAAATCCAACAAGAACAAGGAAAAGATTTTGGGATGTTTGACTACTTTGGCAGAAGGTGCTGCTTTTTCCAATGATTCTTTCCCAGATTTGACTAGAGAAAAGTTGGAACCCAAGGCAACTTTTCACCCCCAGAACAACTTTATGAAAACAGAACTTCGAGGCATTTTGGATAAATCTACTATACTGTCTACTGTATTAATTGGCAGCAGTGAAGCAGGATAGGTTTGATTTTAACTGAGAACCATTATTTGCTTTCCTTCTGTTTCCTTTCAGAGAATGAAATGAGCTGAAATTAAAAATAAATAGAGGATCCCATCCATTTGTTGTGGTACCCATAAATAAAGTAGAGAATAGCTTGAAGCTTGGGGAATTTTGCACCAAGTGGTCCTATCAGGTCAGAAATATAATTCCTTCATCCATTGACACCCAAAAAAAGGGACCCCTTTGGACAGAAATCCATCCCCCCATATTTCATTCATCTCCTTAGCCTCCTATCCCAGCTAAATTTGCACCAAAACCATCTAGCTTTTTTCACCTCTCTTCTCAACTTTTTTCTTGTTAATGGAACATATCAAAGATCTTTTGAAAGTTGGAGATCAGTTAAAATTTTACTGCAGATATAAAAGACAGAAAAATTTCATGTATTTCTTGCAGTACACATCAAGCATTAACTTCTATCAACTTTTTGAGAATTTCATATGGTCCTATCACACCATATTTATGATAATAGACCCCCAAGTTGGTGCAAGATCCATCTCTACAAAGCTCCAAACCAAAAAAATGGAACATCAAAAAAAACTGGAGAAAAGAATCATACAACAATCTATATTTCTTTTAATCTCATCTGATTCTTTTTTTTATCTGTAAATTGTATCATCATTACAACAAAAAAAAATCATTTATATATCTGCAAAAGAATTGCATTATATTGAAAACAAATCTCTATGAAATCATCTTTTTTTGGGAAAAAAAAACAGAGTCTGTTTTTGTTTCTAGATTATTGGCCTCACCTGCTGATCCTGGAAGGCACATTCTCAGATGACATGATCACAACTGGGATATCTTTAAGAGAAGAGGACCCCTGGGTCAACAATAAAACCACAACATAATAAATCTCTTGAAACAAAATAAAAGAAAGCAACCAACCATCAGCCAAAATAATGCCAATAAAACCAACAACAATGAAAACAAAAAAGCAGCCAGCAACCAAGAATGTTAAAAAATAAAAGCAGCAATCAAACTTACCTTAATCTTCTTCAGCAGATCATACCCTGTCATTCCTGGCATACAGTAATCTGTGATAACCAAATTCACCTCAATCTCCTGAAATAAAAACCCATCAAAAATATCAATCATCCAAATTACTATTTCAAAACAAAAGAAAAACAACACCATGCAGCAAATTAGGATGAGATAAAATACATGCTGGTTTGGCGAGACAGAAGGTGTGCTGGACTGGTCCTCCCTGAATCCCAACAATTCCAGAGCCTTGCTCCCAGACTCCACTGTGGTAACTGAGACACCAAAAACATGGGAAAATTACTAAGAAAATAAAAGATGGAACGATTTCTTTTCTTTCTTTCTTTCTTTTTCCTTTCATTTTTGTTGCACCACCACCAATGGGAGTACCTTGGTAGGAGGATGTCTTGAGGAGCCTCTCAATGAGCTTCCTGTCAATGAGGCTGTCATCCACAGCCAGAACATGGAACGGTGCTTCTGCCTCCACTGTCATACCTTCTTCTTCTACTTCTTGTTGTTGTTGTTGTTGTTGTTGATTTCCTTCCACCACCACAGCAGCAATAAAGGAATGATCATAGGAGCTTGGGAGATGGAGAAAGGGTAGAAGGAGAGGAGGTGGAGGTTGGGATGGGTTGGGTTGGTGTTGGTTTGGTTCTCTTTTACTTTCTGATGATTGGATTCTCTGTGGGGGGGGAGGGGAGGAAGGAAATGAGAGAGGAGATATAAGCCAGCCCACCAAAATGCCACCGCATGGAAAGCAAGATCCGACCAGATTTTCGTCCAAATCTTCCCAAGAATTCACCCCATTTTTGAATTGGAGAGCAAGCAATCCTCGCACCCTCCTCCTCCCCTTTTCTATTCTCTCCTTTCCCCCCCCCATTGTGGTCGCGTTGTTTTATTACAGGGACTGGCCTTAAGCTGCCCTGTGGACCCAGTTACAGATTAGATTGGAATACCTCCCCACTTCCTCCACAAGCCTCAGTTTAACGTTAATGACCGTTGTAGCGGCCATTGACGTAGTGTTTTCTTAGGCTCGCTTTATTATTAATTATCATTCAAATTAGCACCACCATTATCTCATGGTAATGCTTGTTATTTAATTTGTTCTTCATGTGATGAATTTATATTCTTATATTTCAGTTGTTGTATCACTTAAAAGACACTTCTTCATCTTACGAACATATCCTTTTGAGCAAACATTTCATAATCATATACACGATCAAATGCTAACATTATTATTTGTTCGTGTCATGCAACCGAATTGAACAACTGGGAAGCTGAGTAAGGAAAAAGCCAAAAAAAAAAAAGCAGCTGCGATTCTCATTATAACAATAATACTAATTTTAAATTATTCCTAGGCAGTGGATTCTATCAAATATCATTGTTTATCACCATCATAATAACAAATATTATATTTTTGCAATCAAATTTGCGATGAAATAATATTATTTGATCTAGTATTATTAGCCCCAGTAACTAACTAAAAACTAAAATCATTATTTGCTCGATGAAGATAATTATTGTTCTCAACTTGAAAAAAAAAATATTTATTATTTATTTTACAAGGAGCATTTGTGTTCAGAGAAGCTGCTTGATTCTTATCTTAAACTTGAAAATAATCTTGCAACATTGGTGCCGCACATTGAGAGACGTTAATTTATCTTTTTATAAAAAGGCCGACCCACACTACGATACAGAGCTTACATAGTTATATATTGAAGATATATAGATTCTTCAAATCACTCATATGATTGTTCAACTGGTTGAATAGTTTAACAGGTTTACTTAAAGCTACTATTTTTTATAAAAAAATATTATTTTTTCTTACAAATTTTTTATAAATAGTTTCTATATTTTTTTAAAAAATTAAAGCTGATGGCTTTCATTTTGGTGCACGAAGCTTCAGCTGCTGTAACATTTAAGATGGATTGGGTCTATGCAGATTTACTCTCACACATGGAGAAATTAATCTTATGCACCAAACTCGTTGATGCTTAATATCTTATATAGAAACTTAATTAATTTTTTTATTAAAATATAATTTTAAAAATATTAAGAGCCATCGTAACGAGGTATTCAAAAACCCTGGGAACAGGGGAGGTGGGGTCCTCCGGAGGGGATCTCATTACGTATTTTGATGGGTTGAGCTGAAAGCAAGATGGTGTTGGTGGTGGCGGCCCGCCCAATCCCCGCCCAAGATCCGCTGATGTCACCCTTGTCCCCCGTCCCTACCCTTTTCCATTTGTGAGAAATTATGCGGTCTTTTTTTTTTTTTTTTTGGAAAGGTACAAATGAAAACATGTGGTCTTTAACGTATCTTCTCCACGCCCACCCCGGAGGCATTTCCATGTGAATACCCCCCAGATTTGCCTCCCTCTCTTTCTCTCTCTTCTTCCATTTCTATTATTTCTCTTGGACTGTGATGGGGCCAATATATAATTCCACACCAAATCCTAAGCACCACCCTCCAAATCTTCCACACCATATTAATAATGGATTAAATATTTGTGTGATCCAAGGGACACAATGTATGATGAATGGAAGGAGCATTAGTACACCTCATTAGATCTCTAAACTAGTCAATAATTAACTATAGGAACGAGAGGTAGAGCTGAATCGAACCGAATATGAATCGAATATTAGCATATTTATATCCATATTTATTTTATTTGATGAATGCCGATGCAAATATGGATGTTAATCGGATGCAAATATTTATATTCATATTTATTTTAAACAGATATTGATGCAAATCAAGTACCAAAAATATAGATATAAATATGGATGTAACTTGAATAATTAAACTTTATGATCATAGAATCAAATTAATATCATGTTAATATAGTTATTTATTTATTCTAAAAGTTCATAAGTGTTAATATAGGGTATGTCATTTTTTTTTGATAGATATTAATATAGATATAAATATTAATCGAATACTCAATTTTTTATTAATATTTGAATAGATTTAGATATAAAAATAAATATAAATAAATATTATCCAATCTACTTTTGCCGGCCTATGGCATGATGATAAGAGATGCTTCTGAACTTGGGAGTTGGTGATATTTGGCCATTAGCATCCTCTAAGGCTAATGACTAAGGATGGAATCATTAAATTATTTTTAAGCTATTTTGAATTATTTTATGTGCCAACGCCGTACGAGTCCTCTTCTGTACCGCATCTCTTCGAGGTCCATCCGGGGGGTGTAGTCAAGAGACCTTGATATCAAAGGAAGCAACCTGCGTTCATGCAGTACATGCCAGCTATCTCAAATCTTCCTTGATTTTTTTCAGATCTTCATAGCACTCAATTGCCTTCTCTCTAGGACTAATTATTTTAAAATGACGTTGAAAGTTATATTTTTAAGTATCTCTTATCTCTAAATGACAACTCTGCGTATAGATTAGACTTTGATTTGAAGGAAGTAATCTGCCAGCCAATCTTTAACAATTCTTTGTTCCATAAACCTTTCTTCTTCTTCTTTTTTTTTTCCTTTTTTTTTTTTCCTTAGAAAGAAGGGGGGGGGGGGGGGGGGGGGGGGTTTGAATGTGTAGGTGATCCCCACTAGGCCCCCTTCCTACGGAAGAGTGTTCGATATGGGTAGAACATTTTTTACTACCCGTGGCAGAGCTCCACCAGCATGGCAGCCCTATCCCCTATGAGTATGTCACACCAGCACTACCTAAGTAACAACAAACTAGATAGCGACTTCACCGAAAATATCAAGCGGGAGGCATTCGTCCCAACGTTTAATCGGCGCCCGCGCGTTTCAAACCTGGGCCACTCCGATGAAATCAAAGCATCGTTCCCACCGTGCTACCGCCTCAGTGGTTGTCTTTCATAATTTTTCGCCGATGTACTGAATCTCAAACCTTCTATTCATTCATATATCTTTGGTCTGTTAATAATAAAAAATTTAAATATTTTTTTAAAAAATTTAAATTTGCATGAATACTTTCTTAAAATTTATATTTATTTTTCTATCCTTATAAAAAAACTAATTTTACACAAATATCCCTAATATAACTGTTCTTTTAGCACCATTAATAAAAATTATATTTATTTTAATTAAAAATAAAATAAAATTTTAAAATTATATTTTTATCTTCTATCGTAATCGTCTTATAAATGTTTCTTTTTTACATATATCAATTAAGGATATTTTAGTTATTTTAATTTGAAACCGTTAACTTTTTAACCACGTTAAATGGCATGAATACATATGCAAAAAATAAGAATTAAAAAAAATAGAATAGCAAAATAAGTATTTTACGAGGGTATATATATGCAAATAATGCTTTTAGAAAAGTATTCATGCAAAATTCGATATTTAGAAAGGTATTTATGCAAACATAATTCTAAAAAATAAATTTTGTGCTTCAATTTTGGAGTTGTATAAGGCCACTAGGCATTGGCTTCTAATCATCTGGAAATGGTTCATTTGAATTATATTAGAACTTACTTGGTACAAATTTTTTCTAGCTCCAATTCCTTCTTTAATGACCAATTAGCATCTTGCTGAGACATTGAACTCATCAAAACAACCTTTTGTGTGCATGCAATATGCCATCTCAAACGATTCTTTTTAAATTTCGTATCATTCATAACACTTCCCTAACATACTAAGTTTATGACTCTTCTGGACCCCCTCATTTTAAATTTTGGTTTTAACGTTTCATATTATTTTATTTCATTGTGCATCAACCTCCCTTTATGACCGTAGTTACTCTTCAGCGACCAATATTTTGATATATTGAGAAAAATTAACTTCATGACTACCTTCTTGTGTTTTCCTTGTAAATCTTGGTGGTGTTCAACAGTACTCTCTCTCCCTCTGTTCAAAAAGGTTAAACTTTTTGAAGGTAGGATTAAAGGACAACTTGCTTGAGCCTGCAAATCCAAATGTCTGGATAAAATGGTGTTTGTCATGTTATGCTTTTACTCTGCCGATGTATAGTCTTTCAGCAATGCAGCACCAGTGTATCTTTATAAAAGGTAGAAAATAAAATTATTCCTTCTTTTTCCCTCGGCAAATGGTAAGAAAGTGCCACTTTTAACCTTTTCAAACTATTTCAAAAGTTAATTAGGCACATGAGATATACATAAATCACCCTATTCTATTGTAAAATACATTGACACAGATTGTTTTGGATGGCTTACTCAAGTGCCCAAGATGGTCATTCGGTATTTCTTCACAAAACAAACACACACAAAGCTGTTTAGTGGAGTGAAACCGTTATTGGACCCTTATGGGCTCTTATATAATTACCTAAGTGAGACAAAGGCTATTTTAATTTAGAACAAGCTCTATCACAAATCCAAATGTGCTAGCTTAACATACTAGTGAAGTCCCTTTTAGTTGCTGCATTATACTTGGCTTCAAATACTGTTTGCATCAAGATTGAGGTCTAAAGGCAGAGGAATACTTATACCCTATTTGGTTTCATATTTTCCTAATTCTTTGTTTTTTTAAAGAAAAATGCAGAATCCGATAAAAAAATACATTTGGTTATCTTGTTTCAGTTTTTTTTTTTTTTAAAATAACTTTCATTATTTTTGCAAAAGATGAAAATGAAAAACTTTTACTTCTATTTTTTTCATTTTTTTTAAATAACTTTCATTATTTTTGCAAAAGATGAAAATGAAAAACTTTTACTTCCATTTTCTTAAAAGTAGGTTTGCACTTCTCTCCTGTCCTCTCTGCCCAACCTTCCGATCTCGACGCCGCACTTCCGCTTCCTCGAGGTCTTCGCCACCCTTCTCCTCCTCTCCACCGATATCCGCTTCTCCAGTGACTTCCTTCACCACCTCGCCTCCATCCTCCTCAATCTCGCCTTCTCTTCTATCCATCCGTTAATTTGTTCCCGACATCTATTTTCCGCTATCGTTCATTCGTTCTTTCATTCTTCAATATCCATTTGTTTGTTTTCAGTATCTGTCTTCCATCGTCGTTCATCCGTTCATTCGTTCTCTCAAGAACAGTGATGTCTGTCCATTCACAGCATCCACCAATCCAATCGAGCGTGCTTCCATTCCAGTGGCTCCTGTCGCATTGTCCCCAATTGCCTCCTCCCTCACTCATCACCCTCTCGATGCTTACTTAGTTCCATAATTTCAACTTATGCCATAGTTTTCCACTTTTATTTTTTTTCAAAAAAGATAAAAACCAAACATATTTTCTATCATAAAAAATCTAGAAAAAATAAAAAAAAAATTCTATTTTTATATTTTTTAAAAAAGAAAAGTAAAAACAATAGCAAATACAGCCTTAGCTTTACTTTCAACCAATCTATACATATACTACACTAGATCTCCACTCAGACCTAATCAGATTTAGATTGGATGAAGGTGATCCCACATCGATGATCTAAGCCATCGGATGTGATCTACTACTAAATTACTTATGCAGCAAAAATTATATGATTTGGAGATCTTTAGTCTATGTATCAAGTGATCAAAAAATTGGACAATTCAAATAATATAAAAAAAATGCATGTTTTAAATGTATAAACTAGGTGTCTCCAAATTATATTCCTTTTAGCATGTATGCAATTTAGAGGCAATAGATGGCACTGGTCTGAACTCGTCGAATCGAAGTATGGATTTGAGCGAAGATTCACTCGAATCTCGCCAAATCAATCTCTCTCTCTCTCTCCCCGAGACACAAGTGATGTTTTCATGAGATGTTAGGATCTCTCTCAGAGAAATAAGTGATGTTTTCATAAGATGTTATGATTTTTTTCTTAGAAAAATATTGCAATACCACCATTAGCTTCAAACACAAGACCTCTCCTCTATAGAAGAGGGTGCCACCTAGCTAACCCAACTCCAATTGGCAATGATGATTCTAAAATTAAACACCCATTCTAATTTGGGAGCTCGGAAAGTTTTGCAGATACAGCATTTTACCTTTCCATACAAGCTAAAACACATGTGTCTTTGTGAAGTTTCTAAGCAAGTCTGGTAGAACTTCTAACAATTTTGTCCTAAATCAACTGAACAGATCAATTCAAGCATTTGCTTGAATTTCTAATTAGGTTTAGATGATACTCCATCACATCAGTCGAACAACCTAATTCATAAACAGATGTGATCGATAACCCTTATGATATTACTGATCTAATAACGGAATTTGTGATCTTGTAATCCTATCTGCTTTAGCTTTGCACTAAATTAGTCTTGGGCAATCGTAACATGTCTTACATTATGTTGGGGGTTTCTTGTTTGCAATTCCTTGATTGTTAATTTATTCTTTTGGATTTATGTGGTTTATTCTCATGAATCGTCATATGCCCTATGCATGATTAGATGGTTTTTTCACCCTTAGGTTTTGATATATATTGTTAACCTTTTATATAATAACTCAAGTTTTTATACTCTAGTGGTTAAGTCGAGCTCCCATCTTAGCTTTTGTGACCAATCATGCAGGAGATTTTGGTTTATTATTAGAAATTTTAGATCTTTATTGGATGAAACATAATATAAAATTTTAAAATTTGTTCGAAATAGCTAATCACTTTATCCATAATAATGGGGTCGGCAAAATACGACTGTCTGCTCCAAAAACAAAACCCCTTGGCACTCTGGGATGGGAGTGGGGGATGGTCCTACACGAAAACAACAACAGTACCGGCTCTACGACATCCGAATCGAATCTTTAAAATTTTGAAAGAAACAACAACAACAACAACAAAAAAAAGAGTAATAAGTGCAAAATTGAGAGAAATAAAAACCTATGTACATAATGAAAATAGCATAATCCTTTTTTGAACCAATGAACCCAAATAATATCAAGATATGCTTATAGTAGCGGAAGCAAAAGATTGCAAGTCGCGATCAAATAGTTACCACAACAATCCCAAGAGAATCATGGCATCCGATTTGGTCCTCACTTGAAAAAGAAAGGCTTTGGTACAAAGACATATCACTTATCAAACGATCCCGGATCTCCAATTTTTAATTTTCCACCTAACTTGCAGATAAGCTTCGTAAATCTCTTCCTATACCCAAGAACGGTAGAGGTTGGATGCTTGCTTTTGCTTGAAACAGGAACCATTTTGTTGCCTTTATGGCAACATCTTTTTGAAAGTAGCCTTCATGGCAACATCAAACTTTGATATCATCCCAAGACTAAGCCAAATTACGCTTTCTCACAATCTATATTCCATCCTCCATCGCTGCCCTTTACATTATAAATATATATTATCGAGATTTGAATAAAGACTATGATTTTGATATTATCTTATTATATATGCTAGATTAGGCAGATGACTGTTGAGATTCATCACCAAGTTCTAATTCAATTAGGATTTTTATTTAGTTGGTCATTAATTTTAATGACTTTAGTATTCAACTCTATGTTAAGTTAAGTTGAACCTTAAGCATAATATATTTCAGTTTGTTTTTGTGTTGGAGAAGGATAGTGATATTTTTAGCTTTTAGTGGGAGAGAGAGCGTGGTTTTATAATAGGAGGAGGAGAGTTACATGAAAAAAAAATAGGAGAATATTTTTTGTGTGTGGAGCATCTTTTGTAAGGCATCGGTTGTGAGAGAGAGCCAAACTTATTGTTTTGGCCTTTTTTTTTAAAATAAATTTATCTTTTCCTTCCAAAATTTTCTTCCACTATTATTTTCTTCTTGCAATTCTCTACAGATATTTTTTTTTTCTTGTTTGATGTTTGATCTGAATTTTGGGCCGATACAATCAATCTACTCCAAGTAGTATGCCGTTCTATAGTGACATCTACTATATAGCAGCCATAAACAAGACTATTAATTAATAAATAACATGTCATTGAAACCTTGATAGTAGCTTTAGTGTGCCGGGATTCAGCCAAAGCCAATTCATTGGGTCTAGGAGATGGTGGTTGAAAGCCCCTGGTCACAAAGAAGCATGGAGTGATTCATGGGATATCATGGTCTTGGGGTAGAATCTAGCAATAATAATAGTCTAATTCTCTTTTGTTTAATTGCTCCCGGGCGGGCAAAAACAAATAACTTTTTGGTTGAGAAAATGAAGTCCTTAGGCCATTTCGTTTAACTAATCTCTTTCATGTAATTTAATTAATTGTTCTCTTTGTGTTCTTAAAAATTAATTTTTCTCCTTAATCTCAGGATCTGGTCTAAGATTGGAGGATGCTATGATCATTAAATATCACACCTCTTACCCACAACTTTGTTTTTATGGGGGTCCTCTTTTTCAGTTCAGGCTGTGAAAAGATAATTTCACGTAGGACGATATAAGTTTGGGACCGCCCATTTTAGACTGAACGCTAGACCAGATTTAATTTTTATTTTTCAATAAAATGAATGGTCAAGGTATTGGGTTTATATTAGTTATAAAAACATCATGCATTGAGACACCCATTTTTTATATTAGTTAATATTTATGTATTTTTGTTTATTACTTGACTAGCTAAGAACTTGATATTTCAAAATCTTAAGTAGAGATACAGATGGGTTGGGTCGATTCTTGACATGATCTAGTCCCAAGTCGATTAGATCCGACCAATCTATATCTGAAGACTAGTTGGTTGGGCTGGGTTCAAAAATTAGACCTGATCTAAATTCTACATTAATTTTGGGTCTTGTATTTATCAACCCGACCAACCCAACTCAATTTGTATATCGTCAGGTACAATCTAATTTGGGTTAACAAAATATGGGCCATGTTCAATTGGAACTTAATCTAACTTGACCCAAAGATCCAAATCATATAAACCTCCTTATCCTTCATTCTAAACTGATTGAATGAACTCTTGTTTAAATTAATTCCTCCTTTTCCTCTCAGCATCACATCTCATTTATTTTCTCTTGATTATTTTTAAACATCAATAAATAACCTTTTAGAGCCCTCTTGTTATCATGCCTCAAGTATACCAATATATATTTCAGCACAGCGACTAGCAAGCCATAATTTCAAGGAAGAAGAAAAAGTTGCTTAAGCTTAGTTGAAAGGCGCCCATCTTCTATGATCTTTCTTGAACTTGTTAGGCCTGAAATGAATGTCACCAACCCTTGTACGAAAGAACTAACACATAGGTAGCCATGAATTGTAGAAAGATGTGGCACTAAAATTCATTGACGCAATTAAAACTAGTTGGTAACCAACCAAACTAAAATGATTCCCATTTGGTAAACAAGGGCTATAAGCTCCATGCACAAACATCAAACAAAACCAAGCAGGATGCTGCTACCTAGAAAGATCTCAAATTAGGTGGTCCAAACCCAAGAATTTACTCTGAAGCATGATTCCCTCCATGGAAGACTATTATATCCATGCAAAGGTGATGATCACTTTCTCCAAATTCCATGTGAGTCTGGCAATTCTCAAGATAACGTAAGATCCAATTACCATGGTAATAGAACATTAGTCTTATGGCAAGGGGTAGTTTAACTAATGGGCTCCATTTGATGAAACTTTGGGCGTCATTTAGCAAAGGACTCAAGAGGTCCCCATGGGAGACCAGCAGATCCCTGAGACACTAGATTCTGTCTTAATAATAAATCTGTTCATATATCTTCCAAATCTCAGAAAGTCAAGGGTGGCTATCTTCCAGCGGTCCCCTCATATTTTTCTTCTGGGAAACCAATCAAATTTAAGGAGGAAATCTCATGGAAGTTCTTTCAGAATCTTTTTGTCTTGGCAAAGTTCATGCATGCACTGTCACGCTTACCTTCCCCGGACGTAAAGGGGGCCATGCAGCAATGAAGGGGATTCATGTGTCCCTGTTCCCATGTCCTTAATTTGTCTGAACGAAACAACACAAGAGAGAAAAGGGCCACCCTTAAAAAAAAGTTTGGCTCTACGCAATTTGTGTTGTAATTCTACGTGATTTTGATTTTGTTATAGCAGTTAGGTTGTTTGGTTGCATGGTCATTGGTTTTGATTCACCTTTCTATATATTGTACTATGATGGTCATTATCTTTATTGTCAAAACTTCGTTACTTTACACTTTGGAGATTTTGCTGATGATTCCAGATAATGAAATAAATGGTCAAAGTTGTTGTTATAAGTTCTAATCCTTTCACCATGCATAGAGCTGTTTAATTTCGAACATGTTGCTATAAAGTTGTTTAACTTCTTAGGAAAGGTATAGAGCAGAATTGAAAATGATCATGGAAAAAATCTACCTATTGCTTGTGGTCTGTTGTAATTAATTGTTACAGTGGTCCATGATGTCTTGTGTTATCTTCATTCTTATCTTTTTGAGAGGAAAGAAGAGAGACACACCTCCACTATAATTACCCAGGTTGAGATTTTAGAGCAAGCTAGTTCATTATGATGTTTTATATTATCTACAATATATACCAAAAATTATTTGTTGGAGTGTATTTCTAGCATTAGTTTGATGCCCTTTTTTTTTGTGAATGATTGATTAGTTTTGAATGTATCTATCAAAATTATTGGTAAGTTAAAAAGTATTCATAACCTGACTAATCATAACCTTTAATTTATGTTAATGCTAGTGTTCAATAATTATTCTCACATGTTTTTTTTTGTAGTTTCTTGCCTTAATAAAGGATCTTACTTTCAAAAAGTTTGCAGTGATCTTCAAAGAACATCGTTATTAGTGCAACTTTTATTGAAAATAAAGTATATAGCTGGTAAAGGCATGCTCTTTTTCTAATTCAGTCCCATCAAACTCTTTAAGACTTCAACAAGTTACCATCTTTGCATTAAAATATATATATATATAACATATATATACATAGCATGCCTCTACCAGATGTATCCTGTCGTACCATATTTTCTATAAAATGGTATTTGTAACAAAGATTTCTGAAGATTGCTGTGAATATTTTGGAAGTAAGCTCCTTCATTAACCCAAGAAACTCAAAATCTGTCATATGCTTTGAAACGAATTTGTGTGACAATTACTATCAAGAACAACAACATAACTAAAATATTTTTCATATGAATATTTTTCAACTTCTATCACAGTTAGTCATAACCTGTCGGGCAGCATGGTAGATATACACCTAGGTTAAAGGGAGAACCCACAAAGTCCTATCCATGCAAATTATGAAGGCCGCATGTAGGAGTGTGGATGCTGCAAAGCATTATGGATGATTTGGAATGATCATTAAACTCGATGCGAATCATTTTGGCACCTATAGATAGGATTGAAAGGATTTAAGAGCAAAATCCGCCATATCAGAAAATCGAATCTTGCACCAAACTTTCAGATTTTATAACTTGATCATACAATGCCCAATTGAGATGATCTTTTTTTAGAAATTGTGTAACTTTTCAAGATTATGATATATATATTGCCCTAAAGGATGCCACACCCCTAGTGATCAGGCTTAAATTTCATTGTTTTGGTCATGAAACGAGCAGGTCAAAATGAAAGTTTTTTTTTTCGGAAAAAAATTTAATCCAGCATATCTTCTAATCTAAAAAGAATCAGATGAAGCGATGAAACATAAAATTAATGTAGAAGTTTCAATTTACTTTTTTTAGGATTTCAGTTTTTTCAAATTTATTTCTATTAGTCATGGCTATTTTAAGAAAGTGAGTTCTATTAGTAGTAGGAGAAAAATCTAATCTAATTTGTGCAAAGATAGGATTTCATTGTTATAAATGAAGACTATATATCCCGGTTTTATGTTCATCGATGAAACCAAATAGGATGTAAATCCCACTTTTGCTAATTTTTCCATTTTTTTTAAAATTCTTTTGAGAGATTCGAGTTGAACAGGTTGATAAAATTCTTCACTCATCCTAATTGGATCAATAAAGCATTTGGATATAATAACCTTAGTTATCTTTTTCGGAGCAAATAATTAATTATCTTAGATACCTAATACATTATTATATATACACAAATTCTTCTTAAAAAGATTTGTATTTACACTTGTCATTGGCTCTACCTACACAAAATTTTGCTCCATGCCAGCAAACAACCAAAAGCTTTTACCAGCTCGTTTTGCAATTTTGTAATAATGCTTGCTACAAACTAATAAGAAGTTAAACACTCGAAAACATCAATTTAATAGCTTTTTATCTCTGAGTACATTTTATCTTAGTGGAACACTTCTCATTTTGGAACAATATATCATGATTATAATTAAGGTACCTCATTATGGCTGCTGGAGTATATTAATTTATTATTGGAACATCCAACTGGGCATTGAGAATTCATTGCCAAGGATCACCAATCATATTGAATCCTACATGTCATCTTCACTAACCTGACTATATGTCATAACGGCCGACAACATATTAAATCTTCTATATATCTCATTAATCTCTGTCGACATGATTTTTATACTCTCTTTTTCATGCACTGCAAGATCCACATTAAGAGACGAGCAGTCCTTGTAATTGACAACATCAAAAGGCTGCATGAAAACAAAAATAATATTACTCTTTTGTTACTTGACATCAAGTCTTTGTTTGATTACCATTTTATATTTGATTTTTTGTCTGAAAATTTTTATCCTCATCTCTTAACTTCGATGGTCATTTTAGTTCAGAAATGGCTGTAAGTGTGTGCAAAACAAATGTAACAAACCGAGTATCTGGTTCATAAAATGACAGTCAAACAAAAATTAGGGGCCAGATTCTCCTTTTAATCACTTCTAGCTAGAATTTTTTATTGCCTATAAATCTTACACAGATAAATATCCTACTGACTTTCGCAGCGGTCCCTCCCATCATGCTGAAGAATTAATAACATTAAATTTGGCCATAAACAGTACCCAACCCTAGCAGGCAAAAACCATGATAATACCAGGAGGGTAGGGTGGTAGCCAAATGGATTTTTCGGGTATCCGACTCATCTTGAACCCAAAAAGGATCCATCGGGCAAGACTCTATAGGATTTTAAATGAGTTTGGAATTTAAACTAAAATCCGTTATCTAATCTCTACCTTTACTATTAAGCTACAGAAATTATATATATATATATATATATATATATATATATATATATATATATATATATATATATATATATATATATATATATATATATATATATATATATATATATATTATGAGGGTACTTGAATCCCAAAACGGTTGGATATCCGATCTGACCCGAATAATCCAATTCAAATAAGGATTAATCTAGCAAGTTTAGGTACCCAACGGATTTATCATTTTTTGATAGCACAGACTTGAGATTTTTGGATAAATTTTTAATCATGTTTGTGACATTTTTTTTTTTTTTGTTGCCAGAACGGAAGTATCATACATAACGTATATGGATACAGGCAAAAAAGTCAAAAAATAAAACATCGCGGTGGCCACCGAGCAATTCCACCTCTCCCACCCATAGATGTCCCATGAATGGTTGGCGACATAGGAAGCCACCCAATCCGTAGCCCTATTCGCCTCTCTGAACACATACTCATCTGAATGACTATCCCATCACGCACCATGGCTCGGACATCTCTCACCAACGGGTGGTAATCGCCGACCCTGCCTGAGACCTATCGAAGCCATCCAATGACCATCGCAGAGTCATCTTCTAGGAGAACAGTTCTAGCCTGCAACGCATGCCACACATACCTCAATCCTGACCAGGCTGCTCTCAGCTCCGCCCCTGATACCGAGATATCAAAAAGCTGGCAGCCACCGACAACAATCACCCTAGAATCCTGGGCCGTCACAACAAAGCCCGCACCTCTTCTCTCATCGCCCTGCAAGATGCAACCATCGAAGTTGACCTTAAAAAAACTCGGGAGTGGGGGCTTCCAGGTGAAAAACACCATTCGGTGCGCTCGACGAGCAGGAGTAGAGCCCCAGGTGTCCCGAGCTATCAAAGATCTATCCAAATGGATCGCCTGAGAGACCTCCATCGCCAGCAGTCGCGCTCTCTCGACCACTACCGAACAGTAGGATTTTAAATAGATTCGGATAAGAATAGAGCAAATTTTGCCGGTATCCTGTCCATTGCCATTCCTGTAGGAGGACACGTGAAGGAAACAAAGGTGAGACTCGGCATGGGGAAGTGGGCTGGAGACGCCCTTTTACTGTAGTTCTTGCCGGAGACCATGATGAGGCCCGAGATCAGAGTTGCACATGGTCCCAAGTGGCATTGGCCCGGCGAGATCCAACCCGTGTTTCCAGGGGGTGCCAAACTTAGGTGGATATTTGTGGGGTGGGCCCATTGGACTAACTGCAGTTCACATGGAACAGTCCCTTGCTTGGAATTTTTCATCCACACAATCTCTTGATTCCAAATAAATGATGGCATCACTGATTTGATGTACCCTGGAGGGCAGATGGAACATGGGATGTTCCCTTTCCATGATTTTATTTTCCCCTTTACAGGCTGCTCACTATGTTGGTTGGGTCCAGAAGGATGATGCCATGGAGAAAGATAGAGTTTGGCCACCTTGGAGACATACACTAATGACAGAGGGGTGTAAAATGAGTGCATGGATCCAATGTCTAGTCTTTTGATGATGTCTGATGGCATGTCTGAGGGGACCTAATCCGTAGATGGCCCGACACTCGGACATGTCAGCATGGCCTAAAAAAAAAGACTAGCTTTTATTATTATTTTAAAAAAATTACTTGCCTAATAGTTTACCGGACCAATGTAGCAGTCAAGGTTTAACAACCCAAAACCTCCGTCAAATAATATTAGCCATAAGGTATTATTTTTACTCCTTGATTTTATATAGCTATCAAGATTTATATAGCGCATAACTGATATGAGACTAAATACATACTTACACGGTCCTCACATACTCTGTTTGTCTAAATTCTAGTGAAGACGTTAGGCTAAGAATCTGAATTCTTTTAAAATCCAATCACAAATACTACGATCAGTATATATGTAATTCAAAAAGGCTCGTGCTTCATTGTCTCTTAGTTTAAATAGATTATTAGCCAGGTCTGCTTTGATACTAGATACAACAATCTAAAATCTCATGCAGAAAAGCTAGCAATAAGGTACTATTTAAGTTCTTTGACTTTGTATAAGTGTACAAATCTACTAGGTGCAAAGCTAGAACTAAAGATGAACAGGTCCGCACACAAGGATTGGTGGGATACAAAATAGATCCAATAGTGCCAATCAGACTTCACCTATCACTCAACTAATTACTGACTTTCATATCAAATCAGTAGATTAAGCAATGATCTGATGGATGATATCTAGCTTTTTTTTGTACCCAAGATTGAGAACAACGCTTAATCACAATTTTGAAAAAATAATGTGACCAAAATTCGAAACCAAATCCTCCTTACAAATGGAACAGAGGTGCAGCCACTGAGCTGTAACCTAGTTCTCATGTCAACTTTGGTTTCTTACTAGGTTATCTGAATTATATCCACTTGGAAAATATGGGAAGGCTTTCAATGCTGTTTAATTGTATTTTGGATCCTAATTGATCTATAAGATCGAGACCCTTAAGAAGTCAGCATCAAGTCAAGCCCATCCATCTTGATTCTGTTCTTGGTCAGCTTCTCGGAGGCCCCATAACTTGGACCACATAAAACATAACACCCTAACATGGATGAAGATTTTGCCTGCCAAGTAACAATTAATATGCAACCTTACTAACAAAATAACAACTAAGGGTTACATTAGTGGGGCTATCAGCTATGATTTGGACTCGGTTTTCCTCCTAATCTCAATGATGTGGCTTTCTTGCATAGGAGGTTCTATTTTGTGATCTGGAGTGGCAAGGCTGTAACTTCACCTTTTGTGATTAAAATAAAAAAGAGTTGCGGCTCCATTCAATCAATTCTTTTGAAGAGGTTGGTGGATGGATTAGGGATGCAAATTGGCTGGATTAAATTCAAAATCAGACAAATTTGTCAAACCCCGTCCACACTGCAAACCTATCTTGTCCCGGCTAAATGTATTTGTTGCCGTTGGGAACTAGCCCGACCTAAGCGCCGAGTTAATAGGATCGCTGGAGATCTCGGCTTATTTGTCGTTCGGATCGGAAAGAATAGATATGGTTGCTATACGCCTCTACGGTGATGGTTCGATGGCCGCTGCGCTCAATCGGCGATGATCCCGAAGCCAAGCATCCACAAATTGGGGCTAGAAGATGGAGGAATGACTTCGGTCAGCACTCTAGCTCCAACCTGAAATAGTAGAAAAAAAGAAATCTACTCATCTAGTGTATGTCTCGCAGGGGACTCTCCGATGTCTAAGTCAAACACAGCTCTCAAAGAACAGAAAGAGGCCTAAAAGGAACAAAGAGGTAGTGTAAGAGAGTCGAAAGAGAACTTATCTTAAAAGACTCCAGGAATGCAATATATAAACGAGGGTCGGAGCCCACCACTGAGTAGTCTGGGGCTATACACTGGTGGATAAAGTAACAAACCATAAATCTTGCCTGTAAATCATGCCCGTGCTTTTCGATCACAAGGATTTGCTCAGACATTGCATTTGTTAGAAAATAGTTAGCGATCATTGCTGAGTTGTTGCCAATTGGAGAGAGAATTTAAAATGTAGAGTACTCTTCGCGCGCCATTTGGGTCAGCTACGTAGCAAGCTTTGAATGGTCAATCCGCAGCTAGGTAAAGAGCTTTCATTTGTTGGTTTGCCTCATCAGTAGAGGTTGGTTTTGAGGTATATCAGTATTCAAGCACAGAAACTTGAGCAAATACAGATTTGGAAGTTTTCTTTGGAGAGAAAGGTGAAAAATCTTAGAAAAAGAAAAGAACATGCCCTCTACTTATCTTGTCCTGAACCCATCATCCGGGTCAACCACATGACACAGCTGCATGAATCCTAAAGCGGAGCCCTAGAGATCATGCATAGCCTATAAGACGATCACAATTCTAGTAACACCAGAAAAATCAAATTAATTCATAAAATTAAGCCAAAATAATTCAACTAAATAAATCCAATATTATCAAATAGTAAAGTTTATTCAATTACAAAATTTTAAATGTTTATTTGATATCAGAAAATCAACTATCTAACTAACGACTCCATTGCTTAACTCTATATCCAAATCCATTCGAAACTAGGCATCCTACAACTCTTAAAAAAATGCAATAAGAGATATGAGCTTTACAACCTAGTGAAAATCCTCCATGCACACACAAACATGAAGATGAAAAACAGCTTTTAGTAAATATAGTTGATAGAAAAATAGTAAGATCCATGCATCAATTATCTAGTAATTGAATAAATGTTTAACAGATCTAGTGTATACATTATATAATATAAATATAAGCCATGGTGGCATACACTTCATGTTTTAAGCATATGGCAACATATATATATATATATATATATATATATATATATATATATATATATATATATATATATATATATATATATATATATATATCACCATAATAGAAATCTCAAGATGCATGTCATATATCAAAATAGTTCTATTATACACATCATATATCATCCAATCAACAATCCTATTCAGTAACAATTCAATGAGATTACTTATTAACTAGTTAACATAGTTCAGATCCTAACAACATTATCATTCCAATACTAAAGTAGTCCTGCCCACGCTCCAGCTTATGGCAGGTCAAACGTACATATCGTGTTTCCTTCTGTGGCCGGCAACCATAATATTGCATCTCAACGTACAACTGATATCACATATACCACATTTCACATAAGTCAGCTAGTCTAGATGCCCCTCTTTTTCTCTATCTTATACTTATGTAAAATTTAATTTAAACATAATTTATCATCTTGATTTGATTTGATAGTGGACTAGTCAAGTCATGCTCTAGCCCATGGTAAGCCAATTACATGCCATGCTTCTTCCCATAGATGGTAGCCACAACATCTTATCTCAACCCACATCTGATAGACCATGCTTCACATATCACAAAAATATGATTTCGTGTAGTTCATTATCTGGAATTGACTTTTCGGCATTGGACTAGTTATAGCAATGCTCCAGCCTAGGGTAGGCCAAATACAATTCTGCATCTTAGCCCAAGGCTGATACAGCATATACACCATATTTCTTGCATGGCTAACTAGTTCAAATGCCGCCCATGCCCCATCATACAATTATATTAAAGTCATAATTTGTCTTACTCTACATGATTTCAATAATTAAGCACAATTAGTAAATTTCAACAAAGCTAAACTCAATAACATCCTAATCCATGCACCATCAATTCATCAACCCATAATACATATACCAATATATATATATAATATACACAATCATGCAGATACATCTTATATACAAAACTTTTATAATCATGTAGATGATTATGTTGAAGCATTCTTACCTCCATCGATGATAGACTTAAATACAATGTGTACCAGGTCACACCTCAATCTTGGAACTAGGGTGTAGAGTATCTTACTCACACACTAAGTCAAGACTTCTGGCAGCCTTGGAACCCGAATAACAAAGAGGATAAAGATTGGGCATCTTACCTCGACTTCAGCGAGGTATCAAGATCGGATCGGCAAAATTTTCTAGCGGAACCAAAAGAAAATTTCTCAAAATCAGCAGTGACCAGAGTGAATCTCGACAATGGGATGCTTAAAGGGAAAGAGGGTGTTGTTCTTTATAGAGAAGCCCTAGGGCTCCGCTTGAATTTGGCAACCCTAGGTTCCCTTTTTCGATAAAAATCGGAAGATGAGGCGGACTCCGTTTGGGAACCCTCCTCTTTCTCCTCACGTGCCAATCGCATGAGGCTTTAATTTTCTTCTTCTTCTTCTTCTTCTTTGCGGTACATTTCACATGCTGACAATGGTGTGGCCCTCTATACTCGGACCGATCAATGGACTAGGCCCTTTCACTACTACGCTTCTATATTATAAAGAAAACAACAAAAATATCCACCCAATTTTTGGTGCAAATAAGGTGTGTGATGGCGCATTAGACAGCAATCATTGAGTCCTACATGTATCTCAATATAATTAAATTGCATTGTCGATGTCATGTTGCTAAACTCTTCTTAGAATAACCAAATTTTATACACATAACGAGCATCCCACAGCAGACAAACTGCCATCTCACAAGTATTCAGATTGCATCTGTTTGCACAAAGTGCTTGGTTTCAAATATGGATGATTCAATAAAATCCTTAACCTTTCTTGTAGCATTTGATTCTTCTCCACCCTCGAGACAGCCCATGTCATCAAATGCCATTATAACTTAATGTAATGCCCTTCTAGGTTGAGCATATAGAAAATATCAGTAGGGCCCTTCCAACAGCTCGGCCCAAACAAACACAGATTGGCCCATCATCTGGCTTCCAGTTCATTTTGCCTTAAAAGATCCAAATGCAAGGCTTGGAAAGTTGTCCAAATGGCCAAGTACCAAGTTTTGGAGCTCCCTCAGCTGTACAATAAAATACAAATCAGCAGACTCTTGAAGAAATTCGAGCCAGGTTGATGCGAAATGTATCCAAACTTGGCTCCTACTAAGAAGCTTTTTAAGGGAGAAAAAAATCCATCCAGCCCATGTTCAATGAATAAATGCATCTGAAACAGCAGTCACTGTGAGAGGGCCATATCACAAGAAAAGAGATCCAAACATTACAATGACAAAGTCTCAAGTCATCAAGGAGACCTCCAAACTAAGTTAGGAGTTGACTGCTAAAAGATCCAAGATTGTGGTAATTGAGGATGATAGAGTTATTTTGATGATTAACAAGCAATTATCTAGAGCATATTATAAGTTAAATTGATACTTCATTTTTAAGTTCATTACTCTCAGTATATTTGTATGAATTGATATAGATACATGTCTTTGTTCATTTGAATGAATCTAACCTTGAGATGCCGCAAAGTGTAGATTGAGTCGACCCAAAGGATGATTGGGTCGACCCCGGCACATCAAGAAGTCATTTAGCACACTTCTGCAAAATTGGCACAAATGAACAGTGAGTTGGGTCGACCCAAGGTAAGCATGAGTCGACCCAAACTTCAAGAACCTCAAAACATGAAAGAAATATGCTCTCTGGATTTACTGAGAGGGTCGACCCAAACAGTGGTTGAGTCGACCCAAGCTTGAGTCGACCCAAACCCTGAGAGGGTCGACCCAAAGGCGAGACAGAAAGGCAGACAGAAAAGGGTTCTCTGGAATTACTGAGAGGGTCGACCCAAGAAGAAGTTGAGTCGACCCAAGTGAACTTTGAGTCGACCCAAAGAAAGGATGGGTCGACCCAAGTGAAGGAAGTCTAAAATTCAAGTTTCTGTGTTTTCTGAGAGAGTCGACCCAAGGAATGGTTGAGTCGACCCAAGTTAAAGTTGGGTCGACCCAAGGACAGGTTGAGCCGACCCAAACACGGGCTGAACAGTAACGGCTAGTTCTGCAGATGTACTTTTTGCTCTTCCCAAGGTGAGTAACGGCTAGTTTTTGAAATCTGACCATTGGGGCTTGTCCAAAGAAGGTTGGAAACTATTTAAAGGGGCACTATTCATCAGAGAGGATATCTTTTGAGAGGAATATCAAAGAATACACAAGAAAACAAAAGTGCCCTAATCTTCTTCATCAAGAGCTTCATTCAAGAATCAAAGAAAGGGATTGAGCAGTTTCAAAGAGGCATCAAGAGCTCCATCCTCCCTTGAAGAAGTGAAGCATCCTTGACAAAGAAGAGAGAAGCAACTTCAAAGCGATAAATATTTTCTAACTCTTCTTTGTAGTTAATCTTGTTACATTTGCTCATTTAGGAGTTTGAATCTTTCTTTTTGTTTGTCGAACTATTTGTAAAGGTTCGTTGGTGAGCCCGCAAAACCAACAAAGGTTTTTGGTGAACCCGGAAAACCAAAGTGTATAGGTTCGTTGGTGAGCCCGCAAAACCAACAAAGGTTTTTGGTGAACCCGGAAAACTAAAGTGTATAGGTTTGTTGGTGAGCCCGTAAAACCAACAAAGGTTTTTGGTGAACCCGGAAAACCAAAGTGTATAGGTTCGTTGGTGAGCCCGTAAAACCAACAAAGGTTTTTGGATTGTGAGCCCGGAAAACAATCCAACTGTAATCCGCGAGATTATAGTGAAATCCCAAGGGGTCGCTTGGGGAGTGGACGTAGGTGCTAAGGAGAGCACCGAACCACTATATATTGTTGTGTTTGTGTTGTGCTTGTGTTTACATTTACTCTTGCATTATCTTCCATCTTTATTCCAGTTTAACTCTTTCAAATAATCCAAGAAAGCAACCACCGCACTTAATTAAGAAAGTTTTTAAAACACCAAAATTTAGAAGAAACCAATTCACCCCCCCCCCCCCTTGGATTGTCACTTTGGGCAACAAGTGGTATCAGAGCGAGGTGCTCTAATAGTGCTCATTGATCTAACAATCAAGAGTTAAAGATCATGACAACCCAAGTGGGATGCTCTATGAGTGAGGGGCAATCCACAAATAGACCACCTCTATTCAATGGCACAAACTACACATATTGGAAAGCTAGAATGAGAATATTCATTCAAGCTTCAGATTATGAACTATGGCAAATCATCACTAGAGGACCTCACACACCCACACTTAACATAGAGGGCACTATCATACCCAAACCAAAAATGGATTGGAATGAAAATGATAGAAGACTAGCACAGTTAAATGCAAAAGCTATAAATATACTTTACTGTTCTTTAGATGTAAATGAATTTAATAGAATTTTCACTTGCACCACTGCCAAAGAAATTTGGGATAGACTTGAGGTCACACATGAAGGGACCAATCAAGTTAAGGAGTCAAAGATAAACATATTAGTACACAAGTATGAATTGTTTAAAATGGAATCTACCGAGTCCATAACTGATATGTTTACGCGTTTTACTGATATTATAAATGGGCTTAAGAGTTTAGGAAAGTCTTATTCTAATTCTGATTTGGTGCGAAAAATTCTCAGGTCTCTACCAAGGAATTGGGAGGCCAAGGTAACCGCCATTCAAGAAGCAAAGGACCTCAACACACTGCAATTAGAGGAGCTTCTAGGATCACTCATGACCCATGAGTTGACAATGAGGCAAAATTCAGAAGATGAGGTCAAGAGAAGAAAGCCCATTGCCCTAAAGACTACCATCCCAAGACAGCAAACTGAATCGGAAGATTCAGATGATGATGAGGAAATCGATGAAGAAGGGATGGCCGTGCTTGGGAGAAAATTCAGAAAATTCATGAGAGGTAAGAATAGATTCCATAAAAAGAAACCCCTTCTTAAAGGTAACTCAAGCAAAGAAAAGGGTAAGGACAAAGAAAAAGAAAAGGAGACTCCCATTTGCTATGAGTGTAACAAACCCGGGCATTATAAGATAGATTGCCCAGATTTGAAGTGGATGGCAAGAAAGTTGAAAAAGAAGAATTTCATGGCTGAATGGAGTGAAAGTGAGGAATCAAGTTCAGAGGAGGAAGATCATCAAGAGACGGCCCAAATGTGTCATATGGCCAATGACGATGAGGTAGATTCTGAACTTGATTGTAATTTTACTGTTGATGAATTGCATGATGCATTCTTAGAACTCATAGAAGAACATAAGAAACTGATTAATAAATATAAAGTTTTAAAAGAAGAAAATCAATCTCTTATCAAAGATAAATTAAAACTGTCTCATAACTATGAAACATTAAGTAGGAAACTTGCAAATGAAAACAAGAATCTAATTGCTGAAAATATCAAGCTAAAAGAAGATGCTGAAAAATATAAATCCTTGGTAGATAAATTTACCCTTAGTTCTACCAAATTAAATTTGATTCTTGATAGCCAAAAAGCTGTATATGATAAGACCGGTTTAGGATATAGAACAAATAGGAAACAAAAATTTTTAAAGAACATTTTTGTAAAAGCTAAAAGTGAAAGTATTACTTGTTATTGCTGCAATAAGTTAGGACATAGAGCATATGAATGTGATTTCAGAAAATCCAGTCAAAACAAATCAAGTAATAATCAAAAGATTAAATTCAAGAAAGTTTGGGTTCCAAAAGGAACATGGAGTACTAACCCTAAAGGACCCAACTTAGTTTGGGTACCTAAAGTCTCTTCTTAATTTTGATTGCAGGTGTGTCTTACAGCTGACAAAGTTGAAAAACGTTGGTATATAGATAGCGGCTGTTCAAGACACATGACCGGTGACGTAGATCAATTTGTCACCTTGGAATCAAAGAAAGGTGGAGTAGTAACCTATGGAGACAATGGTAAAGGGCATATCATTGGAAAGGGTAAAATTTTCATTGCTCCATCTATTTTTATAGAAAATGTCTTATTAGTCAAGGGTTTGAAACATAACCTTCTTAGCATAAGTCAATTTTGTGATAAAGGATTTAAAGTTACATTTGAAGCATCTGTATGTATAATCACAAATCCTAAAGATAATAGTATTGTACTTGTAGGACAAAGGCAAAGAAATATTTATTTAGTAGATCTTCATGAGTTAGGCAAGAAAAATGGTTTATGTTTAATTACTAATGAAGAAAAGAAAAATGAAACTAGTTGGCTTTGGCATCGAAGACTAGGACATGCGAGTATGGAATTAATATCAAAACTAGTTAAGAAGGAGTTAATAAAAGATGTGCCAAAATTGATTTTTGAAAAGGACAAAATATGTGGACCATGTTCATTGGGAAAACAAACTAAATCATCTTTCAAATCGAAAAATGTAGTATCAACAACTAGACCATTTGAACTCATACACATGGATTTATTTGGACCTACCAGAACTACAAGTCTAGGAGGAAAGAAATATGGACTAGTTATTGTTGATGATTTTTCAAGGTATACATGGGTTTCATTTTTGGCACACAAGAATGAGGCATTTTCAGAATTTTTGAAATTATACAATAAAATCATAAATGAAAAGAAACTCACCTTAGTAGCAATTCGAAGTGATCATGGTACGGAATTTGAAAATCAACACTTTGAAGAATTTTGCACTAAAAATGGAATATCACATCAATTTTCAGCACCTAGAACGCCTCAACAAAATGGGGTTGTTGAAAGGAAAAATGGGACATTGGCAGAAATGGCACGCACAATGTTGTGTGAGTCAAATCTTCCAAAGTACTTTTGGGCTGAAGCTATAAACACTGCTTGCCATATTTTAAATCGAGTTTTAATACGACCAATAATCAAGAAAATCCCTTATGAACTTTGGAAAAATAAGAAACCTACTGCAAAATATTTTAAAGTATTTGGGTGTAGATGTTTTATCTTAAACAATGGCAAGGAGGATCTAAGCAAATTTGATGCCAAGTCAGATGAAGGTATCTTCTTAGGATACTCCACATCTAGCAGGGCATACAGAGTATTCAATAAAAGAACCTTAGTGGTGGAAGAATCAGTCAATATTATATTTGATGAGTCTGATAGTGAGTCTGCTAGGAAAGAAAATACTGTTGATGATGATACAGGAATTATCGACTTTGAAAAGTTGAAAATTGATGACGTGCCAAATCAAGATAAGGGAGATGATTGCGTGCCACCACAACCCCAAGACGTACCAAAAGAATGGAGGTATGCACATGGACATCCTAAAGACTTAATCATTGGTGATCCATCTCAAGGGGTAAGAACTCGATCATCTCTTAGAAATTTAAATGATTATCTTGCTTTCGTTTCACAATTAGAACCTAAGACTTATGAAGAAGCTGAAAAAGATACTAACTGGATAAATGCCATGCAAGAGGAATTAAATCAATTCAAAAGAAGTAATGTATGGACATTAACTGAAAGACCAAAGCATAATTCAGTAATTGGAACAAAATGGGTATTTAGAAATAAATTAGATGAAAATGGATTAGTTATAAGAAATAAGGCTAGACTTGTAGCTAAGGGATACAATCAAGAAGAAGGAATAGATTTTGATGAGACATTTGCTCCTGTAGCTAGATTAGAGGCTATTAGATTGCTTCTAGCATTTGCATGTTTCATGGATTTTAAATTATATCAAATGGATGTGAAGAGTGCATTCTTAAATGGTATTATTGAGGAGGAAGTATATGTAGAACAACCTCCAGGATTTGAAAATCATGAATTGCCAAATCATGTGTTTAAATTACATAAGGCATTATATGGATTAAAGCAAGCACCTAGGGCTTGGTATGATCGTTTAAGTAAATTTCTGCTTGATAATGACTTTAGTAGAGGAAATGTAGATAAAACTCTATTTCTCAAAAGAAAGGACAAAAATCTGTTAGTGGTACAAATATATGTAGATGACATAATCTTTGGTGCCACTAATGATACTCTGTGCAAAGAATTTGCTGATTTAATGCATGGAGAATTTGAAATGAGTCTAATGGGAGAACTAAGCTTCTTTCTAGGTTTACAAATCAAACAAACCAAAGAAGGCATTTTCATTCATCAAACTAAGTATACAAAGGAAATACTGAAGAAGTTTGGGAATGAAAATCATAAGAAAATTGGCACTCCAATGAATCCTACTAGTAAGCTAGACAAAGATGAAAAAGGGAAGAGTGTTGATATTAAGCTCTATAGAGGACTAATTGGATCCTTGCTCTATCTTACTGCTAGTAGACCCGACATTATTTTTAGTGTAGGAATATGTGCTAGATACCAATCCGATCCTAAGGAGTCACACTTAAGTGCTGTTAAGAGAATCCTTAGATATTTAAGAGGAACTACCAATATAGGATTATGGTACTCAAGAGACTCCTGTCTAGATTTACTTGCATATTCAGATGCTGATTTTGCCGGATGCAAATTAGATAGAAAGAGCACAAGTGGCACATGTCAATTTTTAGGAAATAACTTAGTGTCATGGTTTAGTAAGAAGCAGAATTCAGTGGCACTCTCCACAGCTGAAGCTGAATATATAGCTGCTGGTAGTTGTTGTGCTCAAGTATTATGGCTCAAGCAACAACTAGAGGACTATGGAGTTAAACTAGATAATATTCCTATTAAGTGTGATAATACTAGTGCTATCAATCTTACTAAAAATCCAGTTCAGCACTCTAAAGCCAAACACATAGAAATAAGGTATCACTTTATTAGGGATCATGTGCAAAATGGAAATGTATGTATTGAGCATATATGCACTGAAAAACAATTAGCCGACATATTTACGAAACCATTGAGTGAAGATAGATTCTGCATGCTAAGGAGGGAATTAGGCATATGTGATCCTTTTTATTGAAGAAATATAAAAGGGAGCCAGTAGTCTCATGATACATCCCTCTAACTTCTAAAATCCCATGAAACATGAGTCAAATTTGTTATCTAGAGATTCCTTACTCATGTATCATTGTCCCAGAGAGAATTTATAAGGATTGGAAGCAAGGAAAATTTTTAGAAGCAAAAAGGAAGAGAAAAGAAAATTTCTGCACTTGGGTCGACCCAACCCAGAACATGGGTCGACCCAACGTTGAGTCGACCCAAGAAAAATCTTGAGTCGATCCAACGTCGGGACCCACTGTTAAAAGGAGACCCGAGAGCTTATCTAGGGCACTGTTTGCCCTTTGTCTTCTTCCGAAAAACCTAGTCCCCACTCTCCAATCGCCACTAAACTCCTCCAAACGGTAGATTTCCTTAAGATCTTGGAGAAATGGGACCCAAACGAGCCGTAGCCAAGAGATCCGGAAGAGTGACACGGATCCAACGGGAGGAAAGGCAACCTACCGAGCCATCTCCCGTGTCTCCACGATGTGAGGCACGTGCGGAGGCCCCTCCTCCTCCTTCCCCCTCAGTGATACTTGCAAGATTTGCGGGGAGGCCGGTTACAACGGGGAGAAGGATCCATTCCGAGTTCTTCAATCAAGAAGGGTTTCGGATTTGGGAATGGATCCAAAGGCAAGGTTGGGAGTATCTTTGCTCCCTAGATGTGGTTATCTACCCCAGATTGGTACAAGAGTTCTATGCCTTCCTCAAGACTGGTATGGGAGGGCTTGTTTCAGAAGTTCGAGGGGTTCGAATTCGAGTATCCGAGGAGAGCTTGAGTGAGCTACTTCATCTACCCTGCATAGGAGCTACTCCGGAAAAGCCAGAAAACAAAATGAGAGCTCTACAGTTGATCATGGAAAATGAGAACTTTGACTTTTCCATGAAGGTAATAGCTAGTTCTCTTTCCGCTGAAATGAGATTACTGCTCAATATGATCAATAGGATTTTATTTCCAAAGACTGGGAGATTCGATCTCATCACAGAGCGAGATCTAGCTGTGATGGAGTGTATGATTCGGGGCATTCCCCTAAATCTTCCGGCTATGATACTTAGACAGATGAGGAAGGTGATGTGCAGCAACAGGGTATCTCTATCTTATGGTATGATACTCACATTGATTTTCCGTCAGCATGGTTTACCTCTCGAGGAGGAGGCATCCAAGAGTCTGCATCACACTGACACATACACTGCACGGACACTTATACGCATGGGATATGAGAAAGTGAACGGGCAGTGGATTCACACTGGAGCAGGCATTCAAGGTGAGGCACCAGAGGGAGATGCACCAGAGGATGAGGATGAGGAGCATATGGATCATCCTACTGCACCCTCAGAGGCTGGACCATCGTCATCCGTTCCTCCGACAGATACGGATGAGTTCTGGAGCAGGATGACTGAGCTTATGTCAGCTCAGGCGAGGACTATCACTGACGGGCTGACGAGCCGATTGGACGCCCGGTTGGATGTCATGTCTGCTGAGATCAGTGATCTGAGGCAGCAGATAGGAGCACTCCGGAGAGAGAGAGAGACCCATGGACCATCTGTGCCACAGGCTGCTGAGTCAGAGATTTCGGCACAGAGTCATCCAGCTCGTCGTGCTCCACGCCAGACACAGTCTCACCAGGCTCGACCTCCTCTCGCCACGTATACTAGGAGGATGAGGACTAGATCCCAGCCATTACAGTCTCCCTAGGCTGATCTTAGCATCTATGTTTAGAGCCTAGGCTAGATATCTAGTTCTCATTTGTATCTTGCTTTTAATCATGTATCTTTAAATCTTGATTGAGGAACATTGTATTTATTTTCATTTTGGGCATGACTGTATTAAAATGTTCCTATTTTGATCAATGAAGATTGAAGTTTGTTGTTTGTTGCATCTTTCCCATGTATCTTTTTGATGATAACAAAAAGGGGGAGAAGAAAAGAAAGAGTATTAATTTTGGAAGTAAAGAAAGAGTATTAATTTTGGAAGTAAAGAAAGAGTATTAATTTTGGAAGTAAAGAAAGAGTATTAATTTAATTTCGGAAGTAAAGAAAGAGTATTAATTTTAGGAGAAGCAAAGATCTTAGGGGAGAAGTAAAGACATTGTTCAGAGTAAACAAAGTAACAAAAAGGGGAGAAGCAAAGATATCTCTAGAGTAAGTAAAGAAAGAATAATAAGAGCAAAAGTAAAGAAAGTTAAAGAAAGGAGAAATAAAAAAAATATAATAATAAGAATTTATACAAGAAAAGAGAAATAATTGGGCAAACAAATTAAAAATCATATAAGATAGCTTATACATCTAAGGGGGAGCAATTTGTAACAATGAAATTGATTAAATCAAAAATTTCTATCAAATTTTAGATTTTGGCACATATAAATTCAGAATTTGGCACGCACCTCTCGCACCCGATACATAACTTGAAACTCACATTTTATCTCAAATTTTTGAAGTTTCATTGCTAATGAATTATAAATGAAAGGGGGAGCAATTCAAAGAGTCAAATTGGCAACATTTAAATGATATAGGGGGAGATTTCATTCTTATATATGAAAAGCTGAAATTCAGCAATTTAAACCCTTTTATAAACTGTTTTTAAAGACAAGTATCAATAGGCTTATACTCTTTATTTTGTAATCATCAAAAAGGGGGAGATTGAGGATGATAGTGTTATTTTGATGATTAACAAGCAATTATCTAGAGCATATTATAAATTAAATTGATACTTCATTTTTAAGTTCATTACTCTCAGTATATTTGTATGAATTGATATAGATACATGTCTTTGTTCATTTGAATGAATCTAACCTTGAGATGCCGCAAAGTGTAGATTGAGTCGACCCAAAGGATGATTGGGTCGACCCCGGCACATCAAGAAGTCATTTAGCACACTTCTGCAAAATTGGCACAAATGAACAGTGAGTTGGGTCGACCCAAGGTAAGCATGAGTCGACCCAAACTTCAAGAACCTCAAAACATGAAAGAAATATGCTCTCTGGATTTACTGAGAGGGTCGACCCAAACAGTGGTTGAGTCAACCCAAGCTTGAGTCGACCCAAACCCTGAGAGGGTCGACCCAAAGGCGAGACAGAAAGGCAGACAGAAAAGGGTTCTCTGGAATTACTGAGAGGGTCGACCCAAGAAGAAGTTGAGTCGACCCAAGTGAACTTTGAGTCGACCCAAAGAAAGGATGGGTCGACCCAAGTGAAGGAAGTCTAAAATTCAAGTTTCTGTGTTTTCTGAGAGAGTCGACCCAAGGAATGGTTGAGTCGACCCAAGTGAAAGTTGGGTCGACCCAAGGACAGGTTGAGCCGACCCAAACACGGGCTGAACAGTAACGGCTAGTTCTGCAGATGTACTTTTTGCTCTTCCCAAGGTGAGTAACGGCTAGTTTTTGAAATCTGACCATTGGGGCTTGTCCAAAGAAGGTTGGAAACTATTTAAAGGGGCACTATTCATCAGAGAGGATATCTTTTGAGAGGAATATCAAAGAATACACAAGAAAACAAAAGTGCCCTAATCTTCTTCATCAAGAGCTTCATTCAAGAATCAAAGAAAGGGATTGAGCAGTTTCAAAGAGGCATCAAGAGCTCCATCCTCCCTTGAAGAAGTGAAGCATCCTTGACAAAGAAGAGAGAAGCAACTTCAAAGCGATAAATATTTTCTAACTCTTCTTTGTAGTTAATATTGTTACATTTGCTCATTTAGGAGTTTGAATCTTTCTTTTTGTTTGTCGAACTATTTGTAAAGGTTCGTTGGTGAGCCCGCAAAACCAACAAAGGTTTTTGGTGAACCCGGAAAACCAAAGTGTATAGGTTCGTTGGTGAGCCCGCAAAACCAACAAAGGTTTTTGGTGAACCCGGAAAACCAAAGTGTATAGGTTCGTTGGTGAGCCCGTAAAACCAACGAAGGTTTTTGGTGAACCCGGAAAACCAAAGTGTATAGGTTCGTTGGTGAGCCCGTAAAACCAACAAAGGTTTTTGGATTGTGAGCCCGGAAAACAATCCAACTGTAATCCGCGAGATTATAGTGAAATCCCAAGGGGTCGCTTGGGGAGTGGATGTAGGTGCTAAGGAGAGCACCGAACCACTATATATTGTTGTGTTTGTGTTGTGCTTGTGTTTACATTTATTCTTGCATTATCTTCCATCTTTATTCCAGTTTAACTCTTTCAAATAATCCAAGAAAGCAACCACCGCACTTAATTAAGAAAGTTTTTAAAACACCAAAATTTAGAAGAAACCAATTCACCCCCCCCCCCCCCTCTTGGATTGTCACTTTGGGCAACAGTAATCCAAAACACTGCAATTACACTACAAGACTAGTGGCCATGGCCATGGATTTCAATAAAGCAGTCCATTCTGATAGACTTTCAGGACCAACTTTGTGCATCAATTGGACCTAACCACCAGAACCTGGTTTGATGTCCAATCTGTTTACATCTGGCTGATGGCCAGTGGCAGTTTCAGGCCCAAAAACATGCCATATTGTTGTCACACCCACCATGCATTATCACCTTATTTTAACATCACTAAGGCCAGACTTGACTAATCCTACTATTAATGATGCAAAAGTCATTAATTTTTTTTTCATAAGCAATCTAAGTGCTTAGTTTTATTATCAGTTGTTCGATAATTGCTCTTGCATTTCATGAAAAGGAAAGGAAGAACGCTTGTTACGTGTGTGATTCCAGGAGGCAAGTAATAAAGTTTGTTACACCGTGACATTTCACAATTTTATATCACGTTAATAGGATAATAAGTTTGTTACTTTGGGGTATTAAGACAGTTTCACCGTACTTGCAGACCTCGACCTCATAACATTTTTACTACAAGAGTTCATACAATTTGTTGTTTGTATGTGCCGGGTTTTATTAATGACCGGTTCCAGTCCTCCACTAGTTACCAAAATGTGCAAAAGGATCTTAATATTTGTAAGCTTATAATGCTTAAATATGATGTTATTATTTTAGTATTTGACTATCCTACTTTGAAGACAAAAGGATCTATTGCTGTCAAGTATGGAGATATTTGTGTATTTTAATATTGTTTTATATACACTAGCTGTTTTCCGTACGGTGTTTTTCACTTGAGAGCCTCCACCTCCGAGTTTCCTCAAAGTTAATTTCGATGGCTGCGTCCTGCACGGCGGCATGAGGGGAGGTGCGGGCTTTGTGGCCAAAGGTCCGGATTCTAGAGTGATTGCTGCTGGGGGCTGTCAGTTATTTGATATTTCGGTGCCCACGGTGGAGCTAAGAGCGGCTTGATCGAGTTTGTGCTATGTGCGACATACCCAGCAGGCGAGGATGGTCCTTTTGGAAGGCAACTCTGCGACGATCATTGGATGGATTCGACGGACTTTCGAGGGGATCGGCGACTGGTTTGAGATGGGATGGCTATTCAGGTGACGCATGTCTACTAGGAGGCCAATGGGGCTGCCGTTTGGGTGGCTTCGTTTGTTGCTGACCACTCAGGAGGACATCTATGGGTGAGTGAGGCGGAGTTGCCTAGTACTCTTCAAAATATTTTGTATTTTGACTCTCTTGGCTGTATTCATACATTTTTGGTATGATACTTCCGTTTTTAGCGCGCGCACGTGCACACACACTAGATGCTGTTAGAATTGTTTCTTTAATAAAGCTTTACATTAAAATCCATGACTATCTTAACATAAAATTGGTAGATCATATGCTTAACTTGATCTTTTTAATAAATTGTAGATTAAATACAAAATAGAAAGAAACTTAATCTCTGTCTATCCTTGTATATATAACACACTCTTCAGAGACCTGCTTGTGCTTCTCCATCTCCAGTTTACAGAGCCTTTTGCTGCAGAAGCTGTCCTTCACACTATGCTTCTCCTATCACTTTTTAATTGGCATATCATGACGGTTCAAATGCATCATATATTTAAGACATTAGTTGTTGTTTTACAATTTGTAAAACCTCTGATTCCATTTTCCAACCTAGTCTCTATAATTCATTAATATATTGCTATTTATTGAGTTCTTGCTCTCACTTTATGGGAAGAATAAGGTGAGTATGTCTATCAACAGTAGGAGTATATATATTTGTTAATCCATATAAATAATTAAAAATTTATTCTGTGAAATGGCTATTCACCAAAAATTACTCTGCGCAATACTAATATCCAACACTATCTGACAGGGTTATTTTTTGAACTTGAATTTCGAATAACTACACGATAAAAAGAATACTAGATTTAATGTAAAACCCCATACCAAAATTGAAAATGAGAACAACAAGAGTTTTCTCTCATGGTGCTCCAGCAAGCACATCCTTTTTATCAAGCAAAATAAGGAAATCATCACATATTTTATCATTTCTTTTAGTTTATGTTTATTATACTTAGTGCAAGAAAGCATAAGTTTGGGTGTTCAATCTATTGTTTCTAGGGGTGTTGAGTTATTATTAAAATACTTCTTGTTACATGTAGAAAGGAGAAATTCGCATGCTCTGTTTTTCTTACTCATTTGCTTTTCTTTCCCTTTCTATGAAATATAATCTGTTTAAATATCTCATAGTTGATCCAAGCCAATTAACATCGACTAGATTGCCTAGCAAAATGAAGTTTTATTAGATAGATAGCAAATACTATTTATCGTAGACTAATGCTAAATATACACTCTCACATATTGGAGGTTTATTGAAACATAATCTACACATGCATATCGGAGGCAACAACCATTTACATGTAGCAGAAATCACAAATGTCCCTGCCACAAAATTCGCTCCATCTCTGATTGATACAAGATCCAAAATATGGCGATGGATTGTGGTTTATGCTACCTACATGTTTGATGTGTTTTTCATGTATCTTATTTTGATGATCAAGCTTTAAAAAATAGACATAGAGATCAGGAAGTTTTTTTTTTTTTGGCTCATTCTAGACATAAAACCTAGAATTACTATATAAACTTTCACATATTGCATGTCTTATTATAAATTCATGATCACTTGTAATAATCTAAAGTCATAGCTCAACAAGGCTCACTATTTGCATGTCATCTAATAATAAATAACTAATGCAATAGTTCCAATGAATGATGAGGCTCTTGATACTTACACCCTCATGTTGGCTGAAAGTTCAATCCTCCATTCCCTTTAATAGCAAACCTATGAGGGAAATGGAACCAGCACCGACCCACATTGGACCAAGAAGGGAGTAAAATAATTAACTAATACTTACCATCCACATTGCTATTTTGCTCCATCCCCTTCAACCTTCCACCTTCCACTCTGGTATTAAAGAGGCCAATTAAATATTCAAACAAACAAACAAGTGTGGCAATATCATCTCCCTACAATTAAAAAATTAATAAACCATAACATCGTACAAAAAATAGTAAAAAATAGTAAAAGAAGAAAGCGCCTCCAGAAAACGGCAAAGGAAAACCCCATCATATTCTCTTCTCAAATCACAAAGCGCCAGAAACTTAAAAATAATAAACAAAACAAACCAACAGCGCATTCACGCCTCTTTCCATTCCCCTTCTCTGTTATTTTTTCCTCCCTCTCTCTCTCTCTCTCTCTCTCTCGTACTCATCAACAGATGGTGTTGCTTTCTCGAGAAGGGTAGATTGCCTTGGGGACGGGAGAAAGAATTCCTCGAAGGCCTTCTCCTCGCTCCTCCTCCCTTCCGCCATGGAAGGTAAGCGAAGCCCTTTGCCCAGCCACCCCAAGATCGCTTCGTTTCTGAAAATTTTAGCTTGTTTGGATTAAGACGTATGTTGCCGAGATGTTTCGATTCTTTGTTGGTAAAGGAACTCTTTTTTCTTTGATTAATCTGGGTTGATTGTTCACTTTGGGTGCAAGTTTGGATTTTGATGGAAATTGGGGCTTGTTTTGGAATGCGATTCTTCTAGTAATGTTGCTAGGGAATGCTCTTCTTTTATTTATCTTTATGACAAAATTGCTTCTGGTTGCAAGAAATGCGCTTTTTGATTTGGGTTGTTGTATGGCAAATTGGCAATACAACATGCCTTGTTTCTTTGACAGGAAAGAAATGCAGGATGCATTGTGAAGATGGTGATTTTAAATGAAGATTGTCTTATAGCTGGCTAGCATATTGCTTCACAATACGTTTATAATGATAGTACGATAAAAATAGATGCTTGAATGGTTCTGAATTGGTTTGGAATTAATGGAGTCATTGTCAGGATTCAAAGTCTCGTGATTGGGGTTGGTACTTTTATGAATATATGTTTCATGTAAAGAAGTATTTACGATCTTTTGGACCCATGAGATCACTAGATATATAATTGATCAATACCGATCATTGTTACTTATGCTCAAGAATCTAGAAGAAGATACTCAAGCCTATGCCGTATATATATTTATGGGCATATATATTTATGGGCATGATATAAGAAGCGGCAGGCAGAGTTCAATCTTGGAGTTGTTTTATCAACATCTTTCCATATTCGTATGATGGATATTTTCTGTTCGGGTTTTTTTTTCACCATCTTCAATTGTCCGCCAATAAGTGGCCGTTCTTTTATTGTAAAAATGCGGATCATACTCTTCTCATTTTCAAGAGTTGACAGAGAAGCAAATTTATCAAGAAGCTATATCAGACTTGTCTCTTTATTTGACTCTTTTGTTATAAAATCTTATAAAGACTTTGATGACAAACAAGTCAAAAGGTACAATGCAAGTTTATGGTCCATAATGTAGATCTCAACTGGCCATTGCATGTATATTACTAGAATCCGGCATGTATGATGCTCATGAGAGTTTGTATGAATAGTTGTGATCCCCCAAAAAGACCAATTAATTTTTATCATCAATTCTTCTCTTAGTTTGGGATGCTGTACTTTTTTTATTTCACTCTCTTAAACTTGATCAATTTTCAGAGTTGTTTCTTATACTTCATAGGAATATGTCCTTATATAAACATATAGTGATTGTACCGCCTCCAGCCTTGGTTCCCCTTCCCATTGTGATAAAACAGAGCTTGGAAGAATATTTGGTTAGATGATTGCTTTGTGCTTAATTTAAGGCTCAAGGCAAATAGGATAATATGCGATTGACCAGTAGATTGGCATTGTGGTGCAGGGGAAGCACTAGAAATTAGTTGGTGTGTGTTCACAAGGCAATCACTTGAGATTTTGCAACTAAGAGGGGAATGCCAAGAGTGCTTTACTATGGGTAATGAAATTGGGCTTAGATTTTGGTATAGCCTATACTATTTAAGTTCTAGATCTACTTATGGGCAAGGAGTTGTAGATAATTAATTGGTCATTATTTTGTTTGCAGATTGATCAGGGGTTTGATAACTAAAGAAAACGTAAGATAGTATGTTTCCATTGAGGACATTAAGGATTTCTTACTTAAATGATTGAGGTTTCTTGCGTTATGAATGGAAATTCTATAATTATGTTAAATGAACATTGAAGTGAATTTCGCATGTGGACTTCTCATGTATTTCTTTGCTTGCAACTAAGATCAAATGATGATGGTTTCTACGGAGGACCGTGGCTTCACCTTAGTAAGTTGAGCAGCATGATGAAAGAACAAGGTATTAAGGCTCCATGAAGTTGCTCATAAGCATGACTTGTATCAATGTCTGAAGGGGCTATTTGGTTGCTTGCATTTAAGCCTCAGTTGCTGCATCCTAGTTGCAGGTGGACAGATCCTGGTATTTGCTTGCCTGCAACTAGGCCAGATGTAGGCAATTATCCTAAGGCCCTTTTGCTAAATCTTGAAGTGTAGCAAAAAATGGTCACATCCTTAAATGTAGGCTCTAGGTGCAGCCTTAAAGGCTATAATGGCCTCCCATTCTCTCCAGTAATCATATGATAATAATTTTACTATATGATCACAATAATAAAATATTATCATAGTATTATCATAATTCACATTAAAATAGTATTTATATATTAAATTAATAATTAATATCAAAATGTTATAGTAATGAATTGCAATATAATAATATAATATAATTATGATATGAAGATGTAATGACCCACGACCTCATCTAAAAAGGCTAGTCAAAAGATAGTATTTGGATTTCTTAGTCCTGTATCAGTATTTAAGATCTACCCAGTGTATAGTCGATATGGGACTAAATATATGCCTATACGAGTCTTCATATACTCCTCCTGTTTAAGCAAGTTTCACCAATCTAATCACAAACACCATGATTAGCTTGTGTCAACCCAAACTGGTTGATGTTGCAATATCCCCTAATCTATATAGGCTATAGGCCGAGTCTGATCCGATACTATTTATGATGATCCAGAATCTCACGCAAAAAAGCTAGCTAAAAGATATTATTTTGGTTCCTTGGCCCTGAATAAATACCCAAGATCTATCCAATGCGTGGTCAATGTGGGACTAAAGCATGCTTGCACATATCCTCATTGGAGATATACAAATATAGTAATTATTATTACAATAGGATGATAATAATTATTATAATATATCATATCAGCAGTGCTCGTTAATTATTAAAGCTAGACAAAATATTATACTATATTATATTATGTGTATCAAGGTTTCCGGTACCGATTGTACCAACGTACCGGTGGACGTCGGTACCGGTACAGTATCGAACCAAACTGGTACTGTACCGGCGAAGACCAAAAAAAAAACCTGCGCGGGCGCGCGAGCAGACGCGATAAATACCACTATATGGCATTGAATCGCACACTGCCCCGCGCGGGCGAGCTGCCCCGCACAGGCGCGCTGCCCAGTGCGCGCGGGCGCGGTTCCCTGTGCGGGGAACCTCGCTCGAGTGCGGTTCCTGTGCGGGGAACCCCGCCCGAGCGCGGTTCCCAAAGCGAGAAACCGCGCTGGCACGGGGCCCGCACCCGCGCACGGGGCGCCCACGCTTGGTTTGGTGCGAATTGGCCTGGTTCACACCGGTACATATACAGAACATTCGGTTCTGACCTAGAAGAACCGAAATCCAACCCTGTATCGACAGGCACCGGTCCGGTACGGGCTGAACCCAACGATTTCGGTCGGTTCGACATACCATGACGTGTATGATTATTATATTATATTGTATTATAGTATGATATTTTAATATTTTATATTATACATAAGATAGTATAATATAATAATATATTACATTATATTGTATTTTATTGCTATATTATATTAAGTTATGTTGTGTTATATAATATATATATTTTGTTATAATATTTAATTACAATGACATATATTATATTGTAAGAAAATATTATATTATAGATCATATAAAATAATTTATTGTGTTATGTTATGTTATACTTTATCTTATAGTATAATATAACATTATCTTATAATATGATATTATAAGATAATACTGTATTATATAATATTAAAATAATATTACAATTATATAATATTAAAATGTTATAATAATTGTATAACATGATAATATGATAATAATGTCATAATGTCAATGGAGGTAATCTTACCATGCAGGGTGATCAAACACTCTAGATTAAGCAACCTCATGTAGAAATTGCAGATGAGATTTTCAGATGCAAGCAAAACAACACTTATAACTAAGGTTCCTCATGCCATTGCATACTGCCCCATACCAAGCAGACCATATCGTACCACTATTGAACCAAAGCTCGGTATGTGGAGGGGGGGTGCATTTCGAGTCTCGGTATGTCGAACCGACCCTCATACAAGGCATATTGGCACCGTACCAACATGATACAGGTACGGGGTCTGGTTTCGAGATGGGAAACCTTGCTTCTAACTATAATTAACACATTTTTTGTTAAGTTTAGCTTGTTATCAATTTTTATTTTTGACTTGTAATTTTGCGACATAGAGTGCTACATACTATTCTTCTGCTTACATATGTAAAGTAACAAAAAGCTTGGAAAATCACTAGGAACTGCCATTGCATACTGCCCCATACCAAGCAGACCATATCGTACCACTATTGAACCAAAGCTCGGTATGTGGAGGGGGGGTGCATTTCGAGTCTCGGTATGTCGAACCGACCCTCATACAAGGCATACTGGCACCGTACCAACATGATACAGGTACGGGGTCTGGTTTCGAGATGGGAAACCTTGCTTCTAACTATAATTAACACATTTTTTGTTAAGTTTAGCTTGTTATCAATTTTTATTTTTGACTTGTAATTTTGCGACATGGAGTGCTACATACTATTCTTCTGCTTACATATGTAAAGTAACAAAAAGCTTGGAAAATCACTAGGAACTGCTATTGTGCTTGCGTCTCTCCTTCATATAACACACACACACACACACACACACACACACATATATATATATGCTCATGTGTACATGTGCACAAAGTTTAAATAGAGAAAGAGAGAGAATATACACCAATCATTAAAACTTTTTTGAGAGAATGAATAATATGGTGCTATATTTTTTTTTTCTTTTTATTGCATTTACCACCCATTTCTCTGTTTCTTAGATGCATAATCTGCCAAGCTCTTATGATCTGTCTGACCACAGTCACAGCATCGTGTTTCAAATTACAATCGCAATTTATCTTTGGGGCATTACGTAATAGCTCATTGGTTATATATCAAATTTCGCAGGGTCTCAGGATGTGTATTACAAAGAGAAGACAGTCTCTCCCGAAAAAACCAAGAGAAAGATGAAGACTCCTGCACAGGTTGAGGCATTAGAGAAATTCTATAATGGTATTGTTGCTGCTCCTCTAATATGTAAAGATGCCATTTTTTGTTTTGTCAGAGAATAAATCATTAAGAATGAATATTTGCATTTGTCAGAGCACAAATACCCCAGTGAACTAATGAAGTTGCAGTTTGCAAAGCAAATAGGGTTGTCAGAGAAGCAGGTCTCTGGATGGTTCTGCCACAGAAGATTGAAAGACAAGAAACTAATGCAAGGTGAAGTTTATGCAAATGGAAAACATTATAATGGTCTAGTACATGATCGCACTAGTGGACTTAGACAGGAATCATGTAGCAGTACTAAACAAGGGGATAGGTATTTTGATCTGAAAGAAGTACAAAGCAAAAGGTCTTATGGCCAGACTTCTTCATCTGCTGGTCTTGCTCTTGAGCCGAGGGGTCGGCAGTTGAATGTTGGATGTCATGCTAATGCAGATGATAGATCTTCAGGAAGTAGCTCAGCATCACAAGGAAGGTTGCTGCAACAGGTTGAGGATCCTCCTTCTTTGGTGTCCTCAGGGTATCCATCCCAGGGTGACAATTACATGTTGATGAATACCAGGGGTGTAAAGAGCAGAGGACCTATGATGCATTCCAGATGCTCATATTTTCAGGTTGAGAATGAGCATCCAGCTATCTCTTCTGTTAAGCGCAAATTAGGAAGACATTACTGTGAAGATGGTCCACCTCTTGGTGTCAATTTTGACCCACTTCCACCTGGTGCATTCGATTCACCAATTCGAGATTCAAATTTTGGTAATGCACGGATTTGTTTTGGTGATTAAAGTTTTATTTTGTTGGTGTTCCTTTGCTTATATTTGTAAGCTTATATTTGGCTTTGTATTCAGTTTATCATGGTTATGATTAACATCATCATCACAATCATGCTACAGATATTGTAATCATTGTTTTTGATCCATATTTCATGTTTCATAGTCAAGATGCTGAGAATTAAGCTGCTCAAGTTTTCCATTATTTATACAGGAGTTGCATTCTACATATACCACACGAAGGGCTAGTTCAGAGTCAAAGGTGTTCTCATACATCTTTACATTTTCTACATTTTATTATAAGTTTGTTTATAATGAATAAAATAATGAATGAAACCTCAGAAATTGTAATAATAAGTCATTGCCGTTCACGGTTGGTCTTCTTTCACTGCTGGCTAATTCTGGTGTTACATGTGCAGCTTATAATGTATAGGATCATCAAAATTGATAACTTTTGATTTAAACTTTTGCAATTCTGATATAGTGAAAAGATATGTCCTCCACATTTTGTTGCCATTCTTTGACCCTAGTATTGCTTTCCTTGGTTTAAGGTGCAGCTAACTTGATTTATTCATCTGAGATGTGAGCAGTAAGTCTCTAATGGTATTGTACATTTTTTGTTTAAAAAAAACAAAATGCAGAAGTCATTTCTTAGGATTGTAATATCTAACGGTAGAATCTTTTATGTTGTAGTTTTAGCTTCTAGCTGCCTTTGCGAGTCTCTTACTGTTGATGAGAATATTGCCATGGTTGTTGCTGTACTTGGGGCATCAAATCCTCAGTAGAAGCTTTTTGGCAGCTTTTCTTTATACTTTTCTTGCATACAGAAAGGCGTGATATAGGTCGGCCATTTCAATTCTTTTCCATTTATTTCAAGATAACCCTGATGCCTGGTACCTTTTAAGATTATCACCACTTACGTGGGCCTGTTATGATCAGAGAACATCACCATTGTAATCACTTGCCCCTTGCACAAGGGGATAAAATTTTCAAAAGATTTCTCAGCAACTTTTCCTGATATTCTTGCCAGCATATTTGTATCAATACTATTTTTTGTGACCATATATTCTGGTTGTTTGGTGCCCCCTCATGCAAGAAAATATTGGTGCGCAAGGTATGCCATACCGTACCAAACCGAGCGGTACGGAGCGTACCATACCGTACCGGTTTGGTACCGGTATGTGGTATAGGAGGTGTACCAGTACTCAGTATGCCAAATCGGCCTGTACCGGACGTACCAACATAGTAACAGGGTGGCACCACTACAAGGCCTGGTACCTGGACGACGTAGTGAGGGCCATTTAGATTGATTTTACCATATGGTCATGTATGGGGCTGCTTAGTTGTTATTGTTACAGACGTTTCACCACGTGGTTTAAATACATCAAGTTTGTATGAAAAAGTTGGTCATTCGTCGTTGTTTGCTTTTAATGTCATAACTTTATTTTCCTACCAAAAAAAATGCTGTACAATTTTCTAGTTGGGAAGCGTGGAAAATTTGTGTATTATGTGAAACTGTGAATGAATAATCAATTGATTAAGGTGAACAATTTAGTTGATCTGCAAAGCGGAGATCAACTTGCCCAAGGATGGCTGATGCTCACAGTTAATATATCCAACCTAACCGCCTCATGGTGGTAGCATTGGAGGTTCCTGCTTAATCCTATTCTTATCATTTCACTGGAATACCTTTTTTTTCAATCTTGTTTTTTTATTCATCAGCTTGAAGAGAATGTATACGGTCGTATACTAGCTCTCTGCTTATTCTCTAAGAATGATGCCAGTTGTATATGATCAGTTAGCCAAGTAGATTATGATGGTTTATTGCAATATCATGCGTTTAAATGATGTTAGTTGTATATGGTCATTTTTCTTTTCTTCTTTGTAATTCTCTTATGTTAGAATGCATCTTATTTTTAATTGGTTGTTTAGTTTAGATCGTATCTTATTTCTTTTCCAATTTTTTTGGCAGAACCATATTATGTGGGAGATTCTATGCTCCATGGTGCTAGTTGCATCCCTAGGATTACAAAGGAAACTAAGGTAGATTCTCCACTTCTCTAATTTTGCTCTATTATTTTGCTGCTGCATGTAGAAAAAGGAATCCTCTACCAAATCAAAATTTGATCGTTCTTTTGTGATGTCAACAAATGGTTACTCATAAGATTTAATGCCGTCCATGTGGTAAAGAAAGGGGTTACTGTAGTTCCATTTTGATATTTGTAGACAAATAGCATACTTCATTTTGATATTTGTAGACAAATAACATACTTCATTTTGATATTTGTAGACAAATAACATACTTCATTTTGATATTTGTAGACAAATAACATACTTATTTCCACTATCGCTAGTAATTAGATTCCCTTTTTGATAGGAGGCAACTTGAGAGAGCTTTAGTGTATCTAACGGGTGATTGTTGTTCAACAATGAGGGTTGTGTTAATCCTAGGAGTGGAATACGAAACATTTGTTGGAGGAGACGATGATTAATTGAAAAGAGCCTCTCTTTCCTTGACCGTATTATCATATTGGTGAAATATTTTCTGGCCTAGGAGCACACATAGTAATGGTATCTGTCTAAACAAGAGACAATTTTTCCTCAAATATAAGTTGGCATAGAGCAGTTCTAAATGATTGTTTCTACATCTAATCAGGATCTGAAATTTATTACAAATTTGCTGTAACTACAGAAATCTGGATAATAAACACAGATAGATCATCGATCTATACAAAAATCTGATGCAAGGATAATTCCATGTTCCTGGAGTAACTCCTCAAACTCAAAAGAAAGAGAAGCGAGTAGAAGAGGTAAAAGATAAATTAAAAAAAGGAGCAAAAAAAGCTAAAATCTTTCTTTTCTCAATTGACTACATTTTTTTTAAAGAAAACTGTGTGGCTTCCCTTTATAGGATTTCAATGATTGTTAGTTATCTCACAAGTGAATAGGCTCTAAATGTTCTATTTTCTTTGTATTTTCTATTTTTGTTTTTTTGTTAATCAAGAGGGGCTAATGCTCAGCTTTCTTCCCTATACCAACCCTACTCCTCAAGGGCCGACTTCAACCGGAATCAAACCTCTGCCCCTTTGCCCATGTGGCAAGGGGGGATACCATCCGAGCAAGTGCTTAGTAGTAATAGGACTCTAAATTACTAAATCTTTTAAAGTATAATAGTGCTTTTGTGCTCATTACCTAATACAAAAAAATGGTATAAGCTAAATAACTAATGAGATAGGTATGTCCGGTTGGCCACCTAAGTGGGTTTCCTAATAGGGCCAGCCACTTTTATTATATCTCATTCCATTTCTCTTAGTTTCTCCCTTATCCTCTCTTTTGCTCATTACCTAAAACAAAAAAAAAAATGGCATAAACTAAATAACTAATGTGATAGGCATGGTCTGGTTGGCCACCTAAGTGGATTTCCTAATAGGGCCAGCCACTTTTATTATATCTCATTCTATTTCTCTTAGTTTCTCCCTTATCCTCTTCTTTTTCTCCCACTTTTTTTGTTACATATTTTCTCTGTTTCTCCTCCTTTTATCTTCTTTCTTGTCTTCTCTCTTATTCCTTACCTCTTCCTTCCAAGGTTGTCAAATTTCCAGGTGGTCTTGGTGAAGGCCTAGCTGGGACAGGTGGCCAAGTAGGGCCTGGGTAAAAAAGATCATAAAAGTCAGTACAATTGTAAGTTTTCATATATAGAGTTGCGTATAGTTCATGGAAAGTACATTAAAGAAATTATATTGATACAACAAGGTTTTAGCTACTTACCCAAAAATGAAATCTTTAATTTAAATGCTTTAGTTTTATTTAATATATTTTCTACTACATGATTTAGAATATTTAAAGCTTCTTAGAAACATAACATGTTCGAGCATCAATTAGTATCCAAAGGAGCAACATATAGATGGACTCAGCTTCTCTCTCATAAAATAATGCCATCTTACTTTTGGGAGAAAATTAGCTGAAACTTAATGTCCTCAATAAGTTATTAAATAAGGTATCTGCCAAGACAAGGCCAGCCCCTAGGGAAAATATGTGCTCGCTCTTGGCAGCTGCCTTTGAAGGCATGGAAAGTGCATAGGCACTTGGGTTGTCCAAGCACCTAGGCAGGACAACCTTGGTGGCCTACCTGTGACAACAATGCTTCTTTCCTTTCTTTCTCTTTAGCTAGTCTAATTCTTCTTAAATTGTATTAAAAAAATGGGCATGCAATTTGTTGCTTCCATTTTTTGAAAAGGATTCTATATATATTACAAAATATCCCCTTAATTATTAGTCCTTTTTATGCAGCAAAGAAATTTATATCACTACCATAACTATAGCTATCTAGCCTTGTTCCACTATTTGGGTCAGCTTTATAAGTCCTCGTTCGCATGATTTCTCATTTAAGGTCGCCTTTAATGTTGTTTCAAAAAATGGTCATTACTTAGTTATGTTCCTGATAACTGGAGGTCCTAAGATGGGTAGATGTGGACAGACATAACCTTTAGTGTTGTTTCAAGCTTTTTCATAATTCAATGCTTGACATGCTTGTTTTACAAGCTGTCATCCTATCACCAACCATCAGGGCTAGGAATTGGCATTGCTGTTCCTAATGTAGGAAATAAATAAAACCAAAACTATCAGGAAAAGAAATTGTAAATCTACTAAAGCTCCTAATTAAGCCCTGCCAGACCATCTAACTACTCAACTCAACTTCAACTCAACCATGCCTTAATTCCAAACTAGTTGGGGCCGAGTAAACCATCTAACCACAAGGGGTGGTACTTTATGACCCAACTTGCCAACGCGATCTTTAATTTGCCTGAGATAAGTGGGTTTGGTTTTGGCATAAATAAGTTTGAATCGTAAATGGGAAAACCTAACTTGACCTATTCATGAAGGTTGGGTTCAAATTTCGAGTCTTGGCCTATCTAATCTGTTTCGACCCATTTAACATTTGGGATGTGTCAACATAGTTACAACTCGGCCTATTTAAGGCCTATTTATACTGTTAAGACTTGTTTAACCCATTTAAGACCTGTTTGATTTGTTCTTACAGATCTGACTCGACCTAACTTGTTTATTTAATGAGTTATGCGGGTCAAATTGGGTTGCTTTTCTAATAAACATTTCGGATTTAGGTTTGATTTCTGACTTGTTTAATAAACAGGTTAGGTTTGGGTTGATAGGTTTTCTTGAATGCCTATGTTTCAATCCAACCCAACACAACCATTGTTGATCATGCTAACTAGATTAGATACTCGCACTTATATATCTTGTTTGAATCTCTTGGTAGACTTATGCACATGGTGCTCTAGTGGATCTCCAAATTTGAAGAAGACCATTGATTTACTTCCTCTTGGATGATGATATTGCGTTATCTCGAATAATGATTATTCGGCCTTTCATCATCTATTTGATGGCATACAATCATGAATTTGAAAAATCATCAAGGAATAGTTAATAGAGTTTTTAGAGCACTATCCTCTAAAGGTATACTTTTTCTTGTGATTGAATCCTATAGAAGGTACCATGATTTCTCAATGATGATTGATACTGGTGTTTTGTGATGTAGTCACATTTATACATATATACACATACTTATATACATATGTATATATATACATATATACAAATATACATATATGTATATACATATGTATGGACGCATGTGCATCCCCATCCCAGTATCCTACCATTTTAGGAAGAAAATGGTACCCCAGATAGGTGTGAGACAACCTGAATTGGGAGAATTGGGAAGTCCCAACTGTCCCGGTTATGTCTTGACATGTGGGATGAACCGAGATAGTCAAGACAGACCGCGATGCAATTTTTATTTATTTTCTTTTTTTAATGTTTGTTATTGATTTTTTTTTCTTTTTTTAATGTTTGTTATTGATTTTTTTTTCTTTTTTTTATGTTTGTTATTGATTGTAGCATACTATCCGAGGAGCAAACTGAGATGGCCTAGTACCAAGATTTAAACCCTTGGCTTGTGGGTGTTTAAGAACTAATAAATCATATCCAACTGTTTAGATATTCATTTGGAATCCCCATCTTTGAATTGAACAATGAATGTAAAATCCTCTCACTTATCGGATACTTGCGAAGCATTCTTAGAATATCAAACTTCAGATTTGTTATTCTCGTTATCTCTAACTAATAAAATATCTTTGGTGTTCCCGCTACTACTGTTTACCCTTGCACTCGATGCCATATTTCTTTTATCAACTTGGTCTCCTATAGTCATGCCCCATGGATTCACCATCATACCCAATAAATCAATGCTTCTTCCTATTAAACTGACCACATTTCAAGTGATGGTATGGGGTTCCCCCATTTGGAGTATGAGTTCATTTACTGGCCATATTTTATTCAAGATTCCTTCCTTATTAATCAGCATAACTAGGTGTCTTTGCACTTCTAGAGCTTACTGCTTTTATGGGGCACTCTAGGCGACGCTTCAGTTCATCATAGTTTGATTAAGTTGCAGAGCATCTCTTAATGGAAGGCATTGCTCAAACATTATAATTGCTGAGTGTGATTCTGGGCCAGGTACTAATAGTATTGTTGTTTTCCTTGAATAGGCTAATTTATTCATATGTACTACATTTTTGTGTACCATTATATTATTTACCAGAAGCTCAGTTAATTAGTTAAAAGCATAATAGCTGTTCATCTGTTCTGATTTCGGATCATTGGTTTGCCATTTCTATATTTATTTGGAAATGACTGAATTACCTTTTAGTCCATATTTGTTGGTGTATGTAGATGATCGATAATGTTCTGGAGGATTATATTGCTCTCAACTCACTCTCTCATCAGTGATGTGACCTATATAATTTTTAATTTTCTATTTTCATTTTGCCTAGGTGTATGATAAATATAGGCACGAGGAACTTTCAAATGGCTCATATCCGGAAGCAATTGGCTTTAGAAAAAGCATGCAAGGATTTGTTGATCAAGATGGCTTGCTTGGCTGTCAATTAAACTCAAAGGCTTCGCTGACCAAGCAGAGTGGTTCTGTCCCAAAGCAGACCAGTCTAATGGAAAAAATTGAAGATTTTGGAGGCAAAACTTCTGACTATAACAGCCGGAGCAACAAAAGACATGCTAAGTACAGAACTAAAGAGGGTGAAAATAGTGTTGGGCATCTCTTTCATATAAATGGTCAAAAAGCTTATACCAACAAAGCATTTCCTCATCCTCATAATCATTATAACTACATTTCTCAAGTGTCTCAGAGGGAAGAATTCAAGAAATCCAAGTTTTCAAAATCAGCATGTAAAAGCAACAATTTTCTTGATACTGAGGATGTACTGATACCCAGAAGATCCCTGAAGGTATTCATAACACCCATGTCACCAGAAACTTAGGGCTTTTGCAGTACTTGACTATCTGAAAACATTTTTCTTTGTATCCTTTTTTGCTCATAAAATGTCTCCCTAGAGCTTAACTTATTTATGCGCAGAAATGTCCTGATCCCACTCAACCCAAAATGCTTATGATGGTTTTTTTTTTTACTCAGAGTCCTCTAATTACCATTTACTCATTTTAATTTCATGATGTTTCATATCATCTTCATGCAGTTGGGCAGGAAGGTGAGCAGCATGCAATTTCAACAGCAGGATTATGTAACCAAAAGTTCTGTGAAACACTCATGGAGAAAACCAGTCATAAGGTTTGTGTCACTAACATAGCTAACATTTCAGAATATTTTTTTATAAATTTTTGCATGTAGATTTGTAGTTGGGTTATGTTTCTTTTCTAGAAGAAAAATAACCTATACTAAATATCCATTTCTTGCATCTTCCCTTGAAATAATGTTCGCATAGCTTAATTTTTGTGGTTTTGTTTCTGGATTTATCATCATTGGTATACAATCCTACGCGGTAAAATGAGACACATTGATATTTCTAAGTGTGATATTTTGTCCAACCAATATCTGAGTTTCTTACCAGGTATTATACTGAGATAAGCAGTGTTCTTCTAATATATTATCACAATTCAGTTAGCTTACTTAACAGTAGCACACCTGGATGTGGCGAGCCAAATATGGTGGACATGGTCCAAGGTTTGAGTTGGGCCACCAAGCTTGGTCCTCTTCTTGGCTGTCTGGGTTTAGCCTGAGCTTCAGATTGGATATTTTCAGCTGGGTACTCTCCCAGTTGAAAACATTTTGCGTTGGAACAGCAAAATCTTTCAGATACCTGATAACTTGCACAATTCATTAGTCTCTCTTTTCTTTAAATAATTCTTTTAGAGACTCTTGTAAATATTCAAATGAATATGATGCTCTACCAACTAGTCCAACACATAGAAGGAGATTTCCCTGGACCTAAAAATATGAGTAATAGCTAATAATACCATGCAATTTTTGTGAGTTTGCTGACATACGTTGTTTGTCTGATAGGAATAATGGAAATATGGCAACTACTTTAAGTGAGGATGAAACTGGTGGCACTGCTTCTTCCATAGAGTAGGAAGGGTGTCAACTGAAAGTGGATCCATGTTGTTGTGAAAGATCTCTCAAGGAAGAATCTGAAACTTGGGAGGTGTACAATCAAAGGAACAGCCATATTTCATGGCATTAGAAATGTGCTGCATGGATAGGCATGGTGCCCCAGCAAGCTGCATCTAATTTCAAGTGTTGGACATGGTTATGCCACCCATTTCAAGAAAACTGTTGTACATATATATATATATATACATATTCCCATAAGTCACTTAGAACAAGGCTGATATGAGAGGAACTTTCAGCCAAAAAAATGTGACTTGATCTATGCTCTCCTCGTCTGGTTCCGTAACGTTTTCTATGCACAGCAAATGACTCTCAACTCGTTACCTGGTGGAGGATCTATGATGGGTTTTTTGTTGTAAAAAGATTCCAAACTCATTCGAGTTACTCTGTAATTTTGTATACTTCTCCGGTAGATGCAGGCAGCTTTATCTGTAACTGGAAAAAAAAAGAGTAGAATTTGCATTTGTTTGTAGCATCTTGGATGTGAAGAGTCTTTTGAGATTGACTTAAAGATGAATCTAGGCCTAGTAGTTTTAGAGTTCCGTAGTTCTGACTCATGCTACTTGGGTGCATCTTCTAAAGGGTCTTCTATTTGGCTGGTGATGACAATGGAAATGGTATTCATACTTTATCAATGGGGTTGGGAACTCTTTAATATCATATATCCAGATGCAACTCAAAAGGTACGTTACAGGATATTGTACTGTTATTATGAATTGAAGATGTCGACAAAACTTAGCTTTAACATGATTGTTGGAACCTTGACCAACTTAACTAATTGATAAATTTGATTTTGCTCAAATATAAATCTCGTGTTATAATATGCAGCATTGGGGTTATAGGATGAAATGCATTCGCTGCTCAGCCCAGTAAACATTTGTTCATTTTTGACAGTTCTCTGCCCTTGTTTAGTCTATGCAGACAAGGGGTCACTGAACTTGAACACTTTTTGTGCAGGTGATTAAATATGACATGCGAAGGCAAAATGACTGATACAAAGCAAGTTCATAAATACTAGCATGGCCTGATCAACAGAGATATATTCATGATCAATGAATGTCGGATAAAACCATGAGCATTCAAGTTCTAGCTAGATGCTCGATATAACATAACCATAATTGAGAATGGATAAGCATTGCCTTTACTGGGTGCACATTAGAGGAAAATGCATGATTTGATGAATAATTTGGAAATATCATACCAAGAAAAAAGAAAAAAAAAATCAAAACAATAGTGAGCCCACAAAAAAGTCGAGAAAAGAAAAGAAAAAAAATAGAAATGGGAAAAAACCCAAAAAAAATATTTTATGTTGAAAGTGGGACAATGAGACAAACCCTAAACTAGGCAATCTTGATATATTGATCTAATGCAATGTTAATGGTCAAACATAATGTAATGATTCATGACCTCACTCAGAAAAAAGGCTAGTTTGAAAGTGATGTTTGAGTTCTCTAGCCCTGTATAAGTTTTCAAGATCTATCTAGTATATGGTTAATGTGAAACTAAACACACGCCTGCACGAGTACTCGCATACTCTTCTCATTTACATCTTGGCATTCTCATCAGGCTAAAGATCCAAATCCATTCAAATTCAATCACAAGTACCACAAATCTAATCACAAAACCACGATCAACCTATGGTCAATTGAAATGGGCTTGTACTGCAGTATCCCCTAGTTCACATGAGCCATGGGCCAAGTCCAATGTAATAGCATTTATAACAACCCAGGACTTCATCTAAAAAGGCTACCTGGAAAATATTATTTAGGTTCTTTGGTCCTATATAAGTACCCAAGATCTTTCTAGTGTATAGCCGATGTGAGATTAAACATACGCTCGATAGGTCCTCACATGCTTCTTCCATTTAAGCCTTAGCATTTTCGCCAGACTAAGGGTCCAAGTCCATTCGAATCCAATCACAAGTATCAGAAATCCAATCATAAACACCATAATCAGCATGTAATCAACTCAAATAAGACTGTGCTACAATATGCCCTTGTCCATATGAGATAAGGATTGGATCTGCTCTAATAGTATTTGCAACAGTCCAGAACTTCATCTAAAAAGGCTAGCCTAAATATGTTATTTAGTTTCATTGATCTAACATAAGTACCAAAAATCTACCTAATATATAATCAATATAGGACTAAATACACGCCCACATGGGTCCTTAAATACTTATCCTATTTAAGTCTTGACGTCCTTGCCAGGCTAAGAATCAAATAACCCAAGACCTCATTTAAAAAAATTAATCAGTAGGTATTATTTCGATAAGTCGGTCATGTTTAAGTACTCAAGATCTATCTAGTGCATAGTTAATATTTGACAAAATACACGCCCGCACAAGTGCTCAAACAAACTAACTTAGCCTCAGCTACCCAGGCTAATCTCGGTGCAACACATTTGCTTGATCCCTAGTTTCAATATTCTAGTCATGCCAGACCAAACTTGGTTATGTTCTCCGATCTGATTTTCAACATGTGTTTGTACAACTTTAAGCATTCAGAATTGTGTACAATTTTGGAGTTTCTAGCATCTATTTTGCGTATCTCTATCAAATTTAGACAAGAAGCAACTAGAACGGTCAGTCTTTTAATTCTTTATATACACTTGCCTTGTTCGACCGTCTAATTAAAATTTTGTGATGGTTAATGCTTAAAGCCCTAACATAGTAGGATAGATAATAACTTGCAATCCATGAAAAGACTAATAAGTGGGTTCATCCTGGCTAACATTGGTTAAAATTCCTTCTTTAATTACCATTCATAAACTCAAGCATCTTAGGATAGGAAAATACAAGGTTAGGAATCACACAAGGAATTACCATTTTGGTCTTTGTTACTAACGAGTTGCCATAGATTTCCATAAGATGGCTTTAGCCATTGTGCTGTAAACTTATTTCCTAGCAATAGAAGAATGGATTACATGATTATTTATGTAAATTAAGTTGGACCTCTTCACCTAAAACTTTTGGATATTTGATTCATAAATCATTTCTTGTGCAGTTTTGAAGCGAACTGTTGTGGGATGGGGTTCCCAGTTTAATCCCACATCGGCTAATCAGCAGAAAGGTCTGTGCCTTATAATGAGGAGGTGCAAACCTTTCCTCCAGAGGGCCCTTTTGTGGGGCAAAACCGTGAAGGGGGGCGGCAGCCGCTGGGCCGGTTCACCCGATCCCTGGAGCGGGCCCTGATGAGGACAAAACCGTGCTGGGGGGCGGCGGCCGCTGGGCCGGTTCACCCGATCCCCAAAGCGGACAATACCTCTGGAAGGGACGCGGATGCTTTCCCTGCTCGGCCGGTGTGCGGGCTGGTGTCAGGGTGCAAATCCCGCATCATGAACTATTGGCAAATTGCCAGCCCAAGCAGAGGGTGTCCTCTGTATGAAGGAAGGCCAGGGTTTCAATCCTATCAATTTAGCAAACTTTGGCATGCGGTGGAAAAATTGCCAACATAATCACTGTCCTAAAAAAAATATTGTGGCAGAACAAGCTTTATATGGAGGCTCTTGGAGAACACCTGGCATCGATTCATTTGCCAAAGGAAACTATTATGTATTGTGGGAATTATGAAGTAATATCCTGCACAGGATTCATTATAGAATTTTTGGCTCATAGTGTTTTATTTGGCAAAGAATGTCACTCAAGAGTGTTAAAAATGTAATAGTTACAGCACCTGCAGCTTTTATCCTAAGCATTCGTTTCTAGGAGAAGTTGATATTGAACTGAGCCAGGGATTGTAGCTTGATGCGAGATACTGGAACTTGACTGGAGAACATCCCATCACCATCACCATCACAATCATCATCAACTCATAATCATCATCATCTTCAATGTCATAATTAGATTTGAAGCCGAAGATTCTTTAAGAATGTGACGTTGCATCCATGTGTTTCTATGCTTATGGATGAAGTTGTGTTTCGTTTTCGTATTGCAATCTAATCTACTGTTTTTGTTTCTCAGCTGCCGTTTTCTCATCCAAATTATCAAAACAGAGGAATAAGAAGACACGGCCTTGTCTGTTTTTAAAATGACAGACTAAACCTGAATAGAATTCAATTACCCAACTTGATCTCCGAGCACAATTCTTCAGCACTAGAATAAAGACCACTGTCGTTTTCCAAAGTGATATCCAAATATAAATATATATTAGAGATTCAAAACATTTATAATTCATTCGTACATACACGCATACATATCTATATACATTTTTTATGCTGCAAAGAGTTATGTATACACGAAATGCTACCATATCATTCATCTCAGAAATAGAAGGCTCTCGCTTATTTCGCAAATTAAGATCGTCTTAATTGCCAAACACATTGAGTAGTAAAACTGTGCAAGAGATCCTAGTTTTACAAGATGGATGCCATGATGGCAATCCAAGCATGCACAGCTCTTTAATCAGCCAAAGTGATGAAAGATTAATGGAGAGAAAGGTCGAAGAGAATCTCAAAATATTAAATGATTTGATCTCATTCTTTGTGCGAGTGGAAAAGGATACGTTTGTGGTCTTGTCCGAGCTGCGACAATCAGCAAACCGCAGCCATCCTTCCCATTCGCCGTCCTCCCAGTTTGTCCCCCACACTGCGAACCGGCCGGTGATATCGCTTGTGTGCATGGACTTTATGAAAAAGGGGCTTAAAGGGCATGGACATCCCCTTCTCATCGTCAACTTGCTCCAACCAAACCACTTATTGAGCTTTTTGGGCATCCTCCTCATGCTTTGTTTGCTCCCTTCCTTGGGGTCCAGCTAGGTTTGCAAATGGTTTGGGTGGGTGTGGATTGATTAGTTCATTGGTTGAGTCTAACTACCATGTCCCTTGCCAAAAGATGGCACACCCAGATCTTGGCTGGTTCTTTACCTCCCTTTTCACTTTTCATCCAAAAAAAAAAAAAAGAGAGCATGCACGAACCGGGCACGATAGATGTCGAGAAAAAAAATTGAAGGGAAGAGAGACAACATTTCGACATATTTTTATTTCTATCTACACATAAGGCAAACGCTCGGTCGATTGCTAATGATACAGCTTGCATCGGCATGTCTAACTCGAATCTACTATAATACGACATTCTATCGGTTAATTTGACCTAAGAGATCGGTCAATTGGGCTCGCATGGTTATTCAGGGTCGAGAGCGTTAGAGAATGAATGATTAACAAGAGATGCTTGTGTATACTCATCATTCCTTACAAAATGGTGAAGATTAAAGGCTATCATTTTCGCAAAGTTATTTTTAAGAACTAGGATGGGAGAAACTGAGGAAGCCAAGCCTAAAGTCGGGATGAGGGCAGGATTGGCTCCAAGTGATTGATATCCAACATCTTGTGCATATACCAGCTAAAATAGTTGGAACCAGCCACTTACACCAAGTTTCTAAGGCCAAAATGGTAATCACTAGGGTTTGATGCAACTCACAAGAAGTTGGTGTGTTGGTTTAGGCTGCATGGACCCATGGAATGATGGGTGATTGCGTGACAACCCATAGCATTTTCCCTCCACAAAGTGAGCAATCACCTTTCCAAAGAAAGGAACCGCATTCCTATACAAATAAAGTTCTGCAGTCTGCTTTAAGTTCACTATGAATTAGAGTGTTGGTACTTGAGCCAACCTAACATAGTTAGCAGACATAATCCCTGGATCTCAACATACACCTTAATGATGAAGTGCAGTACACTTGAATTGCATGCGGCTACCATCAAAGATTTTAGATGTAGAATAAATTTAAAAAGATTGTCATAGATAGCATCTAAACAAGCATAACTCAAAGAGAATTAGAATTCCTTTATATAAAAGTTTATCATAACTTAAACATCTAAACAAGAAATCTAATCAGGATCATTATAGAAATTGAAAAGTTGAAAAGTTTAGCTGCTTTTATATAGAGTGTGACGGATCAGGATGTTGGGACATGAACCCTGAAGTCCTTAACTTCAGGCTCCAACACCGTTTTGGTGTTGTTCAAACCTAGTTACAATTTACTATAAAAATAATCATCATTTTGGTGACCATAAAATGTCAAAGTATGAGGATTCGTGCGGACGTGTGTTTAGTTTCATATCAATGATTCGCTTAGTAGATCTTAAATATTTATATAGAATCGACAAACTCAAATAATATTTTTCGGCTAATTTTTTTTAGATAAGATTCTGTGTTGTTATAAATAGTATCAGAGCGGACTTGATTCATAATTTAGGTAAATTAAGGATGCTTCAGATTGATTTCGGGTATTTACGTAGGATTAAGATTTTTTTTTTCATTCTTTTGGGAAGACTCTGCCTTGTTGCATAAAGGGAGCACGGGGTGCTGTGAAGTCAAATCCAATGTTTTTCGTGACTCAGACATCACTGCGGTTGTTAGTAAATAATAATTTATGAACCGGATTTGAAAAGATGGGTAATATCGTTTGAGATTAATGGTACGTGTATGATATGAGTAGTCCAATCAGCTTAAGAATATTGGAAGATTTCTCGCATCAAGACATCTTTATGGGACCACGAATATCTTTGGTATCCATCTAGAGATTCTTCAAACTTCTTGATGGGATTAGTTCTATCTTTTGCGTGACACCACGACAAGACGATGGCCCAATGACCGGCTCCCCATCCTTTGACACATTCCTTTGTTTTTTTTATTTGCAAGATTAAGACTGAGAACCGACCAAATTCGGTCGGATAATGCTATATCTATAATTTTTCAACAAATAAAAATATACATACAAGTACTAATTAGGTATTAAAATCAGAATTTATATTTGTTCTATATTTAGTTTAAATGAAAGTAGATATAAATTAGATATCTATGCTCAAACACTAAATATTTCTTTCTCATTATCATTTTAGTCTATGATCATTGTTAAATTTTTCTATTGCTTTAACATTGACATATGCAGCCTTAAGTTTGAGTATTTGTTGATACACATGGTTGTATTTTACTATTTCTAAAACGAGGTAATGGACAACCAATCTCTTGGTTGACCATCATTTGATATTTAATCTTTGTTGCTTCGAAAATTTAATTCCCATTCTTAGCCTATTTATTTGATTTTTTAATCCCTGGCTCTATACATGGTTACAACTAACCATGTGTGCGCACAGAGATATAAATACATCCATATATATATACACACACACACATATGCGTACATGGATGGTATTAGTATGTGCAAAAACTATTGTAATTGTGTATTATTTTAAAAATCTAGTATAAGTAGGAGCAAGAAGAAGCCATATTGTTCCATGCCAAACTAACATATGTTGATGATGCGAGAATCCATGCAAATCTATATTTAGTCCCATTTCGATTGTGCATTAGGTTATTTAGGTACCCATATAGAGCTAAAAACTTCAAATTTTTGGCTAGTTTTTTTAAGATGAAATCTCGAATTATTTTAAATGGTATCAAAGTAGACTTAGCTAACAATTCATGAGGACCAGAGGACATTGCAAGGTTTTTGTAATTAGATTTAATTGAATTTAGATTGTTTGTTGCTATAACTTAAACAGACAAGCGTGTATGGTGAGGGGAGGGTGGGAGGGATACGTAACGTAATTTTTGGCTAGTCTCTTTTTTTCATGAGGTCTTGAACTATTATAAATACAAGCCCACATAATTTATATTCCACGATATGCACGGTATCATGACACACATATTCACCTTGGACTAGCACCATGCAATAAGTTATATATTTATAAAAAATATAAAACTAGCTGTTGAAATTTTGCTAAATGTGATTGAGAACATATTCCAATAGTTTTTCTTACACCAATTCAAATTTAGTCACAGCAAGAAGGCTTCCATTTGAATGACTTGATTATTTTAGTCTGCTAATGTGTGATTGGGGATCTAATTGTAATTGAGAATTAAACACTAAAGAGTTGTTTACCCATGTTGGTGCACATCTGCATATTGTAGGTAAGTCCTGCCTAATCTACTTATGTATACACATATAGATCATAAATTACTCCATTTTTGTCATGCCTTTTATCTCTATCATTTTCATTTTCTTATTTTTGAGCATCGACAAAGTAATATATTTTTTGTAAATTGCTCCATTAGTGCCATGGCTTTGAAATGGGTCATGCTGCTCCCAACCATAGATTCTAGTAGTCATGAATAGTCACATGACATAATTAGACTTTCAAAGCCTAAATCTAGTAAACTATATATAAATATTTTGAATTTTAATAAGCATGCCCCTCTTGTCTAAGTTCTCATCATTATTACAATCTTAATATTTGAAAATAATATGACCAAATATAAAAATTTGAAGTTTGAAAAAATTTCAAATAACAAAAAAATAAAAAAAATATAAAAAGTGATGTTGCTAGCAAGGCATGTTAGTTTATTTAATAGAAAGATAATAATAATTTGTTTTGTTTTTTGTTTTTGTTTCTTCTCTTGGGTACCCCCACCCCCTGGTTATCTTAAGGTAATTTCGATGGTGGTATGGCGGAGGATGGCGCCTCTGGAGGCGTGGGTTTCGTGATCAGGGACCATCGGGGTACTTTTATCGCTACTGGAGAACGGAGCATTCTTGGCTGTTCGGTGGTGAGAGCAGAGCTGCAGGCTGCTTGGGAGGGCGGTTTATTTGCGAGACGTGTTCTGGGGGTCGACAGACTTGTTCTCGAGGGTGACTGCTCTACAGTGATTGACTGGATACGAGGTGTGGACACATATGGGAATGGTCACCCCTTGATACGGGACACTCGCAGCTTGGTGCGGGAGCTGACTTCCTGTCAGATTGCCCATATCTATCGAGAGGCGAATAGTGCAGCAGACTAGGTCGCCTCTTATTTTGCCCGGCATACTGGGGAGGCCTTCTGGTCTAGTTTAGATGGCGTCCCACACGCTTTATTTTGTTTACTTTTTTTTGATATGTCTGGTTGTATTCACGTTAGAGGTATCTGAAATGAAATACCGTTTTGACCAAAAAAAAGAAGATAATAATAGAAAATTTGCTAGCGAGACCTTTCTTGCTGAGCATGTCTATAGGGAGGCTAATAGGGCTACCGATTTGGTGACCTCATACGTGGCTAATCACTCAGACGGTACTCTGTGGATGTAGGACGAAGAGCTGCCAGGGCTCTCCATAATATTTTGTTTTCTAATTTTATTGGATGCATCCGTACTCGTATATTGTGAGGCGCCCGCTAAAGCTAAAAAAATAATAATAATAATAAATAAAATAAATAAAATAGTGGATTGTGAATTTTCAAAATATTAGATGAAAATTTATAATTACTCCCACCCTTGTGGGGTTGGTGTGATTTACTTAGAGGAAGATGGAGAGAGAGGTTGCCCAGAACACAATGAGGAGAAACAAAGGAGAAACACAATGAGGCAATCTAGGTGTTGCCAAGAACAAAAACACTTGTCAGGCTAGTTTATTAGAACACAGGTCTAGACCAGAAGCTTGCCCCCCTTCTCATCCATTACATCAAATCAAATCAAACCAACTCCTTTCCCACCAGTGTTTTTAGTACTCTTTATTAAATAGTCAAATGGTTACTTTAATATTACTCAATGTCTAACGAAGCCCGCATTAATTAATCCCCGCAAATCACTAACAAAATGAGCTCCATTTGATATGACGTTTACGTCCGGACTCCTCCTCGCGATCCCTCCCGTGGGCCCCACAAGCCGAGGGAATCCAACGTGGCATTACCGTCCTACGTGTCAGCGTATGGCGGGCCCGCTCCTTCGCGGTGTGTCTGTCACCCGTGGCACGAGATTAATGAAGGAAAACGTGGGGTCGTTGTGAAAAGCATCAATGTCCTAACGCCACGTCAGATTGCAGCCCATTTGGGTCATCGATTGGGCTCCGAACCTCAATGTGGTCGCACGTGCGGGAGCTCTGACGCGACGCACTTGCGCCCAAAGGCCCAAGCCCCTGGAAAAATCCTCGATTCCTTATAACTACACGCCCAATTTTTATTCACAACGATTAGCTACACGCTACATGCAGATACATAAAAGGGAAAATAAGGCGTGCGTATATCAGTAACTTTTATCTAATTTCTTCCTCTCGTATGGAGAGATACGTCAAAGACCCTTGTCGTCAACCGGAATTACGAGAACGCCACTACTCTGTGAGCCTCGTGCGCACTTCTGCGCCTTGTCCTTGCACTGCGTACTGAATAGGGTATATCCTACCTTCTTATAAAAGGTGACCATGGATTGCGATAGCACAGCTGGGGATGAAGGTGTGTGACTTGGCAAAAAGGACCATAGCTCTGTCCTTCTCTTTTCTCTTCTTCAGCTTATACTTTGGAATAAAAAGGTCACTGTTACAACTAGCTGGCAAGGCAAAATGTTTTGTGTCAAGGAGGCTGGCTTGAGAAATGCATAAAGAAAAAACAAGATACATCAAGATTTTTGTTATTATTGAGATAGCAAAATATCGAAAAAAGAAACTAGAGAATTTTTTTGGAGACACGATACCACCTTCGAAAAGAATTTCGATACCTAGGGCACCAAAGTAGCCAAAACATCAATTAATGGCAAGCGATTGAGGAGAGCATGTATAGATAATGAAGAGCACTTTCGCTTCATGTCTCGTCTATTCAATTATCTTCTGATGATTAATGTGTGGATAGCAAGCAATCGAGTTAGATTCTCAAATTCGTAACAAGGTTCAAACCACGCCTTTCATAGAGTGGAATAGAGGGTTAATCGAAAAAGAGGGACATGAAGGATATATCACATGGCAATGAAGAGACCTACAAACCAAAAAGGTTACGCACCAAACACCACCACCCATTAGAAAGCCTAGTCTCAAAAGGGAATGTTATGGGTGTAATAAGTCCTTCGCCTTAGCATGGGGGACCCTTGATGGAACGTTGAGGAGCTGCGTGTTTCAATGGCCTCCCAATCCCTTTTCCTTTGGAGCAGTGATGTGATTGTGGGTAGGCTAATTGATAAGGCCATCCACTACTGACTACACCTCCACATGAAGGAACCAACTTTTGGTCTTTGGAAAGTAAGCCACCTGCACTCTTTAGCCAATGTACCATCTCAGTTAAACATTGCTCATCCCATGGAGTCAACCAGAAGGAGAACTTTGCCCTAAAAGAAAGCCTAATGGACTATTATAACTCCTAACAAACCAAACACTCCACTCTCTCTCTCTTTAGAGATCAAAATATTGGCTTCCATTTGGTCATGATCTTCCTTATGGTCCCTCATCCACTCACACCTACTTCAATCTTTATCTTGCATGGTCCATTCTTTGAAATATCATGGTTACAATAGTCACAAGTTTGGTGTTCAGGAGCAATTCATCTACAGTTGGACATTCAGAATTCTACAAAATATATGATGAAACTCATCAAGAGAACAATAAAGAATTCAGACAGCTTAAAAAATTGGAAGGACATAATTTTAAAAAATCTATATATTTATTGATGTCAAAATGAAACATGGGAGAGATGAAAAGATAGAAATAGCAAAATAATATCACCATCAACAGCATATACACTAATATATAATTCTCAGCGGAGTTTTGAACTAATCATGAATGATTAACTTGTAATGTGATTTTTTTCTCACTTTCAGGAAGATAGTCGATATAGGCCTTGCCTTTCTTTTTTTTCAATTACTTGAGGTGAAATTAAACCCGACCCTCTAGCATCAACACTTAGAAACTTCACAAGACCTGTCACTGATATTCGAATAATTCATCATCTACTGCTATATGATATCTACTTTTGAGATTGTGATTCCATCTTCGGCTCGCAAAACTTTGCACTTTTCTAACTTTTTTCATCAACTCTATTTAAGAAACCAAAAGATACAATAGAATAGTATTTTCTCATCTTCAGAGGGGTAACAAAAAAAATTTGGAGAATTACCCAATCAAATAAAACATCATATATATATATATATATTTGCTAAGGCGGGTGGATCATACCTGACAAGTTTGGATACACTCAATAAAATCAAAAAACAAAATACCTCGGGGTGCCACAGATAGCTCTTCATCTCCAGTCCACAGAGTACTAACAGAGTGACTAGCTAGATATCCAGCCATCCAGTCCGCAGTTTTATTGACTTCACGAAAAATATACTTAGCCTGAAAGGCTCCTTCGTCCTTCACCAATACCCAGATGTTTCGGAGCAAAAAGTGGACGCAATTATTACCTCTTGCCCTTCCGGATCCAATGAATATTTTTTTGAAAACTAGAACTAACAAAGCTTATCCCAGCATGAGAAAATCAAAGGGGGGTGTTGTTACCGTGATCCCACCTGGGGGGATTGAGGGGTGAGGGGTGAGCGGTGACCGGACTCACATTCCACACCCCAGTCCGCAGAACTCCGGGGCCTGCGTCCGCGTACGGTACCATAACTCCACGAGCGCCAGTTGGCGGAGGACCAGACCGCCGCCGACTCAACTCCCCGATGGACTTCCAAAGCAAAGGCAAAGCTAAGGGGCACGGACGTAAATAAGCCACAAACCCAATGGCATTTGCATCTCCTTCCGTCCCCCGTCTCCTTAAGCTTTGGGTGGTTCTATATACACCCCCCCTATTGCTCAGGACACCCCCCAAAAATTAAAAAAAAATTAAATACTCTCTACACCCCCCCCCCATTTGCTAAGGACACCCCTAAAAAATTAAAAATTTCTAAATTACCCCCCACCCTCCCCACCCCCTCACCTAAATTGCTCTCTACACCCCCGAAACCCCCCCCACCCCGCTCTTCCCCTCCAAAACACCTCGCCAACGCCCAAAACCCCCCCGTTCCCCCTTCTCCCTCTCGTCGCCGGCATTCTCCCGATCTCCGACCACCTCGCCGGCTTCTCCCGAAATTTTTTTTTTTTACGGTTCGTGCTCCGTTCGGCATTGGATCGCCAAACAAAAGGCTTCTGTTCGGCTGAACAGTGCCGGACAGAAGCCTTCTGTTCGGCACTGTGCAGCCGAACAGATCTGTTCGGTTGAGGGTTGCCGAACAGAAGGCTTCTGTTCGGCACTGTTCAGCCGAACAGAAGCCTTTTGTTCGGCGATCCAGTGCCGAACGGAGCACGAACCGTGAAAAAAAAAAATTTCGGGAGAAGCCGGCGAGGTGGTTCCGGGAGAAGCCGGCGAGGTGGTCGGAGATCGGGAGAATGCCGGCGACGAGAGGGAGAAGGGGGAACGGGGGAGGAGGGGTTTAAGGAGGGTTTGAGGGGTGTTTTTTTTTTCTTTTCAAAACGAAACGGAGGAGGAGGAAGGGGGGTGTATGAGAAAATTTCAAGGGCAATATGGTAATTACACTAAAGGTTAGTTTGGGTATTTTTTTTTTTTGGTTTTGGGGGGGTGTCCTGAGCAATAGGGGGGGTGTATATAGAACTACCCTTAAGCTTTCCATTTTACTCCCACTTCTCCCTTTTTATTGGATCCACCGGCAGTAAACAAAATAAAAAACTAAATAAAAGACGGCAAGATTGGTTTTTTATTTTTTTGTAAAAGAAAAGCTAAGAGAGGAGAGAAGAGAGCTCTTTTCCTCATCTCTCACACGCTCTCTCTAGCCCTCTCTCTTCTCTTCCTCGGCTCGGCGACTGATCTCTTGCCTTTTTCCCCTCCTCGATTCCCCTGCACTCGGAGCTCGGAGCTTGCGACATTTGGATCCGAGCAGCACTAGGAGAAAGCGAGGACTGTGATTTTGGAGAGGTTTTGAACGAATCTGTAGCCGGAGAAGAGGAATCGAGACCAATTTCGGTGGATCCTGGAGGCATTGAGAGCAGTCTGTGAGTTTGACTCGCTTTTTGGTGGATTTGGATCGGATGGGTGGATGAAAGGTCTCTGCTTGGAGAGAATGGGTGCGGGGTCCGATTCGGTCGGGGAGGAGCGGAGGAGGAGCTGCTAAATATTGGTTCGTGGTGAAGGGGATGTCGGCAGCGGCGGATCATGGCAGGACGGCCCCTGTCGAGAGGGATATCGAGCAGGTAATGGCTTCTTTTTTTGAGGAATTAGTTGATTTTTTTCCCTTTTAGTTCTTGAAAGTAGGATTTTTTTTTATTATTTATTTTTGGTTTATATGGTTGAATTTGGAGTCGTTGTAGTATTGGTGGATGAGTCAAGGATGAGAAGAGTAGTTTATGCTGGTTTTGTTAAGTGTTATAGTTGGTAAAAATATCATTTTGCTTGCATTTGGATTTGTGGTGTTCGCATTAGAGTTTATAAAGTAGAGTAATTGCTCCAACTAGTGTCTCATTGCAAGCTTTTTGGTCTTTTCTTCTGAAATGGAAGTTACCGGGCCAAAACTCATATTGCAAATTTGAACTGATATATGATGATGGTTCTGAGAATCATTGGAGTGAGTTTGGTAGCTGATTTCAGCTGCCGAGAGTAACTAGTGAACTTTCTTCTTAAGTTCTATTAACTTCTTGTTAGTTTGTGATCGTCTTTCCACTACACACTAATTCTTCTTAACGGACTTTTTTTAAAAAATAATTTTTATTTGATTGCTACCTCTGAATTCCCTGGAACTCTACATTTGCAAGATTATCTTTCATTTCTTTTCCGGGATATGTATACTGGTGTTTCCCAATTCCTATTTATTATGAATTTGGTGATGTCTTTTGACCTGGCAAGTGCCTAACTCCCGTGCAACTCTTATCGGGTTCTTATCATTCTTTATGATGCTAAATCTGTTCCTTTGATGATTAACGAGGGGTTTATAGGTCAGCGGTGATTTGTTTGGAATGAGAGATAAGTGATTCTCGGTCAAGTTTGTTCTCCTACCTTGCGTCTATTTTAGAAAAAGAACTAAGAGATAATTGAGCATGTCTTTTATAGGGGATAAGCGGGGCGGATGAAGTCAACAAGCATATGAATACTATATGGTTAAAATAATAGAAAAAATTCATAAAGAAGCCAAGACTAGCCCTATTATATGCATCAAAGTACTGGTTAATGAGGATGGTCCATTATCATAAAAATGATAATAAAAGTGATATCTATATGGAATAAATTAAAAAAAAATTGTTTATGATGATTTGGACATATGAAGTAGGGTGGAGACGGTGTTGGTACAGTGAAAGGTGTCAATAATGTTAAAATGTTTGTCCATGAGCAACTGGAGACCAAAAAAAACTGGGATGGAGGTGAGGTTTTCAAAGAAGCTAAAAGGGTTCTCAATGGTGTAGCTGCCTAAATGTGTAAATGATGCTTATGACTAGTCAGTCCACATAGGTCAAATGATCGCTGCCCCCCTTCCCCCTTCTTTTAGAGAGAAGATGGAGAAGTTGTGTAAATAAATAAAAGGAAGACAAGGAGAAAAAGGAGTAGAAAAGGGAACAAGAAAACAATGTAAGAAGAAAAGAAACAAATAAAGAACAAAAGAAAATAGGAAAATAAGCAAGGAAAGGTAACATTTACTTCTGTTGAGATCAACAAGAAAGAAAAAATGGATGAAAAAGAAAACGAAGAGAATAAAGAAGAATCAATGATATTGAATAAGGTTAGAAAAGGGATGAGCAAGAATAAGAAGAATACAAAGGAAGTGTAGAGGAAAGAAAGGAAATGAAGTGCAGAGGAAGAATTGAAAGAGTCAATACATCTATGTTAGTTAAACTGAAGTTAGATATATCTAACCTATAAAGGTCTTTTTATAGTTAACCGTGGTCCTTTGCCTCCTCTCACAAACAAGAGCAGCATGCATGAGTTTGTCGACATGTTGCTGGCCGGCCAACTCGAGGCTTTCTAACTGATGGTGACTGGGCAATCATTACCTAAAATGCTTAAGCACCTGGTTAGGTGGCACTAGTGGCAACAATCGTGAAAGTAAAACTTGCCGACTTCACTTAAAAATCGCGAAATTTTTTAAGGCCGCGGCCAGACCCCCGTTTCATTTGAAATAGGGGAAGCGACCGCGGCCGAGGCCGGCCCTCCACCAGCATCCATCACCCTCCGCTGGCCTCCCTCCCTTCTTCATCTCTCCCCCTTCTCTCTCTTTCTCTCTTCCACAATCTGTGTCGTCTCCTCTGTCGATACAGGCCCAGCATGACCCGTATCGACTCGTGCCGCCGGAAAACCGGTACGGTGCCCGGTACCGATTCCGCCGACCTTGATGGAAAAATCCTGATCTTCAAGAAGCTAGATGTAGTGTGAAAAGAACTTGAAGATGTATATCCCTAGAAACCAACTTTTCTAGAGCAAAATTTAGAGAAAGGAGAGAAGACAACGGATTTCCTTGAGGATTGATTCAATTCAACCTTAGATGCATTAGAAACTGATCAAGATGCCCTAGTATTCTCTCCTGTAGGAGGTTGGATCTGTTGGATCTGTAGCTAAAGCAACTATTGATAGTCCCAAACTAATGTTTCCATGATTGATTAAATTGCATTTGTAAATCTCCTGACATACTATCCTTTGGATCAATGACAGTTGACATGACAGATTGTAATCTGATCTGCTATGATGCAATAAATCACCCAGCACAAACATTCCTTGTACTGTTTTATGCATTGTACTCTATTGAAATTCATGAAACATCTAATATCAAGTCCCGATTCGAACTCTTATGCGAGTAATGATGATTAGTACCTTAGACCACCAAAAGGTTAACAGTGTAAACAAGCTTGCATATGAAACATAACTGTATGCTGCAAAGGATACAAGATATCTTACAGATTGGAACTTGCTGACTTGTATAATATGACATATTTTGCCATCAAATAATCAAAACATTGGTCTCCTTATGTTGTTACATCATGCATTGTTTTCCTACATCATCATAAGTCACTTCCACACTCTTTCATGCTCTTTTATATTTTTTTGCTTTTGGTTATTGATGTCTTTTCTAGTGATTCTTATGCTTTGCTCTCACTTATGATATTGCATTCTGGTGCAGAGTCCTGTAGTCTTGCAAAATGCAAATGTGTAGTATATAATATCTGGGTTTAATATGGTGCAATCATCATTCATTTATTTGATTTTAGAGTTATTCTAAGGCAGATATTTCACATATCTTACTGCACTTAATTTTTGTTTTCAGTGGTTCTTTCTCAAGATCACATGAATATATTGTTAATAGAGAGTAGATGGCATTTTAACAGACTTTTTTTATTACAGGCTATCACTGCTCTTAAGAAAGGAGCATACTTGCTCAAGTATGGACGCAGAGGAAAGCCTAAATTTTGCCCATTTAGGCTGTCTAATGTAAGCATATTTACATTGTATTTTTGAATATCTATTTTTCATCAGGAATGGTTGGAAAATTCATATACTGCACTTACCATATTTTTAGTTGTATTATTTTTTCCTTGGGCAGAAAATTTATCAATATTTGGTCTTCCATTATTTTTCGGAACTATGTTGTACATGTGTCCATTGAGTGCTACCACTGAAGAGTACTATTTTAAAACTAGTGGCAATGTTTTAGCTAAGGTTACAGGTGTCATGTAAGCTCTATTGAGAAAGATAATAGTCTTTTAAGAACTGGTGCACTCTTCAGATGTGGATTCACAAGGTCATGAAATACCAAAGATATAACAGAAACATGACTTTCTAGTCAATTCTCACCTTTTCATGTAGATATGAATTGTTTAATAATCAAAAAATATGCCACTTTATGGAAGCATACATTGTGGTATATCTTGGATATGTGAGTCGGAGCTGATGAACATAACCCTCATTATATACTGTCAATGTTAGAAGCTCTTTTGACAGGAATAGGGCAATGCTGATCTGATTATGTTATCGATTATTTTATAGAAGTGTTTTCTTCCACTGTTCTGTTAGTATAGTAAGTTGGATAAGCATGCCTGCCACCCCTTCTAAGCATAACTATATTATAATTTGCAATGGTTGATTCAGTTTGGGCATTAGGATTACTACTAATTAGTTCTGTATTTGAGCAATAACACCTTAGAGATGAAGCCTAACAATACATAGAGCATTGTGTAAAATGACCAGCACCTTGGAGGATGTCATCACCATCTTGTGCCTCCCTTTTGATAAATGCCGGTGGTAGCAGGAAGTTGATAATCCATATTGGATGTTGCTTGACCATCCTCGGAGGGCACCACTGAAGGATAAGATCAGGAGTGATATCAAGTCCATCAGTAGTCCATGCCTTTATCCTTCATCTGGTTGGGAGCACCATATTTTCAAAATCACCTCGAACATTGTGTTCCTATAGTGGCTGGCTAACCCAACACACACTCGCTAATGCCAGCATAGCGGCATTAGTGCAAAAAAGAAGTCTGTCCTTAGAAGTAACTATAATCACCAATTTCCATAAAGATCAATAACCAGACAAAAGGAGTAAAAGAGGTAGGTGCCTACGTTGGGCTTCCGGTTACTAAGAGCTTCCTTCGATTATCATTTATTGTTTCCTTGGGTTCTTTTGCCTTTCAAATTAAGAATGGTTAAAAAATATTGTATCTTCTGTTGTCTCTTAATATAGAAGTATCATTCTGAATTTTGGAATTTAACATGACAAGGCTCCTTAGTTAGTGGGTGAGGCAATGTTTGAGCCTGGAATATGAGTTTGCAATTCAAAAGGAGTGAGCTTGTGTTCAGCTCAATGAATATTATATAATTTAGATAAATATCTATATATGTGTGTTAATCATTAAAGAATATTGAGCTGTTAGATCATATTCTAACAACTGAAATATTTGGATAATACCAGCTATGGTTAAAATCTTGTATCATGGATTCACATACTGATTGAAGTGGGAGCATACTGCTTGCTATGTACTGCAGTTATCAGCCTGTACTGCTTATACCCTGCTGGGGTGCCTGCCTGTGCTGGTATGAGGGCATACCACAGTATGCATGGTACTATTCTTTGTTCTTGATTGACTCCTGGCCGCAGCTCAACTAATTTATGCTTGAGCTAAACCAAATACTTCAAACTCTGTACTGGACTAACATTGAGAGGCTTAGTTTGTCATGAACGTGAACGGATTGCAAGCTAGTTTTGGCTGAACAGGCAAAAACCTTATGCACACATTCTTTGTGTTGACAAAAAAGGCTTAATATACGGTTCCATGAACCCTTAAATAGTTAAATCTCTAAAGTAGAAGAGTGAAAGTTATATAGTTGAGAACTTTCTATATACTGCTTGAATTAGAGCACAAATTAATTTATTGTCTATGGATGCTTTTATTTGTAATGGTGCCATGATGCATCGTTGTCAATTGATTCTGGTATCATATCATACAACTCACATATTTGTTAATTAAGGCATGCATGAATGGATATATAGACTCTGTGCACTTGTGTGCCACACTTATGTGGTGAGCGTTCATGTATGGTATCTGTCGACAACTCTGAATTTTTTGGTTGTCGCTACCTATGCATTGGTTTCTTCATTATCGAAATTCTTTATTAATGTGTTATAGTACGTATTTTTCTTAACATGGCTCTATCCATATTGTGCATTTTCAGGATGAATCAGTATTAATATGGTTCTCAGGCAAAGACGAGAAACACCTCAAATTAAGCCATGTATCCAGAATCATGCCTGGACAACGCACTGTAAGTTCTACTATTTCAGAGTTTTAAGTTTTCAGAAGAATGCATCCAATCACTGTCCCCTGCCCCACCCCATTCCTGAAAAAAAAAACTGCATATGACCTAACAGTTCTAAGTAAACAAAAGTTGTGACATTTTGTATGAACATGTTTCCTTATTCATTTGAGCAAGATATTTGTGCAGAGAAAAACTAGTTAGTCACATTAGGCAGATTCAAGAAGATGTGAGTTGTGAATACATTTCTTCCTTGGGAATGTATAAGTAATCAAATTTCCTGATGTTTGCAAGTTGTCTATTTTATTCAATAAGTTGTTAATATAATGTTAACCTAGAATTATAGTATATTAGAGAGAAGAAAAAATCTATAAGGAATATTCTCTATAAAAGGGAAACCCAGTGCACAAGGCTCCCGCCGCTGTGGGGTCTGGGAATGGTCAGATGTATGCAGTCTTATCCCCACGCATGGAGAGGCTGTTTTTATGTTTCAAATCCACGATACCTAGGTTAGAGTGGAGAACCTTACCATTGTGCTTAGGCCCTCTCTCTTATGAAGGATATTTAGTGTAGTTCATTAATTTCTAAAGTAGCAGCAAAGCTATGCTACCAACTTTCAGAGAAACTTTCAAAGTAGAAAACTTGTGTTAGACAAAGATTGCTTCATCACCTCTCCTAATGTAGGTAGATTGCCACATACACATGGCTGGGTTGCCTGATTTGTGCCCTTACATCTTCTATTGGATTCTCCATATTGGATGAGTTTATGTGTGACTCTTTCATCTTTTCCTTGTACAGTTTCTCAAGGAGTTGGGTGGAGAAATAGTGGTGCGAACATGACTCTTTAGGCAATCATTATACTAGATGCAGTGAGGTTGTCTTTGTTGACCGCCTCTAAAACCTTCTCATAAACATCTGGAGAGACACTAGGACACCTAATGCTCCCGAACCACCTCGTGATGGATTTTGAGTTGTACAATGACTCTAATTCTTATGCAACTTCAACTTCTGTTAAATTTCATTTGATATGGGGTAATTGGACCTTTGCAGTGGGGGCAGAGAGTAGCGCTGTAATCAGATTGGGTTGATGTTTCTGATCCAATCTGACCAAAATTGACCTAGTCAAGAATTTTTTTAAAACCAACCATTTGGATTAGGCGTAGGTCGATATGCATAATAGGATTCTTTCCAGACATCTCTTCCTTATCTGTGTCATAAAAAGATTAGTGATAATGATGCTTAATGACAACTGGAGGATATTTTATAGGGTTATTAATATTTTATGTAACTTTTTTTGGTCCTTGAAACTAATGTTTGCGGATCCTTGTAAGTTGGAAGATTTATATTTTAGCAGTTTACTTCTTCAAATATACAAAATATTGATTAGAAAAACTTTTCTATTTTTCAGGCAATATTTCAGAGGTACCCACGGCCTGAGAAGGAGTGCCAGTCATTTTCTCTTATCTATGACGATAGATCATTGGATCTTGTAAGTGCTGTTGCATTTTGAGCATTTTCTATGGTTGTTATTGCTTTTATTGACTCTTGGGTGCAGTTATCCTGTTTTGCTTGATTATTTTTCTGTTTCCATTTAATAATTTTCGCAATTTTGAAAGCTGAATAGTTGTTCTGTCATCTCTTTCTAATCTATACCAGATCTGCAAGGATAAGGATGAAGCTGAAGTCTGGTTTGCTGGTCTTAAAACACTGATATCACGAAGTCATCACCGGAAATGGAGAACAGAATCTAGAAGTGATGGAATGTCTTCTGGTACTAATAGTCCAAGAACATACACCCGTAGAAGTTCACCTTTGAGCTCTCCTTTTGGTAGCAGTGATAGCATGCAGAAGGTGCTCCTTGTTCATCTTAATTTCCCTCTATTTGTTGTTGTCACTATTGTATTCTTTAAAACAGGAAGTCCTTGGTTTTTATTTAATTCAGGATGGCAGTGAAACCCTTCGACTTCGAAGTCCATATGAAAGTCCACCGAAGAATGGCTTGGACAAGGCATTGTCTGATGGTTTGTTATATGCTGTGCCTCCTAAAGTTTTCTTTCCTTCAGATTCTGCTAGTGCATCGGTGCACTCTTTGTCATCAGGATGCTCAGATAATGCAAACGGGCATCCAAGGGGCATTGTGATGGACACATTTAGGGTAAGTCTGTCAAGTGCTGTTAGCTCATCGAGTCAAGGCTCTGGTCATGACGATGGTGATGCTTTAGGTGATGTTTTCATATGGGGTGACGGAACTGGGGATGGAATTCTAGGTGGTGGTGGTCATAGGGTTGGAAGCTGTTTAGGCGTTAAAATGGATTCTCTTGTGCCAAAAGCCTTAGAATCTGCTGTAATACTTGATGTTCAAAACATATCTTGTGGAGGCAGACATGCTGCACTTGTCACGAAACAAGGAGAGATCTACACCTGGGGAGAGGAATCGGGGGGCAGGCTTGGACATGGAGTAGATGCTGATGTGGCACAACCAAAACTCATTGATGCTCTTGTCAATGTGAATATTGAACTTGTAGCATGTGGGGAGTACCATACATGTGCTGTTACACTCTCTGGAGAACTCTACACATGGGGTGATGGTACTTTTAATTTTGGGCTCCTTGGGCATGGAAATGAAGTGAGCCATTGGGTCCCGAAAAGGGTTGATGGGCCTTTAGAGGGCGTACATGTTTCATCAATTTCTTGTGGGCCTTGGCATACCGCTGTTGTAACCTCTTCTGGACGATTGTTTACTTTCGGAGATGGAACTTTTGGTGTTCTAGGTCATGGAGATCGCAAAAGTGTCTCAGTGCCTAGGGAAGTAGAATCCCTCAAAGGACTACGCACAGTGCGAGCAGCTTGTGGTGTTTGGCATACTGCTGCAGTTGTTGAAGTTATGGCTGGAAATTCTAGTTCTAGTAACTGTTCTTCAGGGAAGCTGTTTACATGGGGGGATGGAGATAAAGGCCGCCTAGGACATGGTGACAAAGAACCAAGACTTGTGCCTACTTATGTGGCTGCCTTGGTTGAACCAAACTTTTGTCAAGTTGCCTGTGGGCACAGCCTAACTGTAGCACTTACAACCTCAGGCCATCTCTATACAATGGGTAGTACTGTTTATGGTCAACTTGGGAATCCTCAGGCAGATGGAAAGCTCCCTGTCCGTGTTGAAGGTAAGCTACTAAAGAACTTCGTGGAGGAAATATCATGTGGGGCATATCATGTTGCTGTCCTAACTTCAAGAACTGAAGTGTACACTTGGGGTAAAGGAGCAAATGGCCGATTAGGTCATGGCGATACTGATGACAGGAATACCCCAACACTGGTCGAAGCTTTAAAAGATAAACAAGTCCGAAGTGTTGTTTGTGGCACTAACTTTACTGCAGCAATCTGTATTCATAAGTGGGTGTCTGGTGTTGAACACTCTATGTGCTCAGGCTGCCGCCTGCCATTTAATTTCAAGAGAAAACGCCATAATTGCTACCACTGTGCACTCGTCTTTTGTCATTCCTGCAGCAGTAAAAAGTCTCTTAGGGCTTCTATGGCACCCAATCCTAACAAACCGTATCGTGTCTGTGACAGCTGTTTTAACAAGTTAAGCAAGGTTTTGGAAAGTGATTCATCATCTCATTCTGCAGCAACTAAAAAGGGTAGTGTAATTCAGGGGTTCAGTGAAATGATTGAGAAGGAGGATAAGTTGGATCCTAGATCACACATAAAAACCTCTAGACTTTCTTCAATGGAGTCATTTAAGCAAATAGAAAGTAGATCTTCCAAGAGAAACAAGAAATTTGAATTCAATAGCAATCGTGTATCTCCCATCCCAAATGGAACTTCACATTGGAGCACCCTTAACATCTCAAAATCACTGAATCCAGTATTCGGAGCATCAAAGAAGTTCTTTTCTGCTTCAGTTCCTGGATCAAGAATTGTTTCTCGTGCAACTTCACCAATATCAAGAAGGCCCAGCCCCCCTCGTTCTACAACACCAACACCCACTCTGGGAGGGCTTGCATCTCCAAAAGTCATTGTTGATGATGCAAAAAGGACAAATGATAGCCTAAGCCAAGAAGTTCTTAGATTAAGAACTCAGGTACGTGCTTAACCTGACATATCATGCATATCTTTAATTTTATGTTCTTTTTTCTATGATATGTCATTATATTCTATTAAGCATGACATTCAATGATAATAAAAGAGAATCTGTATATCCACTTCTAGTATATGTAATATTGGGCTGTGCATCAAGAACAACTTCTTCTGGAGCTGATAGACCTTTGATTGGTGCTACTGCAAAGAGTCAGCCACCCATTCATTAAATAGGTATTTAAAGCTTACCGGATTTTGACGGAGGCTTTAGAGATGATATGTGCTATGCTGGAGAAAATAGACAACTACCATCATATTAATACATATCATACCGAGAAGAGCCTAATTCTAATGGTTGAGCTTCATCTTCTATTATGCATCTTAGAGCTGAGAGTGCCTTTAGTGATGATATCTATTTTAATCTCTGTTGAAAGTATATGTCACATATGGATAAGCCAAGAAGAATCATCGGTTTAAACTTGATTGATTTAATTTATAGTTTATGTACAAAACAACTGCTCCTGTCAGATACACACAGGTCTATTACAAATTTATGAATTTGCTCTTCAATTTGTATATTTCAAGATGGTTATTTGGAAAGTTTTGTTTAGATTTTCTGTGAAAGAACAAATTCTGTGATTTAAATGTTCAAATCAATTAGTTCATCCCCCCATAGCAGTCCAAAAGTACTGTATTCTATAAAAAGTTGAGTTGACAGGAAATCTCCTGAGCATATCTGGATAGCATGTTGTATCTTTCTGTTTTAGTGCATGCCAATTCCTAACGTGACATGGAACCGTTTGTCATATATGGATGGCTGATCAGTATGAGCATGGTGTATATACTTTACACTTGTTTATTTATATGTGGATCCATGTCACATCTTTCAGTAGTCAGCTATTTGTAGTTTTTGCAAAGCAAGTGCAGATCACTAATTTTTGTTGGAAAATTTGGCAATGTGTTGGATTTCTTATGCATGATTCCTGATGAAGCATGTTTTATAGGTGGAGAATCTTACACGCAAGGCCCAGCTTCAAGAAGCTGAGTTGGAAAGAACAACCAAACAGTTGAAGGAGGCTATTGCAATTGCAGGGGAAGAAACTGCAAAGTGCAAGGCAGCAAAAGAAGTTATAAAGTCACTTACTTCCCAAGTAAGGATCATCATTTTGAACCATGATATGATTGCAGTTATGATTTATTACATATTCAATTTGCTGATGTCGTTTTGGAGTCAATAACATGATTTGAATTACTTTGTTACTTCTGAATTTTTAGGCATTGTGTTTTGGGCAAAGCTATTTATAAGTTATATTGCAAAGCATGCTTGCAATTAAATGGATAGTTTATACTAAATTGCAGTTGTAGATTAGAGCTAGTTTATAGTTATTTCGGACAGGTCTTGAAACTGTTGTTACATACTCTACTTTAAAATATATACAAACTAAGGTTCAAAATATCAAAGTACATGGATGAACCAATTGAAATTGGGTGCAAGACATGCTAAGATCAAGGATTTTGCCAACAAAGGGTATTGATGGGTATGGATAGATATGGCTGGTATGCCCTTGATAAGAGCTTTTTCAGTTTTTTTTTGGATTTATGCAGTTTTTGGTTGTAGGTTTTCGGTTCCAACAAAACATAAGGAATCATTAATTTTTATCCTGGACTCGTGTTAATTCATGCTCTAACACATGAATCCAATGATCAAACAACATTTGACTTCACAAAATCCCCTCAATTTTTTTCAATCAAAGACGAAATTCCACTTGAATTTTTTAAGAAATAAGAAAGAGAAGGGAGAAGATTTACCTAGCTAGGATGATTTTCTAGCCTCGAAAATTGAGAACCAAGCTTCGATCCTATAAACTACTCCCCCTCACTTTGTTTCCACCTTCCATTGGTGGTGGATGATTGCAAAAGAGTGTTTTAGTCATCGAACACTGCAGTTCGAGCTGGTTTGAGCTTAGGGGACGAATCAAGTTTGGGACCAATAGACCTTGATCCACCCCAGACTGCTTGATTTGGGACAGATTAAAGTGGTTTATTTCAGTTCGGGCATGAAGCAACTTTGCTTAGTGAATTAAGCTTATATCATTCACGAAGAACTTAGAGAATGCTGAATTCTATCATCACTTTCCTTTATTGCAGTTGCATCAGTAGCAAAGCACCGTAGCTTTAAGCATTTAGTCCCACCAAGGGGGAAGGCTAGTCATTTGTTGTTGGATTGCAAGATGAAAGAAGAAACCATAGACATGGCAAACTAAAGAGGGTTTGTCTTAACAGAAGATTTGATTATATGCCCACCAAAAAGAGAGTATTTGGTTATATAAAGTAATATCTTCTCTAGTTATTCTCATGCAATGGTAAAAAGTATACGATCCTTGTGTTTTATTTTTGTTTACTTAGAAAGTCACTATAATATTCAACCACAGGAACCAAAATGCCATTCTAGTTAAACTGTGAATAGGTACTGTTATAGTGTCACATTTAACTTACAAAGCCACAAAAGAAGTGTAGTTATGAGATGTCATATGACACGTGGATAGCATAAGGTTATAGGCACGAATTATATCATTCAGTCCCCTGAATACAATGTAAAAGGATGTAGAAAAAAATCAAATTGTAAAATTAAAGATGTCCAAAATATAAAATACAGATATCCTACATCTTACCATTTTGAAGGAAAATAAATCTCTTTGTTGCATATAATTATCTTATTTCTAATAGGCTCATTAAGACCTAAAAAAATAAAAGTTTGCACCTAAGTCACTCTCAGAAATCATAGCAGATTCTGGAATGCATCTTAGTTTTATCTGGACTGCATCTTGTAGATCCCCTCAAATTTAAATTGTTGACATGGATACCTCATGGAACCATTCTTGATGTTGTCCATTACGAGATGGGGAGTGATAAGGCATTACAAAAAAAGAATGTGAAAGCGCAACTATATCAGTGAGATGAGTTTGTTTTCTATGCTTGTATGAAGTATATGTAATTATGCGTCACTGACAAAAATGTATAAATTATCTTAAGTTAGTAGCCAGTATGTAGAAATATGAACTCAGCCAGTGGCATCCAAAACTTTTAGCTAATCATGAACCACAAAGGATGTCAACCTCCTTTTAACAATTTACTCTTAAGAAATTGGCGTTGCAAATTTTGCCCTTTTCTACTGTTGATGGGGAATATGATTTTGTGTTTGGTAGACTAACATCGGTTTGTGAGATCATGACCAAATCTAGATTTTGGGAAGCTAGCAAATAAGTTGGGCATCTCCATAAGGATCCTGTGTAGGCCTTTACTGCTACATGGAGGACTAGGATGTTGAGTAAAAAGTTCCTGCATAAATTTGTGGTATGGGTTATTTTAATCATAATTTACTTGCTAAAAGAACCTAGAGTTATGTCCAAGATAACTTGGGATTCTTTTTCCCTGCACCTCCACAAAACCCTCATTCTATATAAAATATATTCATAGCGGCATAGAACTTATTGCTTGGTGTCCTTGTGTGCTACCTTAGGTTCTTATGTTTGAGCAAGAATAGTGAAACCTCCAAGATGCACACTGATCATGTTCAAAAAAATTTGTGCAAGGCAGGTTCCTGCTACTTAGTCATCTCAGGCAGAAAATGGCTTTCTAAATCTTTAGTTTCAGCTCATGGTAATGTGTATTTTGATACTTTTGGGAACTATCATTACCCATGCAGACAATAATCTCAATTCTTGGTTTATGGGGAAGTTAAAGAGTAGGATATGTTAAACTTCAGTTTAATGTCTTCAATGAATGAACTAGTCATTGATTTGAGCACTGTTAATGTCATTAAGTATGTACAGGCTAGATCTTTCTAAGATATATTCTGGATACAGAAGCATGACTTAAGAAAATTGATGACATGGGTATATCCAAGCTTTGCTTTGAGGGGGATTTGCTTGCACTATCAACTAGCTCAATGTTTTGGCCTCAGCTCATAGGACAAATCGTTATATTATATGGCCAATTATCTTTTCTGCTCTATTTGTCCTATGAGTACAGTTTTCACATGCTTTGTGCAGGGCTGATCAAACATCTAACTCCTCGGGAGGGATGGACAAGGATTTGTAGTCATAGAAGCAGTTAAATTGGTTTTCATATTTCTATGGAATGGACAGGGATTTGCAATCATATAAGTGGTTGATTAAGTATTTCAATTGATATGTGGCTGTTACTTGCTAATGATCTAGACACTTTGTGCCCCTTATCTCTTCTTGATGGAAGATTTTAGATTTGACATTACGAGGCAAAACAAAGTGCACTTTGTACATGAGTTTTTTTGCTATTCTGAGTTCTACTTAGTAGCGAAAGCCATCACCAAATATAGATGCAATTTTAGAAGGAAATTTCTGTTCATGTGCTTATTGCTGTTTTCTAAGCATGTACTGGCTGTTCTGTCTTGTTTCTGATGTAATCTTCTTGTTGGAGCAGTTGAAGGATATGGCTGAAAGGTTACCCATTGGAGCAGCCAGAAACAGTAAACTCCCTTCATTGGCATCCTTCAATACTAATCCTGCTTCAAGTGATATTTCAGCTGCAGCTGTTTATCAGATGAGCAGTCCTACCACTTTGTCTCATGACCCAGAGTCAAATGGTTCAAATGGGTCATTAGTTTCTAGTAGAGTAAGTTCCATTAGCAATCGGAGCAAAGTAGGTCATTCGGAAGCAGTAAGGAATGGAAGCAAAGTGACAAATGCAGACCCCCATCAAGAGTCTGAATGGGTTGAGCAAGATGAGCCAGGTGTATATATTACCCTCACTTCTCTACCTGGGGGTGTCAAAGATCTCAAAAGGGTCCGGTTCAGGTATGTCTGAAGCACTAAATTCTGATTCGCATCCCAAAATAGAATACAAAATAACTATCTTGCACATGGTTACTTACAGAGAACTCTGCTTTTTCTTTGCATAACTGTTACGTACTATTATATTGGATTAAAGTACAGCACGTGCAATGCATCTGCAAGTTTTTTTTTCTTTTTTTTTTAATAATATATCAAGAGGTGCCATGCCTTGTTGAAGCAAGATTTTTTTTTCAGTTGGTGAGAGATGCCTCTATCCTATGGAAAACAGGATTTTTTTATATTTTTTGTTTTTTCAAGATAAATACCTTTGGTTCATAGAGGAAATGGGAAAACAAGATGTTTTTTCTTTTTTGGAACCCCGGTATATATGATTCTGGGGGGAGGTGCGTCAGGGAAATATGAAAAACCAGAACTTTTTTTTAAAAAAAAATGGGAACTGCTGAAGCTACGAGGCTGGAGGAGTGAACCTGGCCTCAAGCTTTTCCCATTATATATTATTAGACTGTATCAAACGGCAAGCACCAAATAACTGCCATTTGAATTATATGTATATGTGTGGGGATCATTTTGCATTGTTAGGTATGACAACATCAGGATACAGAAGATCTGCTAGGGAAGTGTATAACTTGCTGTCTGTTCTCCATGCAAAATGTTTTTCCATTTTAATATATGTTAGATAATAAGTATATCATTATCAGCTCATTAAGTACTTTTATGATTAAAATTTAACATCTTTTTTTCCATTTTTCAATGTTTGAAGGTGGTCATATACTTTATAGCCGGTAGTTATTGGAGTTGATAGGGTAATTTAAAGCAAATGATAAATTAGCTGTTGGTGAAATACTGTATCTGATGTAGTGGTGATTTTAAATACAAATCATCATGTTGATTGGTTGGCTACATAACGGTTTGCAACTCTATACATATAACATCAAAATCAGTCTCATTTTGCTCCTTATATTATTTTCTCACCTTTATGAGCAACTCTCTAATTCTTTGTTTGGAATCAGCCGGAAGCGGTTCAGTGAGAAACAAGCTGAACAATGGTGGGCTGAGAACCGGGCAAGGGTTTACGAGCAGTACAACGTGCGCATGGTCGACAGGTCTGCCTCGAGTGCTGGGAATGATGAAGGATCTCATTGAAATTGACTTGCAATTATTGGTTACCTAAATTGGAGCCAAGCTGCAGAAATGAGGAAGCTCTCACTGATTGAATGGTTGTAAATGTGGGTATATTTTATTTTGCCCTATGAAAGATCGGAGGGCCCTGGTATAAGATGTGGTTGGTATTCTGCACGATTTTTCCCCCCTTGTTGTGTGGAAAAATAGAGTGGGTTTGAGCATGAGGAATGTAAATTCTCATTAGGCAGCTAGCAATATCCTGCCTTGTAAATTCATAAGCAAGTGCATCATCTCCCATCCCTTCTCTTTTTCTTTCTTTCTTTCAATAACCTATGAAAGGAAGTCACATTTTCAACGGTTGAGCTGCCTGCTGACAATTTGTGCAAGAGTGGGCTTGTGCATTAGTATTTCAGCTGCAAGAGCTCCATGAAGATTTTATGTCTTGATAAGTTGTAATATAAAAACAGCTGCCTTGATTGCTGAATTTAGACAGTACTTTTGATTGACAAAATCTGATAATGGTGGCTGTGATGTCTGTCTTTTATGAAGAAAGAAATAAATGAAAATTGAGAAGAATCACTGGATTAGACGAGTTCTGGTGTAATTGATGGAAAGAGGTTATAAAATTTTCAGTTCTATCATTGAGCCAATCCTGGCGCGCCAGTCTTTCTTTGTATCAAGAAGAAAAACAAGAACAAAAACAAAGAACCTCTACGGTGTTGGCTACCATTTTCTGGTTCTGTGAAATTGAAATGATGCCTTGCTGAGGAAAGTCAGGGGATAGCCAGGAATGCCGCAAAAACAAACTTGTGTTTTAATTTCCTTTCCCTCGTAACATGAAGCTTTGTTCCAAACGTGCAAATTGGCTGAACTTTTTTTGCTGAGGAAAAGGAGTGAGCCAAAATTAGCTTGTGTCCAAGCTAATAACTTCAGAATGGCAACAATATCTGATCTTTCCATACAAAACTGAGTAGGGAAACTCATTCTCCATGCAGGAATGCCTTCAAAAGCCAACTTTGTCATGCTAGCCTGCATCAAAGTAAGAAGGCTATGAGTTACCCCTGAGAAGGTAAGTTTGGATGCCTTCTCAAAGGAGATTTCAGATCAAGGGGACGCATATGTGGATCGAGGGGATAATATGGAAAATAATTATCAAAAGGAATCGACAAGGAATTGAAATAGAAAAAAGAAAGGAAAAATTAAAATGCAAAGTCATATGGAACAGGGATCATCTCCTCCTCTGCCACCTCCACCTCTTGCATTCAGTTTGAACCACGAAGCAAGAATTAGGACTCAAATTATTGCATTTAACCCCACTTAGACAAAGATATTATACAATAATCCTTATTAGAAGTTTGAACTAGTCTCGGCAGGCCATATGCAGGGACTAGTTCATCTTTGACGAAAACTTATCAGGCAAGTTTCTGCATCCTGTTTTCCTCGACTGGTTCATATTTTACCTAAAAAAATCCTACTCCAAGTTTCTCCAAAGTTCATACCCTGGAAATAAACATGTCTATGGCAACTTTCAAAAATTATCGGAAGGTTGGTGCCAAGACTAAGTTCATTCCCTCACAGCTTCCTTTACAAAAACTCTTACTCATGGATTCCAGATCGCGTCACTCCTATCTTGTCTCTATTCTTTCCCTAACAAACAATTAATTTACTTTACTGAGTAAAGAGAGTGCCTTCTCAACAAATTATTATTTTTTAATTAAATACCAGTTCTTTAGGATATTCATGTTGTTCATTTTGTTTATGAGATACAAGAGGAAAAACTTTTCCTCGCAAATCTAAAATTTTTACTTGAAGAATTCTAGGTAAGGTCATCCTGATAGATAACACCACTCAAAGCTCGAATGAATCCCTTGGAAGCAAGAAGGTGTGACTAGCAAGTTGTTTGTAAGATAATTCTCTAAATTTGGCTCGTCCAATAAGCAAGCAAGCTGAGCTAAAACAAAACTACATTATTCATAAATATTACCAATATAAAATATATATTTATATTTATTATTATAAATTAATATAATTTATGAAGAATGAAATATAAATGAAAGTTTTGAAAGATCTTCTCACAAAATCTTTTTAAAGAGCCCTTTCCAAACAACTCAAGTTTGACTCAGAATTTAAATGAGCTAGCTGCAACTCGGATTGATTATAAAATAAGTCAACCTAGAACTAGACTTAGCTTGCACGTATTTGGCTTGTATGCATCCCTAGGTGTGACCACCGAGCTAATACTAAATTTTCCCTATTGTCAACTGTGATCATAGAATTTTTTTTTTTTTTTTTTTTGTGATAGATGGATAAAAGTGCTTGCCGAGGTCACTTGTGACTCATGGTGGCAACCTGGGGTGCATCTCTTGCGTGCCTTGATTCACCCAAAAGACAATGCGGTGGGACCAAATCCAGGTGCGCCGGAAAAACCCTAGTTTCACCCCGCGACCCGGACTCATATAAGGTCAAAGCGCGGTTCGCTGCAAAGGTCCATTCTTTTGGGTTACAGTAGATTGGGTACGCGGGTGGAGGCCGAGAGGAAACATGGCACGGGACAGCTGCTTGGCTCGCGTCGCCGCTGGAGCTGCCGTCGGCGGCGCGGTCGGCGGCGCGGTCGGTATGTAATCCCTCACTCTCACGCTCGCGCTATGGCTATGCGACGATCACTTAAAACCCTAAAACCCTAAACCTATAATCCCTGTGAAGTATAAATCTTCTAGGTTTCTCAAAAGGGTCGCAGGCTTCTCTATGATACTCTTCCTAGGTTACAAGAATCCCGAGGTTAAGATTTTTCGTTGTTTTATATTAACGGAGGATAGGATGTTTTATCGCTGTGAAAAATCTCATTTTTTCCTCTTTTAAATGCTATTTAGGTATAGGGGCACAATTCTTAAATTGGTATATACTTCGAATTTATTCTGTATGAAAATAGATTCGAATTTAACATCAATAGGTTGTTTTATAACTGCATGAATTGTCGGAATGAAAGCCAGTTTTTTTGTTTTTTTTTCAACTAAGCTAGTATATGATTTTTCCACCATATAATTTACTTATATGTCACACTTATTCAGGAAGATGTTGGATTGCTAGAACGGTGGCCTTTATGATCCCTCCACCATCTTCTTTCCCTTCCTGGGATTTATGTTTTCAGGTTTTGTTTTGCACTGATGTACAAACTGCAATCCAATCAAGCAGCTGGGAACCAAAAAACTTGCTGCATTTTCTCTGATTCAGAACTTCCTACGAAACCATATTCTGTATAAAGCTCTAAATCTTCTTTCCCTCAGTATGAGAAGGGTGGTATAGGATGATGAAGCACTCTAGAATATGTCAATATGTTAATCAGCGATAAATGCATGCCAAGTTTGCTAAGCCTACATGTGAAGGCAATGAAGATGATGCAAAATTTCTTCACCTAAACCCGACAAGGAGCATACCATGTATCCATTTCCACTTTCCTTTTTTAGGATAGTCTTGCCCTGGTTAGGAGTTATTTTGTTATTTCAACTTAGCTCATTAATAAGACTGCTGCATCTTATATCTTACATACTCTCGGGATGAGAAAATGTGAAGTAAATAGTCCTCAAAGAAACTCTATGAAGGAACAATTCCTTAAATTGACTTATATAATTGAGTATGTGCTTATAAAGAATTGTCAATACCAAGGGGTTTTACTATGTCGTTCAGCTGCTTTCTTCCCCAGATTTTTACACACTTTTCTAATTTGCCCTTCCAAAATTAATTCAAACTTGTCAATTTGAATGGGTGGCCTCCTTCGCGGCTGATCACTCTAGGGGCTTCACCTGGGTTGACGACAGGTCGGTTCATACTCCATTGTATCATCTTCCTTTTTCCGACTCTGTTGGATGCATTCACACCTGTCGGCTGTGAGCCGTTGTACCAAAAAAAAAAAAATGAAAAAGAAAAAAATGAGGTTTACTTCTCTCATCTTCTTTCCTCCACAAGGAACTTTTTTATTTTCCACAAGTCTCTCCCTTTCTCTCCAACTTTCTACCATTGATTTTAAAAAATTGATATATGCTGCATTGATTGTAGTCGTGAACCTTCTGATGTTATCTTTTAACCAAATTGAATTAAAAGTTTATTAGAAGTTACTTCCCTTTGAAGATTCTTACATTCCATTCAAATTCACAATCCTAACTCCCTAACCCTCTATTTATACCTCTTGAAATTTTAGCTTTTCCTCTTTTTAGTCATTTTTTAAAGTTCTACATTGTTAGAACCTCATCCACCTCAAACATTTCATATCTAAGCTAGTTTTCTTTCACAAATCCCTACTTTTCCTTCTTCGTGCCTCAGGCTTTCAATCAAAAAGATATCAGTCTCTCATTTATAACCTGCAATGTTAAGATGATTGGCACATCTTTGGATGTTGGTCTTATTGCCCTTTTTTCTGAACAAGAAAAAGAAGAATTTCCCAAGTTCCAGTCTATGATACTGCAGCATTTGTTGCATAAGTCACATGCTCATTTAAAAGTGCTTCCCTTCCCCCATGTTTTCATTCTCTTTAGCTTTGATCTGCTTTCAATTTTGTTATAATATTGTTTTAAATTTGTTAGTATGTTTTAAGAGGTTAAACTTTTTTAATTTACTGTAGATGGTGTTTGAGTAGCATGATTCTTTGCAGGTGCGGTTTATGGGACCTATGAAGCTATTAGGTACAAGGTAGTATTCTTAAATCATGTCACGAATTTAAACATCTTTATTTTGTCAACTGTTTATAATATTTTATGTCAATCATATTATCTTAATTCCATAAACTTGTTGCCCTGATCTTGTACTTGTCTTCATGTTATTGCTTATACTTAATCTATATTAGTACTGTAGTCTGATTAAGGCAAATTTAAATGTAACGAGTGAATGGCATCGAGCAAGTTTGTGGAAATTTTGCATGCTAGGACAAAAGTGCCCCGAAGACTTAAAAGATACTTTTTTTTTTCCTAATTGCATGCTGTCTATAGGAGCTGAAAAGTTGAAAAGTAGCAAATTGTTTAACTATTCATGTATGTAATGTAAATAAGAAATAGTAGTGGGTGTATGAATATTTTAGTTTTATCACATGGCTGGCAAGTGACCTAAGGCCTTTTCTGTTCAATGTAAATTAAGTCAGAAGTTGTTTTAGTCCTCTCACTGATTTGTCTAAACACTCTGGATATGATGTATGTCTACTATAACCTTATTCACACGCATATACTGCCCTTTATTATAAACAACATGCCTTACTGCAACAGTTTGGTGTCACATTTAGAAGTCCTATCTTGCCATGTGTTCTTAACGTGTGCTATCTTTTTTCTCTCAGCTTGAGCATTTTGGGGTCCTTGCAACTTTTATCTAATGTACTTTTTGCGTTGCTTTTCCCCATGTCCCTTCAATGCAACTTTGAGGCCTTCTTTACCAGAATTTATCATATCTTCCTTGTGCAGACCAACAGGATCAATAGCAGTTTGCAATCACTTCAAGCTCAATTGGTTCAGATGATGGGCTTATTTTCTCTTCCTACTTTTTAAAGCTTTTAGCACAAACTCCCCAACATTCAGTGTGGGCCTATTGCTGTGACCTGTCTTATGAATTTCTCCATTCAATTTTGAAGGCATGCAAAGAATTGAAGCAAATGATCGCATTTTATCAATGACAATTAATAGTTTAATAGGAGTCACAGAACCATTTGGTTATGCCCTTTGAGATTTAGGATGATCGCTCGCAATAGAAGCATCAAAAGAGGATTCTAAAGTTTCTTACTATCTATCACATTAAGTTTTATTTATTTTAAGTACCTGTAGCAAAAAAGTAACATGTAATACTTGAAGTTAGTAATGATGAATTTGTATTCATAACTTTTATATATGCATCTTCATATCTTATTTGTATGGTGTATAATTCTAATTACATGTATATACCCATGCAATGGGTATGGTCTTATGGATGCATGCTATTTATGATATAAATTATTAATGATTGTTTGCTTTTCCATTTATTTGGTAGGCAATATATGATATGGCAACAACAAATGTATAGTTGATATTGAGCCATTGAAAATAAGTGATTTGCATGATTCGCTCATCTAATGGTTCATTAAATATATAGTTTTTCCCCAGAAGATCCACTTGATCTCCGAGCATCTTCATGATTTTGTATATCAGCAGACAATGAATTTTCAAGTGTCTACAGAGGAAATTTTAGCAAATGGTACTTGGATTATGATTCCAATTATCAGCTAAAAGGTGAGTATGGACTATTGTCGATAATGAACTTGGAATTAGATGAGGTGAGGGTTGCATTGGTCAATTCAAAATGTGCATGATATATGGAGGTATATTTTAACCTGATGTCTCTCATGCCCTCCTGGTATAATATGGTAATAAATTGTACATATTAATCAGTTACCATTACCAAATTAATTATCTATTGTCTATCATGGTATTTGGTGTTACCTAAACACACCAAATTTTGGATTTTTCAATATATTGGACCCTTGGGCCCTTGGGACACTTCATGACACTCCGAGACACTCAATAGCAACATGTTGTTAATGCATCAATATTACATCTCTATTATTGGCACTTATATATGAAAGTTTTTAGTTCTAACATAATAGTTGGCGAGCATTTATTCAAATTTTATGAACTTAAGGATCATAGATCTGGCTCGTTATTCATTGCATGCATATATCAATACATATGTAAGATATAGACATGTCCCTTTGTTCGACTTTTAGAAGTTTCCCATGTCGAATTCTTCTGGGCACTTGACACTAGTGTTGCGTGTCCAAGTAACATTGATGGGAATTGATTGTTAATAACTCTGAAGTGTTTTCTCCACCTACACAACCATGTGTATACCTCATCTCATATAGGTATGATGGGACCCCTGAAATTGTAGACATCAATAAGTCACATCTAGCATAGATCATGTTCATTTTCTGTAATCTTGGTTTTTCAAAACTTCTGAAAAGTTCTGGCCACATGCTATACTGAGGCTATGAGCATTATGTATAATTATCATGGAGTCTTTTCTGGTTTGATGTTTATGGATCTAAGTGTAAGGTAACCAGCAAAACAATATATGGCATCAACTCAAGTTCTTGTTCTTGTTTTTATTTTTTATTTCTTATTTTGGAGATTCGGGAGGAGGGTGATGGTTGGGGTGGAGGAGGTCCTTTGAGGTGCGGTAAATTGTCTAATATATCATGCCTGGCTGTACACAACTAAATTGCACTTTGTTAATAAATTTCATCTTTGGAATCCTTCATGTTGGTGTTTTATTAGTTGTGTAGACATAAAGGATGTTGTTGAGGAGCAATTGATATTGTCTGTCTATGGGTTTGACAGGCTAGAGTGTTTTCTTAGTTGTGCAGACATAAATATTCTTCTTGTTGGTTTTAATCATCATTGGAGCTGAGAGGTCTAGGCTAACTTTAGAAAGTATTTTTCGGCTCTTGTATGACATGCTCAGGAAAAATGATAGTCCATAACCTGTAGCAAGGTTGAAAGTTGAACAGCATGAGATGCTTGAAGAAATACATGAACAAAGGAACAATGCAAATACCATTGTGTTATGATATGTGATCATCTTCTACATGTTGAGAAACAAGATTTTGGAAAGCAGGTTTTCTGCTTCCTACCTCTTTTTACAGGTTTTATAAAGATACTTGCAGAGTTCAATTTCTGTATGACCAGGTTTTATGTGTCTGAGATTCTAAGTCAAGGGAGTATGCCATTTCAAAGTAATTGTGGACTTAGAATCTGTTGAGTTCATAAGAACCATTTCATTCTTATTAGACTTCTGTTTTGCCTAGAATTTCTTTTCTGCAGTTCACAACAATTTTCTCCATGTTGTCATTCTTTTCTTCTATTTAAACTTGGCAAGGATTAAATGTTCAATGCCCATGCTAATCACATGCTGGCTAGGCATGTTATCATGACATTACTGTGCTGTGACATGATGTGCCAGTCATGTACCACTCACTTGTTAGGCCTCACTGCAAAGACGAGTCCTTGCTCGTGCAATTCAGACTAGCCCGCTTGCAAAGATTTGGACTGATAAGGACAGGCACAGACCAGTATATGCCTGTATACCATCTCAATACCTATACGGCAAGGTGTAAATCTTTTAGTATGAAGGATTATCCTTTCTCTTTTCAAAGATGTTTGGGTTCATTATCGCATGCATATCTTATGAATCATAGGATCTTTAATTCAACTGTCTTTATCTTCCCTATAAAGGGAGTGGTCACAAGGTTCCTTCACATAGAGTGAGGTTTGACCCATAAAAAAAACATGCATGAAGAAGTATCTTGCAAAAAAAGATGTGAACCTATCACATGTGAGGAAACAAAGGTTTGTCCTTTAGAACAAAGATGTTTGGATTCATCATCACATGGATAGTTTTTGAACTATAGAAACCCCCAGTATGATTTCTTTTTTTTCTTTTCTTTCTTTTTCCCTTGACCAGAATGGGAAGGGCGAAAAGGAAACTGAAACATGCTAGACCATTGGTTTCCAATTCACTTTTAATGTTGTGGAATGTGGTTTCACTTTTAATGGTGCATGAATATGTGCCTGTATGTAGGTTCTTGCATGTAAAAATCATTTAAGCTATTGGTTCTGATGTAACCCAACTCACACACATACATGCACCAGTTGATCAGAGTTTATGAGGTCCATTGTCACCTAGCGAGATGCAGTTTTAGATAAATTTTCACCATGACTAAATACCATGTTCGCAATTTAGTGATTACATGTTTTACAGGTTCCAGGATTATTGAAAATCAGATATATCGGACAAACCACGCTCGGAAGCGCAGCAGTTTTTGGGCTCTTTTTGGGGGCTGGGAGCTTGATACACTGTGGGAGATCTTACTGACTACCTCTTGAGCGCTTCTGCACTCTTTTGGGGTTGAGAGTTCATTGCATAAAGATCTTGCGAAGCCCCCGGTTTTCTGAGTATGTGACATTATTTTCCGTTTGATGTATTAAAGTTTGATACTGTGGTTGAGTTCTCAACCAAGTGAAAGCTTGATGATGAAGAAGGGCAACTGTTTTTTTTCTGAATATGTCAACTGTTACAGATGGAAATAATTAGAGATGCCGAGATCGATCGATACATGTTATCATTCTGAGCTGCATTTGATCAAATTGAATTTATTTTTTCAAAATATTTCTGAATATGTCAACTGTTACAGATGGAAATAACTAGAGATGCCGTGATCAATCAGTACATCTCATCATTCTGAGCTGCATTTGATCAAATTAAATTTAGTTTTTTCAAAGTGTTTGCATGCGAATGTAGAATCTCATGCATGACAGGAGGATGCCTACACACAATAGAACCTAAGTTGTGGGTTTATTTACTCATCAACACCTTAAAAAAAAAACAGAAATTGCTTCAAATTATTCCCTAGTCTGTTCTGACCATCCGGTGTGTTCCCAACCATGATGGATGGGATGGACGCGGATGGGAAGCAATCTTGGGTCTTGGTTTTCTATTATAAGTATTATCCCATTTCGATAAGACTTAAATCCTTGATTCTATTTGATCAAAAATTAATTGGTCTGATAGATCGATTGATCTTTATAACCATCACCTAGTTTGTCTGGTAATTATTCTATGAGTGTTCATGTGCCCCCAAATAAATTCTAGTCCAAACAAGAACAAAAGTCAGGGATCAGGAGAGGGGCCAAGCAGTACCATTCTGAAACAATTTTCCGGTGCACCACTATGTTGCTTAAAACTTAACAAGGCTCCACTCTTTGTTGAGGTGATATTACTCTTTGAGTTAGTGCAAACATGATGCTATTGCATGCATCTGTGGCAATGCACAAGGCGCAAATTGCTTGAAGTTTATTCAAAAGGGGCAGCAGACAAGAACAGATCGATGTCGTACCCGGTTAACTTTGTTATTAGTAAAACAAGATGATGTTTCTGTTTTAATGAATCACATCAGAATAACACTTAATTGGTGAACACAAAATTATCTATTTTTAGATGAATTACTTCTGACTTGCAACTTTAGTGTGAGCATTAATTTAGATCATGATACATATGTCATGCCATCCACTGTCAGTGATTCAGTTATGAAAAATAGAGTCGAACTCGAACTTTGAGATAACCGCCTATATGCATGTATGTATAATTTCATTCTTTATATTCATATCCTAGTTCAAATCTAGGATTCTTAAAAAGGAGTGAAGCCATGAAATTTCTTATTAAACTGAGGAGTTTGTATCATTGTCTAGGGGGGGAAGCATAGGTGGATTTTAATGAAAGTATAGAAATGCAGAGTTGATGGTCTCCTATTGCAAGATTTTGTGTTGTAATAGTGCATTAAACAGCCTAACAGACTCCTATGGAGAAGCCTAGTAGGACATCAACATTTTGTATTATTGCAGTTAGTGATGATGTAGGATTTAAAGATTAAAGAAAAGAACTAATCAATGGTTAATAAAATGTATATTGTACAGCACAAGGAGTGGGATTTTAGTCAATTCAAAATATAAATATCATTGGCTGGAAGCAGGGTGGTAATGGTTATGCATGAGAATAAAAAAGCAGTCCATCCAAGAGTGGAATTTAAAGTAAGGATATGCACAGTTTTATTTCATTGAGGGTAGAGAAAGAGAACGAAAGAGGGATTATCATAAAAACTGAAAAGGCTAATGCATTTTCCTGTTAAAATACCTTCTACCTTCACACATGAATTTTGCACAATTGTCAAAGTTTTATACCACGTGTCACTATTAGCACTGATATAATAATAAAATATATCATCTCTTACTAACTTAGCAGATGCAAATATATTATCCCAGCAGATTGGCCAGCATGATATTGAGGTATTGTAGTCTCTTATACATTCTTTTTGGAATTTTTCAGATCTCCAAAATTCAGATCAATAAATAAAAATGATAGTTAACCTCATACTATCAAAAAAAAAAAAAAGACCCTATGCTCCTATTCTAACTAATATTGCAATATGTTGATCATTATTTATTGACATATATTTAGAAGCCTTGATTATCCTAGAGATTCTTTAGATTCCATTCTAATTGAGAGAGATAGATATCTTAATCCATGTTAGCATTAATTGCCTATGAATGCTAGCAAATATGCTAGAAACTAAAAACCTTACATTAGGCATGATAAAATAGCCTGTGTTTTCTTCCATCCACAAAGTTAGCCTTCCTAAGTTGGTGAAGGCAAAGAACAAAACATCAACCTCTTTAGATGAATGCTTCAAGATACATTATGTATGTGGGTTTATAGCAGATGTTACTATATCTTCCACACACAATAAAATTTGTGGTGATGCCTTGGTACCACTACATCTTCAAAACAGGCGCCAACAGAACTTCACAATCAATAGTAAATGGTTAAGATCCATAAATAGCCTCATTTTTTTCTAGTTTATCACCCATCCATGTGTGAACTATCTTAGAGCATCCTTTGTTCCCTGAATCCTTCTTCATCTACTAGTTTCTAGAGCATTATAGACAGATTGTTAGCCATCTCTTGCTTATGATACAGTCAGTGAAGCTCTCATCAATCGAACATTCATAATAGGAAATTGCAAATTTTTCTTTGCAAAATTAATATTCAATCTATTTATCAATATTAATGCAAATAATGTTCTTCAAAATCATCTAGAATCTCCTCTTAAACTTTCTTAACATTCTGGACTTTGACATCAGAGGATCAAATTTTCAGAACTTCCATCACAACCATGTTACTTTGCCTTTCAGATAAGAGCAGTGCTCAGACTTCATGCTCATGTAGTTGAAGGCACCAAACCCTCAAAATATTAGTTTTTGTCCTCATCGACAGATCATGTAAATCTAAGATTGCTTTCATACAAGTGAAAATAATAATAATAATAATTAAATTGTCTGAGATGATATGCAAGCTTGAGACTTCATGCTCCTTCGAGCCTCCATTTCCTTGCCATGTCAATTGGCGCATAACAAGAAAAGAGCACTACTAAAATAACAATAACCCTTAAAACAGGGCTAGGCCACTGCCACCTAGGCACTTGGCCCACTGCCCCAAAGCACGATTACTTGGAGACTAAACCCTGTTTAATGAGGCTTTGCTCAATTAAACTATGATCATCTTCCTATCTATTTATTCTTAGCATCTCACTATTTGGATTGAAGAATCATAACCATCCGCTATCGAAGTGAATTCTTCTACCTGACTGGAAGCAGCAATGATAAGCAACTAGCTAGTCAGAATTCTAGCATGGCTCTTGTTAAAAAATGTCTTCCCTTACCAAACCTCACTCACCCAGGAGAGTTAAGCCCAGTATGATCCCTCCAGGCCCTTCTTTTATCCAATCAAAGTGCCATCAACTTTGCTGCATCAGCCTCACAAGCCAAACCAACTGGACCATGGCATGATAAATGAAAAAGTAGAGAAGCAGAGGCAATGTCAGCAGTTTCATATAAACTTAACAGAAGCAGATAGTTAAGCAAATTCATAAACAGCACAAGACAGAGAAGAAGAGGGAAAAGAAGGCCATTCTCCTTCTCAACATTCAAACCAGAGTCTCCTATGTTTAGCATGAGTTCTTCTGTGCTTACTAGAATGCCCGCTCTTCTCGCTCTTCTCCGCAGCAGGGAATGGAGCCGGAGGGGATGACCCTTCTTTAACCTCAGGCTCTATGGAGGCCAATGACAAAAGCTCTTCTCTGGGCTCTATCCGAATGGAAGGTAGCAGCAACGGCTCTTCTTTGGGCTCGGGCAGAAGTAGGGCAGGTGGCAAATATTCCTCATCTAGCTCCGGCTGCAGTAATGTCTCCTCAATAGACTCAGGTTGCTCTGGTGCTAGATGTGATGAGATTTCCATAAGCTCCATCCTCCATGGGGCTGGCAGTGCCAGTTGCTCTTCAGTCTCAGGCTGTGCAGAGATTGACAGCATTGGTTCTTCATGAAGCGCAGACTGTGCAGGGCCTGGCGGCGGCCACAACTCTAATTCAGTCTCAGATTGCAGCGGGAGGAGCCGCAACAACTCTTCCTCTAGCTCGGCCCGCATTGGGTCCAAAACCAGCAATTCCTTGCAAGGTTCGGAATACGCTGAAACCTGGGGCAACATTGATTCGTTTAGTTCTTTCGCTTCAATATGCAGTTGGGCAGATGCCAATGGTTCCTCACTAGGCTCTGGCTCCAGGTGCACACTGGCCGGAAACAGTGACTCCGCATTAGCCTGAACGGCCGGCGGCGATGACTCCTCTATGGATTTGAGCCTAATTGTCGCTGGCACCGATCGATCTTTCCTGGTCTCGGGCTTTGCTGAAGTTGGCAGTGATTGATCTTCATTGTTCTCAGGTGGCTCCTGAGCTGGCAGCAAAAATTCAGACTCAGGCTGTAGCAGCAACAAACCACCCTCTGGCTCTGGCTGCATTTGATCCATATGCAGCATTTCGACATCGGGCTCGGAAAGCTCCGACTGCATCACCGTCGTCATCTCGGAAGCAGCAGCAGCAGCAGCAGTATCAGGCATGGGGTTGGAAGGTTTGCTTCGTAGCCGAATGATCAGCCGCGGCCTCGGAACCGGCTCACCAACAGTCGCCGGCACAGCGGGAGTCGGAGCCTTCGTCTCAGGGTTCTTACGCGGCCTGCCCCTTCCCCGGCGCGGCGGCGGCGATGCGCTCGAATCCGTTACATGACATGGGCTTGTTGTTGGCCAAGGAGGAAGCATAAGGCATCCGGCGGCGGAGCCAGAGGGGGCGGCGGCCTTTTTCCTCTTAGGTGGCCTCCCACGGCGGCGCGGAATTTGAGGACCGGCGGGTTTTTGCCGAAAGGACGATCGACGAGGGTTAGGGTTATTAGGATGATGATTGGGGGTTGGAATGGGATAGTGGCGAGGCAGGAAGAGAGGAGGGGAAGGAGGAATTGGGGGGAGGGCAAAGCGATTGGGAGAAGGCATGGAGACGTCGCCGGCGGCGACGAACTTGCCGAGGTAGTAAGGGAGGAGCCTGGAGTGGCCGGGAGGGAGCTGAGTGTAGCTGGACTGGATGTAGCGGGAGATGGAGGCCTCCGAGGAGCCGCCCTCCTCCGCCAGCTCTCGCAGCGCCACCCGAACCATCTACTAATCCAGCAGTCCCACATCAAGAACACAAACGATGTGTGACTAAAAAGATGGAAGAGGTGATAGCAAAGAAAGAAATAGATATCATTCATACCTCGGCGTAGGGAGGATGGTCGGGGGTGGGTCGTCTCGGTCTTGGCGCTGCAACATTGGAGGGATGGCGAAGGGGGGCTTCGGCTTCTTCGTTATTTGCCTCCATTATATTAGAAAAATAAGTTTCTGAGGCATGCGGAGATGGGGAGCTCTCTCTCCCTCTTTTGATAAGCACTCGCTCTGTCCGCCAAAAAAAAAAAAGCACTTTCTCTTTTCAGATTCTCCTTTGAAGCGAGGCAGGTAGAAGGTTGGCGGAGAGCACCGCTTGTACCTGCATGGCGCTCCGACCAAGTGCAGACCTGTGGTTTCGGCTTCATCTGTGGGCCCCGCCGTGTATTCGTTGTTTGGTATGGGTTCAGGTTGCCTCCTCAGGCGCCGAGAAAGGATTAATCTTCTAAACCTAGATTACGAACGTGCAATAGCCGCCTTCAATATGTACAGATAGATAAATGAAGAAGTATTCAAAGTGGAAGATTCGCACAAGGGGTTATCCGTTAATTCATATTACCAAAAAAAAAATCGATCATTATTTCATGCTAAAAATACAACTCAAATCTGTTGGGTATAAGCTTGCAGCCTTCCATGCCTCTTGCACAGCTCTCAAAGCATTCTAATTTTTTTCTATCAGCATAAATCTTAAAATGGCTATTAAAGTACCAAAAAAAAAAAAATCATTGGTCTGTTTAAATTCTTGGTATAGCTTTGCCCACTTTGATAGCTTGTAAAATATGTGTAAATAATGAATAGTTGTTTTGGTTAAAGTTGTCAATACCGAACATAATATAACCATGTAAGGATAAATGGATGAACCTCTTATTTATACTAGGTTTGTTTTTTTTCCCAGGCAAAGGCACCTGTAATCTAACCAAAGATTATTAAATTAGATGAAAAAATTGTTTTGTCAAAAAAAACCTTTAGTTTCATATAAGAAATTCATCATTTTTAGGATATATGCATGCAAACTGCAATATTTATAGATTTATATATTGATATAGTTGAGAGCATTATAAATAAAAATCCATCAGCATAAATTATATTTAACTGAAATAGGTGAGAGGAGATATGTTTGTTAAGGTAAATAAAGAGAGAGTAATTCAATGAAGGATTTAGTTTAAATAATTATTTATTTAATAAATTAGGAGGATAGAAAGGATAGGGCTTTATGTGATTTAGGTTTTTGGGTTGGGTTAGATCAGGCCCAAACTAGATTAGATCCAACCACACCAGGATATTATATAAATCAGATTGGGCCGAGCTAAAAAAAAAAAAAAAATAAGACTCCTCTTTTCAGAGGGTCTTTTTTTTTTAAGTTAACTTATATTCCATACGAATTGGTTAGGATCTAAGTATCTAACCAAGTGAGGACCGAGTTAGGTCGTGGCCGATCCGATCCATTTGTAACCCAACGATCCACTGTTCAACCGAGCGGCTACCTGTGACATCAATAGGTACAAATGGTTCGGGTCGGGTCGAGTCTTGAGTGACTCCGACCCAACCTGGTTTATTGTTCAGATTCTAATTTTAAACCCAGATCCAATCCAATCAAAAATCAGGTATGGTCGGGTCCACAGCTACAATTTTTGACCCAATAGATCATTCAGGTTGGGTCGTATCTATGTATAATCTGGATCCGATCCAAAATATTCGGTCTGATTCGAGTCCAGATCTGGGTTGGGTGCAGTTTGGATCTAGCCTTGTATTATCACATGCTAATTGCTGAAGAGACGCGAAAATCCAAGCGGTCATTTCACAATTTATCAGTGCTTTAAAAAACACTTGATGCAGTTCATCACTCGTCCTATTATATCTTCGTCACTTATCTCTCTGCCACCAGCCTCCTCTCAGCCCATATGTGTCCATCCCTTTTCGATCCCATCCATCGCCGGCGGTTCTCCGACACGGTGATCCGTTTGTCCTCCTCTCTGTCTTTCCCCTAATCTATTTTCTTCTTTCTCTTCATCCCATCCCCACCATCTTATCCCCTATGTTTTCTCATCGATGGCGACGGGGACGACGATGCCGACGTTGGGGGTGGGGATCTCACCGGACCTCTACGAGGACGACCTCATCTACGAGGAGGAGATCCTCCGCAACCCCTTCGGCTTGAAGCTGTGGTGGCGATACCCAGTGGCCTGCGCCGATGTCCCCTTCAATAAACGATCAGTGATTTACAAGCGCACCCTCAAGGCCCTTCCGGGGGTCCTACAAGCTCTGGCACGCCTACCTCCGCGAGCGTCTCGACCTCATCCGCTCCCTCCCCATCTCCGACCTGGCCTACGAATCCCTCAACAACACCTTCGAGCACGCCCTCGTCACCATACACAAAATGCCTCACATCTGGATCATGTACTTGACCCCCCTCACCGAGCAGCGCCTCAGTCCCGCCTAAGCCTGAAAGCTAGAAGCAGTGAAGACCGTAGAGTGAAGAACGATTGGGCCTCAGGCCGTCCTTCCTCACGCAGTCGAAGTGACGAAATGATTGAGCGATTGGATAATCCCTTGCGGCCTGCGGGTCTAAATAGATAATCCGAATTTGATTGTTGGGTAAACGATCCAAAATTAACCTAAAAAATAATAGATCCATCAGGTCAAAGCCTGAAAAAATAGAATGAGCCTAATTTTAGAATTCGATCCAACTCCACGGATTCTTTATGTTGGGGGGAAAAATATAAGTCGTCACGACTGCGTGACCCTCTGACCTGGAGGCGCCGAGCAGACCCTCCGACCCAAAAACGCCCGACTCGCGCTGTGGTCACATCCCCGCAGCACGACCGAAAGACTACGCATTGCTTTCGTCAACAATCAAAGCGTATGGTTCCTGCAAACGTCCAGTTTACTCAACAATCAAAGCGTATGGCTCCTGCAGGCACTCAGCTTACTCAACAACTAAAACGTATGGCTTCTGTTGTCTACGGACATCAAGCCTCTTACGGCAAACCTGTTTGGCTACGAATGATGGTATGACTCCATGATGACTTGAGAGCTCCGGCCTAACCTCCTACAGTAACGGCATTGATTCACACGATCGAGCATTAATTTCTACTGCATGCCCAATCGTACTACAGACCGTTTGCCCCGTCACATCACAGGTAAACCAGCCCCCTTTATAAAAGGGGAACTTCTCCATTTTAAAGGAGGGCTGGGGGATAAAAACTCGGAATATTGACGATACTCTCATTCATACACTTGCCCCCTCTAACTTAAGCATCAGAGGGCCGGCGCGGGAAACCCCGGCCACCGGCTTCTTGCAGGTTTCCCGGATGACGTCGCACGCCAGCCGGACCGCCGTTCGTCGATTCTTGCCGGAGTTCCTCCTTCCTCAGCCGACGGTCGTCCCCGGGTCCAAATTCCAGCAACACTTTAAAATGAATCGAGTCGAATCAAAATAGGTTGGATTCGGGCACGGGTCAACCCAACCCATTTTCGGCCCGAGACATAATCCAAGCGGGCCATCCTCCACGCGTCCAAACGATGACAGCCGAACGAGAAGAGAAGATCCCAGACCCAGGGGGGCCCATCTCTCTTTCCATCCTCCTTCCCCCAGGTGTTTCCTTGGCCCCAAAGTCTCTCCCTTGTCCATTCCTCTCCAGATCCCACCCCACTCCGATCTCTGAACCCCATAAGCACCCTAGCTTTTGATCCGAGAGAAGAGCAGGTCAGCCATGGACGCCAAGATCGGCAAGTTCTTCGAGTCCGTCGGCTCCTTCTTCAGCGGCGGCGATAACATCCCCTGGTGCGATCGCGACATCATCGCCGTAAGATCCCTGGCTTGCCGCTCTCAAAACCCTAATTTCACCTCCTCTCGCACTCTGATTTCTTTTATTTATTGTTAATTTTGGAGCTTTTATGATATTGTTAAATTCCTCGTCCTTAGATGCAGTTAGGGCATCTTTTCTGCAGTCATCTTTCGCATCCATATCATGATTAATGGATGTGATTAGTTTGAAATATCTACGAATCTGAAATTTCGTTTAACGGGAAAAGTGGTGATTGTAGTGTCAGTTTATTCTTCGTATGAGAATGCGCTGATAAATGATCTTGACTTTGCCTGAAGCCATCCTCTTCATAAAAAAATAAAAAGACTTTGCCTGAAGCCATCGGATTGTTTCCTATTCGTGAATCGTTGCAGCCTGTACCAGATTCAGCATATGCGGCCGCTTGAGATGAGAAGTTTGTGCTTATGTAACTCATATGGTACAGCATATGAAATTCAGCATATTCGCTATTGGTATCGAGACTTTTAAATCGTTACATATCTAAAATAAATTAGGTTTGGTGGAGATTGTCATATGAAAATTCTCGTTATATGCTATACAAAGTTATTTAACTCTTTTAGATCAACTTGGTTAACCTAACATAACTTTACAGTCTTCTACTAATAAACAATGTTCTTCGACATGCAGAAATTAGAAGATCATTATCATAATGCTCAAGAAATGCAATAACAACAGATGCTATTATGAATAATTCATCTCAAGCTAGTCTTGGTATTTTTCAGAACCCAGTTTTGAATAGCCACGGCCACCTGATACCACTAGAAGCTTTTTAAGAAATGTCCATGATTCTTGTAAATCTACTACCTTGAGGTATCCATGTTGATTTGATTTAGCATAGGTACAGGCCCATGGTAAAGTTAGAGAGTATCAATTAGTTTGATACTGGTCAAGTTGTTGGTTTATGTCACTTTGGCACGTTCGTTTTCACTAACTTAATGAAAACTAGTTAGGTGTCTCTGCACCTAAGTGTGTCTTCAGAAGGAAAAAGGGGGTTTGGGGGGTCTGTCATCTTGTTCTACTAAGGAAAAAAAATGAGGGGTGCGATTAAAGATGTCATCATTATATATGGGCATATCACATTATTACCATTCAAAATATGATGTCTGCATGGATCTTATGACACCACTACCTTCTATGTGTGATAAGTTAGATCTCTTTTTCTGTCTTTCTTATTTTGAAATTAGGATATTAGTAGTTTCGTGAAATATACCACAGCATACTCTAAATGCACCCACAGTCTATTTAAAGATCTCTTTAAATGGTACCATTGGAAAGTTTAATATAAAATAGGTATTATGTTAGTGTTTATTTATGACTTTTTTCCCTTTCTCATATATATTAATCATTTCATTTCTCATTAATCAACACTCAGCAGTATTATTTTTCATCTGATCACTTTCAGTATGTTTTGGTATTTATCCTTCATCCGTGTACAAAAATGTTTGTTTCCCATGTGCACAGGGTTGTGAGAGAGAGGTTGCTGAGAGTGGGAGCCAAGAACAAAAGAGTGAAAGTCTTATGAGGTTATCTTGGGCTCTTGTTCATTCAAGACAAGCTGAGGATGTGAATCGAGGAATAGCCATGCTTGAAGGTGGAATATTTTATTCTAACGTCATTTCTATCGTCTCTTTCCTAATTTTCAATATCTTTCCTTATAATATTTTTCTCTTATGGTCTGCACTTGCTTGATTTTTTTTCTTTCTGTTCAATTATTATTGGTAACCTGTTAATCCTGGTATGTCCGAGAAGTCTGAACAACCTGGTGTTGGCAGCTTCCTTGGGCAGTTCAAGCAGCCCACTGCAAACTAGAGAGAAGCTATATTTGTTAGCTGTTGGATATTACAGAAATGGAGACTATTCAAAAAGTCGGCAGCTCCTGGAGCACTGTTTGGAGGTGTGATCTCATTATGTTCGCCTTCATATTATATCACTCGAGTCCTATTTTCTGCTCTTTTTTTTCTAGTGAATGATACATGCTTCATGTTTGATTAATGAGTTACACGATGCTATTTGTCTCTTGTTTTTATTTCTTCCACAAAGATTTTATTAGCTATTTATTTTTTTTATTTTTAAATTGCTTTGATGAAATATGTCTTCTTTCTACATCTTAAAATTTCATTGCCTACTTAACATTATAACTCTTACCTCTTTTCCCCTGAACTTTTATGTATCGTCCTTGAATATCATAATTGTTCTGGAGGGATACTTGGTAGGGATGACTAGCTTCCCATGCCAGTACTACAACACCCTCCCATTGGCTAGTGCCAGCTGGTCATGGGAGAAAACTGGGTTCTCCATTTTCTTATCCAAACAAAGGATAGATTTAAATAGACTTATCTACCTTTATGTTCCCATTGCAATCACTCGCTGTATACCCTTGGTTTCTTTACACTGACTTATTTACCGTTCACCCTTGAATAGACTGTCTTGGTCCTATCTCTATCCTAGATCCATTCTTTAAGGTCTAACTAGTCTTGGATAGAAGTCATTCCATGCCTAGTTTAGTATAGATTTTAGGCTAACCTAAGAGCTTCCCCAGAGTGAGACAGATAGAGAAGGGGGCCCATGCTACCATTATTCCGATGGCATAATGCATATATGACACTTGTCTCCATGCATAATTTTGATAAATGAATTCACTTCTGTAAGAAATGTTTCATTTGTAGGCTGGCTTAACTTTGTTTATTTTGTGTCATGTGTCTCTTGGTCTTTGGTTTTTCCTAGAGACGCATCGCCAAAAAAAAAAAAAAACTTTGAACGTTATAAGCCCAAGGTCAAGCCATACCAATGCCATTGGTTCAATGTTTTCAGAATTTAAGATATTGACACCTCATATTGGAATAGCACCTGTGCCAATACGCAAGAAAACAACTCACATTTTATCCGTAAAGCTAGGTATTATGTGATGGCTTGTATCACACTAATGGTTTATAGCTTGAAAGCCTTACTTCTGATGTGAGTATGACAGTTAACAATTCACGCTCATGTGAATTCAGTGTGCTTTCTAATTGCCAATAATTCATTGTGCCCATTCTTTCACAAGCGTATATTAACATATTAAGTCAACCTCAACTTTCACCTCTTCTATCCAAATATCTAAATAACTTCCACATATCTTATTGGCTAGTGATCACTATATTTCATGTATGGATTACTTTGTTTCTCTTAGTATGTACTAGGCAAACACATATTCCAAAATTTAAAAGTATAGTTTAACAGATTGAGAGTTGGGGAATATAGTCTTGGACTATAGGTTTAATATGATCTGTACACATGCAATGAATGTAAATATTATGTTCATGCTCATGTCATGAATGTAAATATTATGCTTATTCTTATATTTTTCTTTGTTTAACAACTTGTCAGAAATTGAAGTTCATTTCTTAAAAGGTTGTATGGTTTACCATCTTAAAACCAAGGTTATACATGAGGTAGCAAACAATTTAAATAATAAGAACTATTGGAATCTCAGTAAATGTTTGATGTGTTGTACAGGCTTTTAGTTTTGGTGCTAACTTTGATTCTGTTGAATACTGCTCTAAAGCAATTAAATATTCATTGATTTGAATTTTGTTTGTGGCATCTAGTTCTTTTGGATTTCTCCCTCTCTCTCATATATATGTATATATATATATATATATATGGAGAGAGAGAGAGGGAGGGATAGAATTGGTTATACGAGTGGATCTCTACTCAGATCTGATCAGGTCGAGATCGGACATGGGAGTTCCACGTCGATAATCCAAGCAATTGGATATTGGATATGATCTACTATCTGTAAACTACGTACGCACTAAAAATCATACGATTTGGAGACTCCAAGCCTATGCACCAAGTGGTCAATATATATATATGGTCAAGTTCAACATACATCTATTGTAACTCTTATAGAATTGCTCCTTTCTTGAATTAGATGATGGATCCAACATTAATAATTTGAGTTACTCGATGTGATCTATTTGTTCTAAACTACTTGCACATCAAAAATCATATGATTTGGAGATCTCTAGCCTATGCATCAAGTGATCCGAATAGTTTAAATAATACGGAATAATGCATGTTATTTAAACTTTGTCCGATTTTTTACCACTTAATGCATAGGCTTGGAGTCTTCAAATCAAATGATTTTTTGTATATTTCAGAGATAGTAGATCACTTCCGAATTCTTAATGAAGTGTGTTATCTGGAATGTCCGTGGAATGAATAAAAGAAGTAGACAACTCGGATCATCAATATGGGACTACCCTTGTCCAATTCAACCAAAGATGTTACTCTATAAGAGGTACACTAACATTCTCGAGGTTGTATTATATAGTATCTAATAACTTGGATCATCAATATAGGACCACCCTCGTCCAATTCAACCAAAGATGTTACTCTATAAAAGGTACACTAACATTCTCGAAGTTGTATTATATAGTATCTAATAACTCGGATCGTCAATATGGGACACACACACATAGAGAGATGTATATGGGCGCACATTCTTGAAGTTGTATTATATAGTGCTGTCACCAAGGTTAACAAAATAATTATTTTGTACAATTACTTTTGATCCAGAAGATTAAACACAAATATAGGCAGACTAATTGTGCCTCCATCTAGGACCAAGATTATCAAAATAATTTTCTTTATATGTTTGTTTTTGGTCCAGAAGATCAAAAACAAATATAGGTAGTCTGAGTGTGATCCGTCTAGGACTTGATCTGAATGTCAGGGTCAGGTCTCAGAATGCCTTTCATTTTTTCTTCTTTTACAGGTAGAACTAATGACCTTCTATTCAATGATGTATGGTAATATTTTTCTTATTGTTGATCTTTGTTTTTTCTTCTCAAAAAAATATATTACCATCTTACAAGGAAATCCAATTAAAATTTTAAGTTGAGAAACAAATGTTTTAATTTTATTTCTTAAACATGATTCAATCATGAACTTATTAGAGCATTAAGGTTTTTAGATTCTATTAGAATCTTATTTACCCTTATATAATGATGGGTTTTGTAGATCGCACCAGATTGGAGGCAGGCCCTGAGTCTTAAAAAAGTGGTGGAAGATCGAATTGCCAAAGGTGAGAAAAACCCCATGGATCCTATATCCGTTGGCTTCTTTCTATCTCAATTACTAAAGAGGTTAATTGCTTATGTCATTGGAACAGATGGTGTGATAGGCATAGGGATTGCTGCAACCGCTGTGGGCCTATTGGTTGGGGGCATTGCTGCTGCGGTGACTCGGAAGAAGTGATGAGTTCACCGACAAATATAACACCATGAATAATTTAGATGCTGCTGTTTCCTGTAATATATTGAGCTACTTAAGCGTCTTTACTTGAATATTTTGTTATTTCTAATCACCATATGTGCGTAAGAAACAAGAGTCTGAACCTTGCGAGGATGTATTTTTATTTTAATGCTTTGCATGATCTGTACAGGAGGTCCTTGACCTCTGCCTTGTTGTTTTGTTCTGTGGGTCTCCTGTGATTTTGGTGAAAATGTTTGCAGGGAGTAGTTTTTTAGTGGTCAGTGGCCTGAAGTATGTGCTATATGTCAAATAATTTCAATGGTGCTTTCATTGATGGTAGCAGCAAGGGTTAGGCATATTGCATCATATGTGAAGTCAAGCAGCTGTTGACTTTTGAATTAAAATGAAAGATGAGGTGCTGAAATCATATCAAGTCAAGTTTGTTGATTGTGAATATTTTGTGCTTCAAAATGGTATAAGTTGAGATGAAATGTCAAAATGAAATATAATGTCTGATTTGATAGAGTCCAACATTGAAATTGGGAGCTCTCTTGTAATTAAAATTTTGTATCTTGTAACTTGATGCTGCAGTAATTTGCCCTCCTCTTTTTGGATGGTGAAGCCCTAATATTTAGAAATATAAAAAACTATTAGGCACCAAGTGAGACTTCCTCACAGCGGCGCAAAAAAAAAAAAAAAAAAAAAGAAAGAAGATTATTATCATCAGACGGTTCTCTTGCCTCAACCCCTGCTGTTTAAACTGATGGGTTGGCTACCTCCTCCATTGATGCATATGTCGTCAAGTTGCTTTTGGTTTTGCTACCACTTCTAGTATTAATATGGATATGGATATGAATAGATAACTATTCGATTCATATTTGAATATTCAGATATATTTATAATTTTATTTAATATGAAGCAGCATTCATATATTTTTTAAAAAAAATAAATCATCATACTATTAATTTGATTTATATTATTTTAAATAATATTTTAATTTTATGGTCATAAAATTTAATTATGTAGCTTATATCTATATTATTTATATTTATATTTATATCTATTTACTCTAAACGAATATAGATAAAGGATTAAAAAATAAATATAAATATAGGGGGAACTAAGCCGCCATGCTCCACGTGACCGGCACGCGCGCCCATGAAGACTACGGCTGTCCTTTGATCCAGCAATCCGACCCCGAGTCGGACATCTTCGGCTCCACAGCCCGACCTCGAGTCGGCTGCCCTTCGATCCAGCAGTCCGGCCCCGAGTCGGACATCTTCGGCTTCGCAGCCCGACCCTGAGTCGGCTGCCCCTTAATCTAGCAATCCGACCCCAAGTCGGATATCCTCAGCAACGCAGCCCGACCCCGAGTCGGCTGCCCCTTAATCTAGCAATCCGACCCCAAGTCGGATATCCTCAGCAACGCAGCCCGACCCCGAGTCAGCTGCCCCCTGATCCAGCACTCCGACCCCGAGTCGGAGATCTCTTGATAACGACAGGCTGCTTCCCAGAGGCACGCCGAGGCCTCCTGCTCCACTACTCCCTGCAACGGCTGTATCCGATGCTGTTCCACGATCTCCTGTATCAGCGGTACAAAGCGGAACTCCACTACGCCCTGTCATGGCCGTACCCAGCGCTGCTCCACGACGCCCTGTAACGGCCATGTCAGTGGCCACTCCATCGCGCCCCACGATGACAAACCCCCCTGAGAGACCCCCCAGCCAGGTATATATGCGGCTGGGGGGAGAAGGGGGGGTAAGCAATATCTTCCAGAGCACTCTCTTACTTGCTATTATCATCTCTCCTCCTCCTCCAATTTCCTCTGACTTGATCGTCGGAGGGCCCCCACTACCCCAGTGGTGGTGCGAGGCTTGCTTGCAGGTTTCCCGGTGGAAGGTGGAGCACAATCAACATCGACCAAGGCAGCTCAGACGGAATCCCGTTCACACCGCTGTGCCAATCGTTCTCGGTTTGGACCACCAGCAACAGTTGGCGCTAGAGGAAGGGCCGAATCTTAGAGCGATCGTAATGGCACGGCGAGGTGGTCGTGGAGCTTCCAATGCCTCCGGTCGCGGGGCCTCTCGCGCCTCCGGCCGGGAGGCCGCTGCGTCTCCAACACATTCTCAGCAACACTCTACCGTTCCACCCCCGATTCAGATGGTCGAAGCCGCTCAGTTCGACCAGTTAGCCCAGCAGGTCCGCACCCTCGCGGAGGCGGTGCAGAACCTGCAGGGTGTGATGTCTCGGGCGCCGCAGCGGGCCCAGGAGCCGCTGCTCCCTGAGCGCTCACCTGTCCTCCTTAACCCGCGCTCCTTCCTCTCCCATGGGGAGGAGCGCCGGCGCGAGGAAGATTCTCGAGCACGGTCCATTCTGCCGGGACCGTCCCATCGAAGCTGCGCGGGGTACAAGAGGCGGGCCCGGGCGCATTCCCAGACCCCCCAGTCCTCAAGGAACCCGCGCTCCAGTCGGTCCCCCTCTCGGTGCTCCTTGTCTCCCACCCATCGGTCGCGCTCCCTGGACCGGCGGGTGGACGATCTCCACCGACAACTCCAGGTCCTGAAGGGCCACTCTAAAGATCCCTTCGCCGACTTGGAGATCTCCTCCCAACCGGCGCTCGCCTCGAGGATCCTGCGGACCCCGAATCTGCCGGGGTTTAAAATGCCGGCGATCGAGCCCTATGACGGGGCGGCGGACCCGCGGGATCACGTCGAGAGTTTCAGGACCCTTATGCTCCTCCACGGAGCATCAGGTCCTCTCCTCTGCAAGGCTTTCCCGGCGACCCTCCGTGGCCCGGCAAGGGCGTGGTTCGCCGGCCTGGAGGCTAACTCGATCCAATCCTTTGATCAGTTTACCCGCCTCTTCATCACCCATCTCGCCGTCAGTAGCCGGCGGCGACTGGTCTCCGACTCCCTCTTTGATGTCCGGCAAAACGAGGGAGAAAGCTTGCGGGATTATCTTACCCGCTTCAACAAGGCTACGTTGGAAGTCCGGAACCTGAGCTAGGAGGTGGCTCTTTCAGCCCTGAAGCGTGGCTTCCGAAAAGGCAGACTCACCTTCTCCCTGGACAAACGCCTGCCGCGGAGCTTCCCGGAGCTGTTGTCCCGGGCGAACCAGTATGCGGACGCCGAGGAGGCGGCCGCCCACCGGAGCAAGGAGGCCGCCGAGATCCCTCCAAAGCTCGGAAAGAAAAGGCGAAAAGAGGCACGCCAGGGGAGGAGCCCGACGCCTCAACGTCGGCGCAGAAGCCCGTCGCCGGCGAGGAACCACGGCGCCCTACGCCCTCGTTCTCCGCCCCGACGTTTCAACCGGTACACTCCTCTCCTGACCCCCCGGGCCCAGATCCTCATGGAAATCAAGGGGCGAGAGGACCTCCCGGTCCCGAGACAGATGAAGAAGATCCCTGGGAGGAGGCCCTCTCGGGCGTACTGTGAGTACCACCGGGACCACGGCCACGACACCGAAGACTGCTTCCAGCTTCGGGACGAGATCGAGGCTCTCATCCGCCGAGGGCGTCTCGGTCGGTACGTGAACGACCGACGTCCCCCCGCAGACTCGCGTCCGGCCGACCCGGCCCCTCCGGAGCCTCGGGAGCAGAATCGACCCGTCGCGGGCGTGATCCATACTATCACTGGGGGCTGCCCCCGGCCCGAGAGGAACGCGGGGGGCTCGACTGAAGCATCAAGGGCAGCCGTCGCAAAGAGGCAGAGGGTCGGTAATGTAATCACTTTTTATGATGAAGATGTAAAGGGGGTTCAGACCCCCCATGAAGGAGAATGTCCTTTGGGCGTATCGGACCACGCATCGGACCCCTACCGGGGAGACGCCTTTCAGCCTAACCTATGGCACGGAAGCCGTTGTCCCCGTGGAGCTCGGACTCCCCTCACCTCGGGTGGCCGCGCACCGACCCGAGGCCAATTCGGAACAACTCCGAGGGAACCTGGATCTCTTGGAAGAAGCGAGGGAAATGGCGCAGGTTCGGATGGCGATGTATCAGCGGAGGGTGGCCCGATATTACAACTCCAAAGTCCGACCGAAGCTTTTCAGAATCGGAGATCTGGTGCTAAGGCGAGCTAAAGCATCTCGACCTGCGGAAGGTGGGAAGCTAGCGCCAAATTGGGAAGGCCCATATAAGGTTCGCTGGGTAAACCGACCTGGCTCCTACCAGTTGGAGGCCCTAGATGGTCGAGAAATTCTAAGGAGCTGGAATTCCGCTAACCTGCGGATGTATTACCAGTAGAACGACGATGCCAGAAAGACAGTTCAAAAATGTATAACACTTTGCATTTCAATAATTTCTGGTTACAACGGCGTGCTCGTGTGATTACAAGGAATTCCCAGAGGGGAATTAGGGTGTAAAGAAAGTAAAGAAGAGGTGGAGACTCCGAGGAGCTGAAGATCTGGGATCCCGAAACCTCCATCTGAAGCGGTTGCAATCCCGTCGGAAGTGGGTGCTTCCAACCGGAGGCGCCATCGGCGTCTCACGAAAGAGACGAAGAGCCGGCGCGGATGAAGAAGAAGTGGACGAAGGAGAAGTCCACACTACCTCCAACCGAAGGCGCCATCCACGCCCCACGAAGAGGATGAGGAGCCGCCGCCGACGAAGCTCCCGCTGCCTCCAGAGGAACGCCACCTCCAAGGGATATTCCGGTCCTCCCCAGTGTTAGGGGAGAGAAGGAGTACAAGGGGGAAGAGCATATGGAGGCGCGGTCCCGGATCAGGCGTCTGGTGCAGAGCTCAATCGGGAGGCTAAACTTCAAGGAGGGGAGATGTGATCCCGGATGAAACGCCTAGAGCGGAGTTCCGCCGGGGAGACCCTCCTTGCTGATCCCAGATGAAACGGCTAGTTGGCTGAAGTCGCGAGGGGCGCGCCTCCCGTTCCTTCGGCAGGAGTCTCTCAGCCATGCGCCAGAGAGAAGGTCCACGATCCATGGCAACTTGAACAGCTCCGGCTTGGCAAACTCCATCGCACCTGCACCTGTATTTATAGCCAAACTGCAGCCCCCCGGTCGTTCCGATGCGGGTGGCTCCCATAAATGCGGACGCATTGAATCCGGAGCCGTTCTGGCTCTCGAGGCGTATCTTCCCACGATTTCCTAAGCGTCATTCTCCTTAATCGCATTCTTTGTGCAGGACACTCCGGGTGGCACGTACCCCTGGGTCCGCATATCTCCGCTCGCGCCCAGGCCGCATCCGCCTCGAAGAACGCGCGCATCACGGCCGCTTAACTGACACTCCTCGCAAGCAGCAACTGGCGATCCGATTTCCCAGGTAACGCATCAATTAGCGTTTAATGCCCTTCTGGTGTTCCCCAGGCAATGCTTGGAGAAGAGGAGAAACACGATCGCAGCTGGCCACGGAGAAACCCCGTCGGGCTGCAAGCGACAGGCGCATGGCCAACGAGCGGAATTTTCCGAGGCACGGCCCTCGGATGCCAGGCTAACCCGATGATCATCCCGGGAGCAGACTAGCCTGAAGCCCCGACCGGTCGCCTTGGCTTGCGCCAGCCTTGGCCGACCAACGAGCGGAATCTCCCGAGGCCCGGCCCTCGGATGCCAGGCTAACCCGATGATCATCCCAGGAGCAGACTAGCCTGAAGCCCCGACCGGTCGCCTTGGCGTGCGCCAGCCTTGGCCGACCAACGAGCGGAATCTCCCGAGGCCCGGCCCTCGGATGCCAGGCTAACCCGATGATCATCCCGGGAGCAGATTAGCCTGAAGCCCCGACCGGTCGCCTTGGCTTGCGCCAGCCTTGGCCGACCAACGAGCGGAATCTCCCGAGGCCCGGCCCTCGGATGCCAGGCTAACCCGATGATCATCCCGGGAGCAGACTAGCCTGAAGCCCCGACCGGTCGCCTTGGCGTGCGCCAGCCTTGGCCGACCAACGAGCGAAATCTCCCGAGGCCCGGCCCTCGGATGCCAGGCTAACCCGATGATCATCCCGGGAGCAGACTAGCCTGAAGCCCCGACCGGTCGCCTTGGCTTGCGCCAGCCTTGGCCGACCAACGAGCGAAATCTCCCGAGGCCCGGCCCTCGGATGCCAGGCTAACCCGATGATCATCCCGGGAGCAGACTAGCCTGAAGCTCCGACCGGTCGCCTTGGCTTGCGCCAGCCTTAGCCGACCAACGAGCGGAATTTCCTGAGGCCTAACCCTCGGATGCCTGGCTTAGCGCCGGAAGAATTTCCTGAGGCCTAACCCTCGGATGCCTGGCTTAGTGCCGGAAGAATTTCCTGAGGCCTAACCCTCGGATGCCTGGCTTAGTGCCGGAAGAATTTCCTGAGGCCTAACCCTCGGATGCCTGGCCTAGTGCCGGAAGAATTTCCTGAGGCCTAACCCTCGGATGCCTGGCCTAGTGCCGGAAGAATTTCCTGAGGCCTAACCCTCGGATGCCTGGCTTAGTGCCGGAAGAATTTCCTGAGGCCTAACCCTCGGATGCTTGGCTTAGCGCCGGAAGAATTTCCTGAGGCCTAACCCTCGGACGCCTGGCTTAGTGCCGGAAGAATTTCCTGATGCCTAACCCTCGGACGCCTGGCTTAGTGCCGGAAGAATTTCCTGAGGCCTAACCCTCGGATGCCTGGCTTAGCGCCGGAAGAATTTTCTGAGGCCTAACCCTCGGATGCCTGGCCTAGTGCCGGAAGAATTTCCCGAGGCCTAACCCTCGGATGCTTGGCTTAGCGCCGGAAGAATTTCCTGAGGCCTAACCCTCGGACGCCTGGCTTAGTGCCGGAAGAATTTTCTGAGGCCTAACCCTCGGATGCCTGGCTTAGGGCCGGAAGAACTTCGAGAGTCAGGAGTCGGCAAGACGCTGCCAAGAGTTAAAAAGAAAGAAAAAAAGAGGAGGACGAAAGCGAGATGAAGAAACATTCGACTTGTATTAATTTTCATTGTTTCAGGGCCAAGGCCCATAGAATTTGGCAAAACGCCGACATACAAAAAAAAGAGGACAACGAAAAGTACAAGAGGTCAGCTTGGAGGAACCCCCGGGTCGGGAGCGTCAGGCTCGTCCACAGGGGGTAGGGAGGCGGTAGGAGAATCAGCAGGCGATGGCGCCGGAGAGGAGTCGAGAAGGGAAATCCCACTCAGGTCAACTTCGGGGTACTTAGCCGACACCCTTGCCAGGCCCTCCTCGAAGCCTAAGATGAAGGATTCGGACCCCGCGTCCGACGCGTCACGGACGAACTCGTCAGATTGACGATAGGCCCGTACCGCCTCCGACATATCACGGGTGAACTCGGCGGACTGACGATAAGCCTGTACCGCCTGGCGCCCGATCTCCGCTCTCTTCTCGGCCAGCGCCGCCTCTGCTCGCTCCGTAATCTGAGCCTTAGCCTCCAAGACCTTCGCCACAATCCGGTCTTCAGCCTCGGAGGAGACCCTCAGCAGATTAGCCTGAGCCTCCTTATGCTTCGCCTCGGCAGCAGTGCGAGCGGCCTCAGCTTCCTTCAGGCGCGAACGGAGCTCTTGGTCGTTCGCGCGGGACCTCTCCAAGGCTGACTCCAATTCGCCCAGTTTGGCTTCAAGAGACCGGGTTCGGTTGCGGGCGCTGTCGGCAGACCGCTGAGCCTTCTCCCACCTCTCTCGATAGTCCGCGACCTTCCGGGACAACTGGGGTACACTAGTACAAAAGGAGAAAGTATGGAGAGCCCTAAGTAGAAAAATGGGGTAACTCATCGGAAGAGAAGGAAGAACGGCCCCGAGAGCGTCAAAGGAGAAGCAAGCGAACAGTCCGACGGCAACAACGGCAGCGCAAAGGGGAAACTCGAAAATGTCTGTAAAGAGGAAGACGGACGGGGGAGGGCCCCCGGTTAAATAGGCGGAAAGGCGGGTGATGCCTCGATGATGCCAGAGGACGCCTGGCCGCCGAAGGGTCGCTCGCGCCCCAAAGGCGAATCGACACCATTAAGGAAGGATATCCGCCGAAATCCTCAGACTGCCAGATCAGCAACAACCGCCATACGCCATAAAGAAGGCGGGGAGCTCGAAGCGCGCGCGCCTCTCCGAGGGATGGCGGCAATCTCGAAGCATCACTCCCTTTACCCGTTCCCCTTCTGGTTCCAGGCTCGGAAGTGGGGGGCTACTGTTACGGGGGAACTAAGCCGCCATGCTCCACGTGACCGGCACGCGCGCCCATGAAGACTACGGCTGTCCTTTGATCCAGCAATCCGACCCCGAGTCGGACATCTTCGGCTCCACAGCCCGACCTCGAGTCGGCTGCCCTTCGATCCAGCAGTCCGGCCCCGAGTCGGACATCTTCGGCTTCGCAGCCCGACCCTGAGTCGGCTGCCCCTTAATCTAGCAATCCGACCCCAAGTCGGATATCCTCAGCAACGCAGCCCGACCCCGAGTCGGCTGCCCCTTAATCTAGCAATCCGACCCCAAGTCGGATATCCTCAGCAACGCAGCCCGACCCCGAGTCAGCTGCCCCCTGATCCAGCACTCCGACCCCGAGTCGGAGATCTCTTGATAACGACAGGCTGCTTCCCAGAGGCACGCCGAGGCCTCCTGCTCCACTACTCCCTGCAACGGCTGTATCCGATGCTGTTCCACGATCTCCTGTATCAGCCGTACAAAGCGGAACTCCACTACGCCCTGTCATGGCCGTACCCAGCGCTGCTCCACGACGCCCTGTAACGGCCATGTCAGTGGCCACTCCATCGCGCCCCACGATGACAAACCCCCCTGAGAGACCCCCCAGCCAGGTATATATGCGGCTGGGGGGAGAAGGGGGGGTAAGCAATATCTTTCAGAGCACTCTCTTGCTTGCTATTATCATCTCTCCTCCTCCTCCAATCTCCTCTGACTTGATCGTCGGAGGGCCCCCACTACCCCAGTGGTGGTGCGAGGCTTGCTTGCAGGTTTTCCGGTGGAAGGTGGAGCACAATCAACATCGACCAAGGCAGCTCAGACGGAATCCCGTTCACACCGCTGTGCCAATCGTTCTCGGTTTGGACCACCAGCAACATAAATATATTAGTATCTAATTGATAAATGATATGATTTCTGCCCTAATTGCGATGCAACGCATGGCGAGTCACCGGCTCACGGCCCCCGACCGTCCCGCGGAGCCGGGTCTACCGAGATGGTGGCTCGGGTTTAGTGGGAGCGACCTTATAACCAGATTTTTTTCCCGGGTGGGCTTCCGTGAGTACCGGTGGATGACAACCTTTTTCTGTTTTTTTTAAACTGAACATGTGGGAAACCGAATCCTTGTTGGCTGTCGGATCTTTACCAAAAAAAACAAAATTAGTTTTTTTTTTTTTTCCAGCACTGCTCATGCAAGATTCGCAACAAAACGGCGGTTTTTCCGCTGCGGCGACGCGGCCATCAAAGCCGACGACGTTTGTCGTTTTGTTGTCCCCCTGCCCTCCCTCTCCTCCTCCTCCTCCCCGTCTTCGCGAGACCGCCCCCCGGCGCCTGCTTTTCTATCTCTGGCCTCTGAGCGTCTCTTGTCGTCGATCATGTCGTCGGTAGGGCCTTCTTTTTTGTCATCAGAAATTGATCTCCATTGCGTATTTTCTTTGTGTTTCTTCTTGGAATGATGCTTGAAGTCGGTTAAAGTTCCCGTTTTCCGGTTGGAATCAGGAATGGGGGAATCCCCCACTGTTGAAGCAGGGGATGGGGTAAAGAGATGGATTTATTGGGAAATTTGGGGATTTGGATTTCTTTATTTGTTTATTCTTCTCGGAATTTCCTTCCGAGCGGGTGGAATGGAGAGTAGAGGGATCATTATGGGGGGAATGGGCATGGGATCTTTTTGTAGGTGTTTGAAATGATGGGAGATTTGGGATATACGGAGATCGGATTTGTGGAGTTTCTGGGAAAATGCTCCTTGGTTTGGATAATTATGGGAACTTTGGATGTATTCTCGTGTATGGATTTTATATAGGGTTGGGAGAATGTGGGAAGAGATAGAAAAATATTGGTTTCTGAAGGCTCTGTATGTTTTTATTTATATTTTTTGAGCAAAAAATTAATCTTGATTTGTTCTTTTGGAATTTGATGTTATTGCTTATGTTTTGAAGTCAGATAGGTTTAGGTCGATCGAACATCATTTGTCAGTTTCCAAAACATTCAAGTCTTTTGTTAATTCTCATCTGTGTCGTAATCTTCTGTTAAATAACATATATAATTATTTAAATATTATAGTTTGTAACATAGGTTTTCCATCCATGCTTTACAATGTGTACAAATTTTTTGTGTAAAGTTTTTATGTTTATGTCAAGGCCTTAAAGTATAGGGGTAGGGAGAATACTATAGTGCCTTCAGACAGAATCGGAGGTTTAAATGTTTCAACCGGAATTGCTTATTGGAACAATTGAATCATTGTTAAATCATTTCATAACCATGACTTCTCACAAGATTTATTATGGAACTCTTAGTTCTAAATTTTTTTAATCAAGTCAGAAACGGAGAAAAAGTTTCAAAATTGTTGTCCAAATATCCCTTCTTTTATTTAAGGCACAAATCTATATGATCAACATCACATTTTTAAGCCAAAACTGGATAGTGTTTAATACCACCTCAGATTGCTGCCTGTTCGTTTAAGCATCTTCTAGACACCAGTTAATTGAACATCTTTTCACCTTAGGCAATTAGAAAGGATGCTCTTGAAATTTAATCATGCATGTATCGTAATACCATTTATCTTGGAAAATATGTGATATGTTTGATTTCTACCTTTAAGTATAAGAGCCAAGGTGCTTTTGGTTTAAAAAATTGTTTCATACAGTTAATATGCACTGTAGTAGTATCATTGATATAAAACCAACCTGAGCCAATGCATAATAAAGATTAGACCAATTGTATACTTTTATTTATATTCTCATATGCCTTTTTCTCAGTGCATATGGCCAAGTTTGTTTTCATATTCATCTAGAACTTCATTCCATGCATGAACATGAATTATATATTTTGTCTACATTTCGGTTTTCTTTGTTGGTTTATCAATCCACCTAAGCATCTAGACAAATATGGGCTTGAGACATGAGTGATGCATAGAGATATGTTGATTAGCATTGCATAGTTATATCGGTGGTTTAGAGATAACTGATAGGAAGGAAGATTCTAGAGAAACAAATAAGGATGAGTATCTTGAAAAGGGAATCATGTAGCTTTTTGAAGGTAGATGGGTAAATATTACAGGGGAATAGCAACAGAACTTTTAGATGAGAAATCTAGAGGTCAATTCATATAGTTCTTAGGTTCTTAGAAAGCAAAGTTTGTCTGTCTTTTCTTTTCTTTTCTTTTCTTTTTTGTAGTTGAGGTTTGTGTTTACTATGATAACATCTGTCAAAAAAAAAAAAAAAGTTGTTGAACGTGAACAAAGTTAATGAACATAGTTTGCAAAATTTTCTCATAATCTGCTGGTCCACTGCCTTCTTTGAGATTGTAAACAAGATTGTTGATAACTCCCTTTTACATTGAAAATTTGCCCATTCCATGCATGTAAGATTCCAGCTTCTATGCCTATTTAGTTTACGGGATTTTTCCTATAGCTGTCGAAGCGGAAAAACAGTTGATACAACATCTCAAGCTCACCCTGACCATCATTTGGTGTGTGGGTGAGTCTTGCATGTATATGAACTATGAAAGTCTGTATGTTGCATAAAACCAGAAGCAGATTCATTAGTTATTCTTCTACTTTAGCATGTATTCATCATGGGGAAAATTTACTTTGCTCCTATCATTTCTCGTAAAATTTCATTGTAGAAAGTAATTTCTGTGGCCTTGCTTCCTTCCAGTCATTGTAGCTGCTTCATCTATATTCTGTTCTCATAGTTGCAGCTCCTGTTTTGCATCAGATTGTATAACTAGCTTGCAGCCTTGATATGTATAATTTCTCTCCCTCTGAATGTGGCAGGAGAAGAGCTGGCCACTGCCCAAATTTGGTGATTGGGATGTGAACAATCCTGCCACCGCTGAAGGGTTCAGCATTATATTCAACAAAGCTCGAGATGAAAGGAAGACGAGTGCCGGTAATCCAGGGGTCGCAAACTCTCCACGGAGAAACAATATGGGTGGTTTAAAACCAGATGAGACTTACCAATACCCAAGAAAGAGTGTATGATCCTATCTTGTTTCTATGTTTAATCATAACTCATTTAAGCATAATTACTCAATTGATTCATTTAATCCTATAGCACAATATATAGATAAGCTTTATGCATATCGATCAGCACAAAATTTTGCTGCTTTTTAATTTGCAAAAAGTTCTGCAGTGAGTTTTTATTCCACTGACAATTATATGAACTCGCAAGCAGAAAAAGTGGTTTTGCTGTGGTTGAGTGCTGCTGCTGGAGGCCTGAGGGATTTGGTGCTCATCATTTAGGGTTCCTACGATATAAAGAACCTTCTTTGTTGGAAAGCTGCTTCCCTTGGTGTTGCTACCCATTTCCAGTGGTCCTCATGTATCTGTGTTATATGGAGCAAGAAGAAAGAGTGGTGGTGGATGGACGACCTTAGTTTTATTCTTGATTTTTTCTATATGTTTGTGCGTTGGTGAGGACTGACTTGCTTATTTACCACTTATGTATGTTTTTGGTGTGTGAGTTGTTAGATCGGTAATTCTATTTAGCTTGTAACAGCACCATATATAAGATATATTTATTGTAAAATTTTCCATACTGTTTTCATCATTGTTGTTGTTGTTCAGATTTGATTATTCTGATGCTTGACATCACTATTTAGGAGATTAAATCTTGTGGAAACTTCAATTTTGAATTAATCATTGATACAAGTTGGCGATATTCCTCCCATATATCGTCATAATTGAAGCACAGCCTTTACCCTTATCATTTCATATATGGATTCCACTCCGGCATGAAAAGCTTTCTTGCTTCTCATCTCTTGGTTCCATAAACAGACCTTTGCATTATTACCAAATAGGGGTGAAGGAGGATAGGTTAATATCCATCTGGATATATTTTCATGTTTGAATCTATTCAAAGACATGGATAGACATGAATAGACAAAATCCTTATCCAAACATCATATATAGTCATATTTAAACTTATGTAGCATTAATTAATTTTACCTTCCACATAATGATATCATTGATTTAATGGTCACAAAGTTGACTATCTAATTGTATCTCCACTTCCAATATTTGTCTGTTTAAAACAAATATAGTTATGAATTTCTGCATCCGACTAATATTTATATTTGAATCTAAATTCGGTAAACAAAAACACAGAGGGATATGGATATACCAATATATGATCTGCATCCATTTTCAGTCCTTTTAAACTGAGTACTAGAATGTCCAATAGGCATGATAGAAATCATTAAATGACCGATATTTTCACCAAAGAGACTTAAGATTCACATGAAAAGGTGCCCCAAAAATTTAGCATTAAGGGAAAAGAAAAGAGCTTCAAGTGAAGATTCCGGCCATGGAAGGGACCTTGTTTCTAGTAAAATAAAACTGGTGAATAACATAATTACAGCATGACGGCCATAGGCTGAATAGAACTCTACATCATCCAACCCCAAAAATATGTATATAATTTCCCTACAGTGAAGCATATGTTATGCACGTCAGAGGATGATACAGATAGCTGCAATCTTCTTATTTAATTATAAATGTTATTATTTTTCATGAGATAAAAAGGACGCACTTCAGGAGTCAAGTTGGACACTTGCAGATGCCATACAGCAGCTCAGATAAAAGGTTTTCTTAACTAAATTTTTGAGACGACTGCTAAAAAAGTTTGACAAAATGCTGTTTGTCCAATACCAGACAGCTAATTAAACCTAGGTTTGGCTACAACTTTGGGTGAAGGCAGATACACTACGTCAAGCACACGAGTCAAAAGATTGATCACGAACATAAAACACAATTCGTCTGTATCAAACAAGCAATGCTTCCCAACCAAAAGGCAATTGATGATTTTAATCAACACTAGTTTATACCAAGCGAGAAGCCAAAAATATAAACAAACAAAAACCGTTTCCCCATTAAAGGCTCATTAAATTTGACCTGGTACTTCTTAATTTAGAGAAGAAAAAGGTGGGGACAAACCCCTAAAATGCAGACTTTGCAAGCAAAATTAAGACTTTGTTAAGAAAATACACAAATGGTTTCTACATAGAAGTCTTAAAACCTAATAGCTGCAAAATTCCACACAAAGCATCGATGGTGAATGTTTCCAACAAGCTCTCATAACCCAGAATCAAATTTGGCCCGCTACCAATCAGTTTCCATTGTTCAGTGTGACTTCACATATTCCTGAACTATATGTAGACCCTCTGATTCTTCGCCATAATCCTGTAAAATAGAACATCAATGGTTACAAATTTGATGGCCACTATTTTCTCGACGCATGCCCTGGTTGGGGGGTGAAAAACATGCCCACTAAAGAACATTGCTAGAAACATTAATAATTGATATAATTCAATCTCTACCTTGATAACCACACATGAACAGCCTACAACTTTTCTTGCCTTTCCCTCAGAGTCAATCTTGCATAGCTGTAGATTAAAAGAGGAAGAAAAAAAAGATGAATTAGGATGATGAAGCAGGATTAAAAAGAACAAGAAATATAAGCAACAGGAGGGGGGTTAACAGTTACATGGCAGCATGTTTTAACAATGAAAACTTTAAGATTAGAATGAAAAGCTTAAAATACATTCGCAGGCACATCTCTATATCTAACAGGAGAGCCTTCCAACGACTAAACTCACTTCTTGTAGCTGGGCTTTTTCTTCTACTGGAAGTGCATATTTAGAGCCCCAATAAAGAACAGGAAGGGGGGAACAAAAAAAGGTACTCCACATTTTTTTGCCACCTCATCTACCTTCGAGGTAGGGAGACATAAAGAAGCCACATGTAGGAATGTGAGGAAGAAATTCAAGAGAGAAAACACAAGATTTTAGTAGTTCCCCACATCTCTAAATTTTTTATTTACTCTTTATCTTGAACAGACCAATTTCTCTTTTTATCTAGAATATAGAGTAGTCTAAGAAGGCTAGAGCATTCGAATTTTTTTAAAAAATATTTTTCTCCTCAATTCTCATCTGATTTTATTTTCTTGAGAGATCATGTCCATCCATCTTGTTTTTATCATGATGTTTTCTTTATCTTGCTCTGATCATCATTCAGTTATTTACTAAAATATATACTTGCACTCATCTTTGAAACTCAGCGTGTGCATTTCATGGGCCAAAAATTCTACTCATATAATGCATGAATATGCAAGTACTGGCCTGAGCATTTAGACAGTTTTTTGCTCCAAACCCAAAATAGATAATATATTCTAATACACAACCTTAAAATACAGAAATATAGAACAATCAAAATTCATCGGCCTACTTCATGAAAAATGGGTAAACAAATCATTTTTTTACAGGCATTTCAACTGATATCTCCTGTTGATTCAAAAGCCTCAGAAACATTAACAGAACAGAGGTCAAGTGTCGCATATTAAGACAAAGAACATGAAAGCAAACTCCAGCATGGGATGGTAGTTTTAATTAGTGCCTTGAAACTCTCAAATTTGATCAAACAGCTGCCATGTAATGACATAACTGACATGCTCAGGAAATATTTTCTCTCTTTCAGATAATCTGCTGTTAAGCATGAAAAGCAAAACTAAAAAAGAAATAATAATGATTATGATGATATAATAATAGACATATTTGACTAGTTACTTACCCCTGCCCACTCGCCAAGGGTTTTTGCACTTGGTACTGTTACTAAATGCACATTGTGATCAGCACAAAGTGCTTTGACCAACTTGACATAGTCAGGCTGGTCACAATCCTCAGCTAGAATACAAAGCTGTGCAGCATGCTTTTCAATCGCCTTGGCAGCTTCATGGAGCCCACGAACAAGCCCATCATGGGCCAATGATTTCTTCATCACAAGTTGAAGTGCTGTCATCAGGTCCATGGGCTCTCCAAGAGCTGGAGCAGCAGTTTCGACAGCAATACCATCTTCGCTATCATAACAGAATATGAGAATAGGTCAGATGGGTACCGACTGTATAAAAAAGTCTGACTAGCTACTCTCTTAATAATTTAAGCAACTCCAGGAGAACCCTTGAATCATTATGTTAAAGATTTTAACTATCTCATTGTCAGTTGTTTTATTGAGAGAATTGTAACACAGAATAAGTATGTAATATTTTCATGCCACAAGTTGGACAATTATTATGCTCTTCACGGCAAGGTTACAATTGGTGCAGATACAGATCAAATAATGCAAGCTGGAGAGCATCCTAACATAATTTGTTTTTCAACTTGTCTCAGAGGTAATTATAAAATCTTTTGAACATATAACTACATTGCCAGATAATAAACATCCTTTAATGAAACATGCCTGTGTCAGTCGTACTGAAAATACAACAAACAGATAAAAGATTCATTCTTACTTCCTTTAAAGTAGATCTGTTGCTCGACTTGCTTATTTAATTACCTTGTGCAATGAGATTTGTAATTTTGAACCTAATGACCATTTCTTAAATAAGGGCACATGATGGGGCAAATTAAGTGAAAGACGAACATAAGTTTGAATCAAATGACCATTTCTTAAATAAGGATCCTCATGAGCATGGAACATAATGAATGATGAACAGGCACTTCACAGCACTTACATAAGAAATGAAAATTCAATTCCTTGGGTCATGCTGTTAAATAAAATCAGAGTCTTGTGAAAATATGTCGTGGTCCCTATACTTCAACATGTTCTAATGGATCATGTAGAACTTCATTAAAAATTACAAAGATGAACCAAGCCCTTGTAACAGAATTTTCCATCAGCAATATTTGAAGGTGAAGGCAATATAGAACTAAAGTGCCCATGGTATTGTTAGCAATAATGTTCGGGACACTATCATAACTCATGATCAAAGTCATTGTGATTCCAAATCCCTTTGCAAAGAGACAATGCATCAAATCCAATCATTTCTTAAAATTTGTTAATTACAGCTTATGTATGTACCACTATTTCAAGATGTAGTGCATAGGCTGCATATGCATATGCAGTTCCCTGACTGCACTAAAAAGAGAATTTTCTTAGCACTCTGTTGACACATATTGTAGGGGTTGCATTGCGTGGCAACATATAGAACTATTGCTCTAGGTTTGCATACAACTACGTTGATTTTAGTAAAAGGTGCTTTAGATGCACGTGGTTCCAAGTTAATGCCAGATAAAAAGGATTTCGGTTATAGTTTTCCTTGCGACGGCCCAGGGCGCGGCGGTACTTGTGATATTTCTGCTTGGGACGCATTTTATTTGGCAGTTTTCTGGATGTTAAATACCATTGGATGGGTTACTTTTTATTGGCATTGGAAACACATCACATTATGGCAGGGTAACGTTTCACAATTTAATGAATCCTCCACTTATTTGATGGGATGGTTAAGAGATTATCTATGGTTAAACTCTTCACAACTTATCAATGGATATAACCCTTTTGGTATGAATAGTTTATCGGTATGGGCATGGATGTTCTTATTTGGACATCTTGTTTGGGCTATTGGATTTATGTTCTTAATTTCCTGGCGTGGATATTGGCAGGAATTGATTGAAACTTTAGCATGGGCTCATGAACGCACACCTTTGGCTAATTTAATTCGATGGAGAGATAAGCCAGTGGCTCTTTCCATTGTGCAAGCAAGATTGGTTGGATTAGCCCACTTTTCCGTAGGTTATATATTCACTTATGCAGCTTTCTTGACCCTTTCAGCATTATGCAACCATAGATATGACCACTGTTATGCGCAACCATACAAATAAGGCAGGTTCAAAACTAATGGTTGGGTTGGATGCAAGGATTGCCGAACCGAGCCGACCCAATCTCCGACCACGTCGGTTCTCTAATGGAAAATGGTTCCAGCCTAATTGGATGTGCCCGGAACCGGCCGAAATCGGACAGTTCCATCCAGTTCGACTCGGATTCAGTGTGAACCGGTCGAGTCGCACCGGATCCAGGGCTCGCTGTGGGGCTGTGGCAATTATTGTTCTAGTTCGATTCGGTTCGAATCGCTATCGAACCGTACCAGTCGCAGATCGGTACAAATCTCGATATCGGTTCGACTAACCTTGGTTGGATGTAGGCTTCAAATGAGCCAGACACATATTTGTTAATTATGATACAACAATTGCTACTAAAAATCAAGTACTAAGTACTAAAGAGTAGATATATCATTTAATGAATCTAAGATCTATAAAAATATCACTCTTATTATTTTTAATATATTTTATTTAAATATTTAAAATACTAACTACATATATATCAGCATAACAAATGCACTATTGGTCCCTTAACTGGCTGCATAATGCAGTCGCTTTTTAAAACATTGATATGTACAATCATTCCAATCAATCATGTTGCTTACAGGGAATTCTTTAACAACAAAACCATTTTGAAAAAAAAAATGACAAATTATGCATTGTTTGGTAAAACCTTATCTAAAATACCAATTCATCTATATTATATCCAAGACAGATTCTTCTTCAAGCTAGTCTATTTCTAAATCAGAAAACAATATATAAGTTTATAAGGTCTCAAACGAAACAGCACAATAAACAGATGTTTTATATCAATTGATGTTTTCCTAACTCCAGTTCCAGATTGTTAAGTATTCAAGGCTTTGGATAATTGAGGACAACAAGCAACTATTCATTAGACCATTCAGTTATGAAATACAATAAAGAAAATACTCAACTAGAAAATATATGCAAACTAACAAACAAATCATATCACATAAGGATCATTGCTATCCGTAATTTCATTTTGACAACAAGCAGGCGACAGTCAAGTCTAGCGAAACCAACACAGTCGATGAACTAACTAGATCATAATTACCAGTAAACTTACTTCTTCTCCAATAAAATAATATCATATAGCTGTTGATTTTTACATCCATTACTCACTTAAATGACTGAGATAAATCCAGAACTCAATTGAGCCAAATGTTCCCAGGTTCTGCTTCTCCTATCTTCCCAAATCCATTTCTTATTCTGATAAGTACTTTTTCGAATCACCATATCAGTGATCAAGCTAATAAACTTCAATTTGACATGAAGACCGGAAACACCATCTTAAATGCACAATAAGCTTAAGTCATATTTAACTAGATTGAAGTTATCATGAGTTTGCCTTCAACCAACTTCATGCAACAAAATTCTCTAAAGCTGGTTTCTCACATTAAGTGAAACTGTGATTTCTAAACAAAATATCTGGATATACTCTAAGCATAAAGATCACAACTTTCTCATATCAAAATACAAAAATATCATTAAAAAAACATTATACGATCAAGAACAAAACGTATAAAAGAAGACTTTTTCCAGAAAATAAAATCGACCAAAGGAACAGCAAAAGGAGCAGATCGGATTACGTACGCAGCCATTTTCTTACGATCGAATGGGATCTGAGGAGAGAATAAAAACAGAGAATTAGAAACAGAAAAAAAATCGAGAAAAAAGGGGTTCAAAAGGGGAAGGTGGGGAAGGAGGAGCGCCTCACCTCTATCTCTCTCCAGGTTTTTGAGCTAGGGTTCGGATGGAGAGGGCGGTCGTTATATAGGTTGGCCGTGACCTGGTTCGAGTTCAGATGAATCGGATCCAATATAAAATTTGTCTAGGGTCCGCTTTGGGTTAGCTTGGACCCGTAAAGACTAACCCGGTTTGAGGATGGATCTGGACCATCGTTGAGGCCTTGAGGGTTGCAATGGACCAGCCTTCATGCCAAATTCATATTTTTGGGGCCAGATTTCCCAAGTCCTACCTAGGATTGCAAGCAGGTTGGATTGGATCAGGGATGGGAACAACCAATTCAATCTATATTTGAATCAGGTCAAAAATCAAATCAAAGCTTCTTTGGGATGGATAGGATCGGATCGAATCCAGGCAAAAGTAATTCAATCACAGATCATAATGAGCTACTTTACAATGTTTATGATAATCCTTTTTGCACTAGTTATAAATGAACTAGCTGGGCATGGCATGATATTCCTTAGTGTATAATATTTATGGATGATATAGCCTTAGTAGATAAAAGTAAAGTCACAATTAATCATATTAGAACCAAGGGTTGTATAATCTTCATCTCTGTTTTGTTTTCTTTTTTGCACCTTACTCTTGCCTGTTCTTTTTATAACCGTCCCAGTGGTGATCAGCATGTCATTTTTACGCAGATATTATAATAAATGGAGATGCCCCATAATATGAAACTATTATGAATTCAAGTTTGGAAAATTGATTCTCGAGCTTCATGAAATGAGAATACATGGATTCTTAATGCTGAACTCACCAATAAGCACAAATCTCTCTCTAACCCATTATTGCAGGACATTCTTGCTTGGAGGCGTACCCTATTCACTTTTACAGCTGTTCTAAGCATAATTTTAGAAAGTATGTAACAACCTGCATCACCCATTATTTTCTTTTATTAGAATATCTTGTATCGACTTATATTATTTTTTTCTATTAGCATAATTTTGTTAGAGTGATTTTGAGAATCGCGTAACAACCTGTATCACCAATTATATTTTTTTTATTACCGTGATCTTATATCAGCCTATATTATTTTTCTTATGCAGAGTCTATACACGAATATATATAATCCCTGAAATATACCGAATGTGATGAAATAGAAAAATCAAATTATTTTTTTTCTTTTTTTTTTGGTAAATATTTTAATAGCTACATATATAAAAAAGGCAGGTAACTCTGGTAGCTGATTGGGCGGCAGCTGGTGGACTCAAGGATGCTTTCTGCATTACAGGGCAGCAGTCTTTAGTATCTCTTGTAGAAAGATATGTACATATAACGTGTGCGTTACTCTTTTTAATTTTGGCTTAGGCACGTTTTGTATCAAAAAATAAATAAATAAATAAAGGATGCAGCGTATTCGAACTTTGGCCCATCCCATCTCTCTATCTTCTCTTGATTACTCTTCTCGTCTTGACATTACTAAAATGCAGCACAGAATCCTTGTATGAAAACAGGAGCTATCCAAACTTCTCATAAGTCATACCTCAAGCTTCTCAGCCATGATCAAATGTCCAAGGATGACCCCAGTTACAATTTTTCAGGAAAATGGGGAATGGTCACCACCATTTCATTAAATAAGACAACAGGTGGAACCCAAATAGGTCGCCTGGAAAAATTTTAAAATTAGATGGTAAAAAGAGAAAAATTAAGAGAGCAGCTCTCAGAAGTTTGAGCTCCAGAGCATCTCTATGCAAACGAGCCACTCCTTCGAGCCAAAATGAAGTCAGGATTGATTTGAACTTAGAGCATCAAACGTAATATCTCAGACAATGAATGATGAGTTCCCGCTGTGATTTCAAACCCCTCTTCTCATCTCAAAATGAGAACCTCCTCATTTTAGGAGGAGAGGTGCGTGAAACAATCCCCCGAGTTCACATATAATCCAAAGCCCTCCCAGTTGCAGAACTCGGGGATTTATTACTTCCATGCCAATTTGGACGCCCCTCTCGCTATCTACGATATATTCCTCACGACCGAGAAGAGATCAGAAGCAAGAGGAATGGGAGAAATGCAGATACCAAAAAGCATCCCTCACAAAGACTCTGATAACTTTAAAATCGAAGAGATTGCCACGTTCAATCCCTCCACACCTACATCTCCCAAAGCTTTGATTTGCCTGGAGGGAACCTGAGAAGATACAAAGGATATGCCTCCTGTTCGAAGGTCGGGGATGCTTCGACAATAAATCATGTAAAACATCCAACAGCATTGCCAAACACAATCCTTCGCAGTTTATATCGGCATAGATGGAATGTTATGGGGTATTATTTATTTTAGTTCTGAATCCTTGGAACTCCTATCCTTCAGAATACATTCATGGTCATCAGAACAAGAAAAGGACTCCAAGAATTATATTATAGAAACAAGGGAAGGCATTATTCATAATTAATTTCTATGGCACTCTCATAATGAAAAATGAAAACAGAATCTGCTCAACCATGCTTCAGATAATGGAAGCTTTACACCATAAACTTACAGCCACTGGTTGTAGCTGGCAAGATCTCAACACAAGAAAAGAATTTTCAGATTGTTGTACACATTCATATACCATCATGCTGTACATAGTCCAATAACACAATCATTTCAATCATCTCTGAGCCTACAATCTTCTGATTGATAATATTACACAACCATCAAACTCTTCCGAACGCTTCCCATTCATCTGATGCATTATCCTCGCGAGCCTACTTCCACGACCCCCCATCTTTCTTAACAGGAGGCTCCAGAGCTTGAGAACAAAGTATTAAAAGAGGGTGGTTAATTCAGGTATAATTCAAAAAATAACCCTGTACCACTCACCAGATCACAAATATAAGCAAAAACGTTAGTAAAACTCAGTGATTCTGACATTCAGTCACAGGCATCTCTTAGCGGTCTGGGGCTGGTTCCCCCTCAGACACCCGGCGCTTCCTCTTTCCCTCACCATGCCTTGACCGTCTTGGTGCTGCCTCATCTTCACTCTCACTGTCATCATTCTGGAAACTGTCTCCAGCAACAAATTTATCCTCAGGTTGGACCTTAGCACCATGATGGTACGCCATATCACCATCTATTCCATTGCTAGGTCCTGTCATTTCCTGACCCTTGCTGCCCTGATCTGATCCCGGATCATGTCTGTCACTCCTATCACTTGCCGGTCTCCTTTGATCCCTCTTCACAGCCCTGCTGTTGGGTGGGGGTGGAGGCGGATGGAGGAAAGGCGATACTCCCATAGGACGATTGGGCCGGCCAGCACCTCCCATGGGCATGCCACCCATGAATGGTGCCCGACATGGGCCCATCATCATCCCAAGGCCACCCATTGGAAAAACAGCGCCAGGCTGGGGTGGCCTACCAGGGAAAACCAACCCAGACATGGGGCCTGTCCCTGAGAAGTCACCAGAAAATCTTGGACCCCCGAACGGTGCAAAAACCCGAGGAGGAATGGCAAAAGGATCAGGTGCAGCAAAGCAATCGCCATAACCAAATCCATCAGCACCCATCATGACAGGAGGGAAACCCCGGACCCCATGCATCGGCCTCCCTCCACGACCAAGTGGCATGTGCGGCTGCCACATCATTCCTCTTCCCCTACCTCTTCCTTGGGCACCCTGGCCACTGCTCTCATCCTCTTCCTCACTTTCCTCTTCCTCCTCTTCTTCATTGTCCTCAAACAAGACAATATCTGGATTATCAGTTGCATCATCTGTACTAACCCCCTTTGCTTTTTCCTCCTCACGTTTAGACTCTGCAGCTATGAGCATTGCCTGCAATATAACCCACTCTTTCAGTGCGCATGCACACGCGCACACACATATATGCACATATTTTGGAAGGAAATAGAGCAAGAGACAGTAACATCCAAGCATGAGGATATAATTACATGAACAAATAAATAAACTTGGAAAAAAATATGTATAACAAAAAAAAAAATGGGCCAAAAAAGGGCAGTGCAGTGCACGAAGCTCCTGCCAATGCAGGATCCAAGGAGGGTGAGATATATGCAGCCTTACCCTTGTATACAGAGAGATTGTTTTCGTGTTTCAAACCCATGACCTTCGGGTCATAATAGGGCAACTTTATCTTTGCACCAAGGCTCACCCTCATGATAAAGGGTCATCAGCAGTTACTTGCCTAACCAACCTTCAGCTTACATAGATATTAAGAGAAAAATTAATTGACCAAATCACTCATAAAACAGATTAAAGGGAAATCAGTAGTTCTTTTTTTTTTTTTGGTTAAAGCGGGTATTCCATACATTACGAGTACAGAAAATCAGCAGTTCTTTGCTAAACTTCCTTTAACAATCACAGATATTAAAAGAAAAATTAATTGAATTTTCTTTTAAGAATTTCTTTTTACATATTTTATAGAAAAAAGACAAACAAATAATTTGTTAACTCATAGGTAGCGTTTGGTGCAGAATAGATTTTTGAAGGGATATGCTTTGTACTACTGGAGGGATAGGCTTATTCCGCAGAATAGAAGGGTTTTGGCATTTGGTTATAGCAATAATGCAGGGAATAAGTGGTGGGAATAGGGAGCATTAATGTGCATCAGATTTCAAGATGTTTTGGATTTTATCACAAAGACAAAAATTGCTCTTCTGCATATTTATGTGTTTACAAAGTGGAAAAGGGCAAAACAGTAATTGAAGGAAATAGGGGCAAGCCTATTCTATGGTATTTCTATTCTACCAAAATGGTAGAATAGAATTATAACGTGTGGACCCACTCATAACCCCACATGGCATAAGTCCCTTTCCACAGCCCATTTTTGGCATTTGGCAAGGATATCCCTCCAAATGGGGGGGATTTGGAGGGATATCCATCCACTAATTCTGCAACCAAACAGGATTGATGACAATGGTGGTCATTAACTTGTAGGCCAATATAAATAGTCCCAGAGAAACACAAATTCAGTTGAAAAATATTTAACAAAGCCATAGTAAAGCACATGATACATGTAGCAATCATTGATAAGCAAGTAACAAATTTCTCTGAACCAAACCTTGTGGTACAAGTTTTATAATCCCAAATGTTGTCAAGCCGAAATTGTGGAAGAAAACTTTTAGTAAATGATGAGATAAGCATACATTATGATGAAGGTTAAAGTTGATGAAATATTTTGTTACGGCCAAGAGGATGAATCAAGTTACATAGATTTAATTGAAATGGTATTTAAGGGGATTTCTCGTAAATAGGTTTCTCAAGCAAACCTAACTAGAATCTATGAAAAGCCAAAAGAATCTGTTGTTGTTAGAATTGTATGGCGAACCAAAAGAATGTTCCTCTAAGTTAAAGGTATGGGAGTGGGTAAGCAAAGAATGCTCCCCACATTCAATTTTGGGATGATGATGGTATAACTATTTCGAAATCAAAAACTAAAAGAAACACCTGCTCTCTTTTTTTGAATGGAAAAACACATGGAATTTTGATAAAATAGTATAGGGCACTTTTGAACCTTAAATTTCATTAGTTTAGTAAGCATTAAAATAAGGACAATTGTCAAGGATATAAATTGTAACTGGAAAGCTTCGCAGATTTTGTATATCCTACAGCTTGTAATAACACCATCCTTTGTACATGTATGAATTCAAATATTAAGACAACGAAGAAATAACTGGAAGCATTTAAATGTTAACAACCATTATCTCATGAGCGGGACATCAAGCCTAAGATACTTATATTCTTAGCAGCCAGAAACTTCTATCTAAGGTGCCGACCCACTATGGAATCTCTCCAGAAATTTGGTCTCACATCCTTGCTAAGCACTTCTTTATCGAAGTCTTTTTTAAGAAATTCTCTTCCCCAGACCCAAATCCCAATCTGCTCCTGCTTCAGGTAACTAATCTCAAAATGCTGATTCGCAAGTGGAAATAGCAAAGATAAGAATGTAATAATAATGGCCTAGTCAACGGGGAAGAATTTGTCACTTCATGTAGGGATGCAAATGGCATAAGGGCCAGGAATTTGATTGTCATGTGCAATGCCTATGCCAATTGTGAGAAGGCATGGCATATTTATCATTCCATGATTTATTGGCAATCAGGAAACTGGCATGGAAAGATACACAAGATCTGCAATTGACAAGCTAAAAATATGCTTCTTTATTCAGTATTTTTAACGTAAACCATTTCTAATTGTTCTGTATTGAAGTTGTACACATGTTTTACACAAGTGAACATAGTTATTAGTAGGGGCGGAAACGAGATGAACATGAGCCAAGCAAGGCCTAGCTCAAGCTCGGCTCATTCATAATTGAGCCAAGCATGAGCTACCTAAAATTAATTTCAAAACTAAGCTCGAGCTGCTCATGAACAACTTGTTCAAGAGATCCAATGAGAGTCTAAGATCAGTCGAAGCCTTCAAATGTATAGTTTTGAGTAATAATCCCTATTATATTTTAATATTATAGTTGAAATACATACTATTCTAAACCTATATTAATCTATTAAAAATAATTATTTTATAACCTATATTAATCTATATTCTATATTAACCTATATTATTTATATAGATAATAACAATTAAAGAAACATAATAATATATAAATTATTTAAATATTTATATCTCTAGCTTAGCTAAAATCCTAACCAAGCAAAATATAGTCGAGCCAAATTTCGACCTGAACTAGCACTGGCTCGTAACCAGCTTGCTTGTTTGCCAGCCCTAGTTATTATCTAATGATTCTAATCTATAAAAAAACTAGGATCATAAAGCATACTGCATATGCATGTTGATTACAGTTCATACATGCATTGAATAGTTTTAAGCAACTTATTATACATTATTAAAAATACAGAACTCTGTGTACGTACATATATATATATATATATATATATATATATATATATAACATGTCAACAATTTATGGTAAAAAATGATAAACAAAAATATAACTATATGTACAACATTCACACTTTGTTATCACATTATAAATGTTGTAGATGTCCTGGCAGGTTATTTGGTATGCTTGTAAATTAGTCATACTATGGAAAGAGTTTTGCATTCTATAACCCCTTAATCTCTATCTTTTGTTGCAATATAAAGCAACAATTTTTGGTTACCATGTTCAATCTGCACATAGGCCTTCAAATCCTTGGACAAAAAGTAATCACAATAATAACAATAACAAAGACAATAATAAACAGTGGAGAAGAGTGGCATGCCTTTCTTGAATAAGAGAAGGATGCAACCCAACAGTTATAATTCAGCAAACTATGCCACGCAACCATATGAACAGAAACACAGCAGTGGGAGAGACCACAAACTGCACAAGGACACACCCTACGCTGTTGATAACCTATTGAGACAGTACATATCAGAAAGAAGGTGTGATGTTGACAGACATTGTAACCATGGGCAAGAGCTAAATGTGGAAACAGCATGCAATTAATTGCCAAACAACCTTCGAGGCCTATAAAAGAAAAAAAAATGTTTCGCTGTGCCCCAGCATGTACCATGACGCATACCGCTACCAGGCTTTTGCCAGACCAGTGGGGGTAAATTGGACATTAAAACCCCACTTAAACAGTTTACCCTCGTGTATGGTGCACATAACCTGGTTTGGCACTCATTCCATGTACGTGCTGGGGTACACAAAGCAGGACTCTAAAAGAAATTGAAGATTTGAGAAAATGGAATAAATAAAAATAGAAATGTTAAAGGTAGAAAAAGATATAGGAAGATGCGTTATAATAGTTTGAAGTGTTTCAATGGAGATGACATATGGCTCAAGAAGAAATGATAGGTAGACTTTTCCACCGGAGTGGATTTAGTGACATGGAATTAGTAGAAGAATATTTGAATTGAAAAGCTAGATTTAAATATAGAACATAAATGGGAAACTAGTGTATAAGCCACTTTAACTTAACTGTTAGAGAAAAATGCCAACAAGGGCTGATATTCAAAACTGAGAATCTTAATTTCATATTATATGTGCAAGCCTAGTGTTTAGTCATTGTATATCTTCCATTCACCCTGAATTTCTCTAATTTCTTCAATTTTTTTTCTGGGATATGGAGTTGTTGATGTGCAGCCATAGATCATGTACAGCAAAGGTAAATCTGATGTGTGACATAGGATAATTCATACTTATTGGCGCCACTAACAATGTACAGCATACAGGTTACAAAAGTTATGAAAATGTGAAGCAGCATACCATGAGTTCACCATCTGGCTCAAGATAAAGCAAAGACGCCAACTGTTCGCCAATAAAAGGCTCCAACTCTTGGCAGTCTCGGCTTATCTGCAATCATGTACAAATTTGAAAGAATTAAAAAACTTTAGTCGCAATAGAGATTCAACTGTTGAGCTTCTAAGAGACAAAAATGCAAATTTCAGGAATATCATATTCCTATTAGCATAATAAATACCAGAGGCCGTCTTTTTCATTAAATACCATTTATTGCAACTTCATAGGATTTGTCGCAACAACAAAAGCAAACATACTCCATGTCTTAACAACAAGTACTTACCAGCCCCAGCAACTTCAAAGCCTCTTGCTATGTGCAGAAAATAATCTCCAACATGCTACTGAAATTACATCTATTATCAGTAAAAGGTTTATCTCAACAGCACCATTACCAGCTATCGGATATCAACATTCACATCTGCATTCATCACAATTGTCGGCAAGGTATACGGAACCGACTAAACCGACATATCGGTAAAGACCGGTACCGGTTCGGTACCTGTTTCAACCGGTACCGAACCGGTTCGAAAAGAAAAAAAACCCACAGAAACCCGTACCGAACCGGTTCGAAAAGAAAAAAAAACCCACTCTGTGGCATTAAAAGCCCACGTGGGGCAGCCCGCATGGGCTCGCTGCCCCGCGTGGAGAACCGCGCGCGATTTCGTGAGTGTGGACGCGTGGAACGCGCGCTGGCACGAGTCGGGGAAGCATTTCCCCACTCGTGCCCGCACCCCGGCCTCTCTCCTTTTTTTTCCTTCTCTTTTTTCCCCTTCTCTTCTTCTTCCCGACCCTTCTCCTCTCCTTTCCGAACTCTCTCCTCCTCTCCTTTCTTCCCCTCTCTCCTCTCTTCTCCTCTCTTTCCCCCCTTCTCCCGCGAGCAAAGAAGAGGTCGGAACTGCACCGAAGAACGGGTGATCCTCCTCGGCTCGAGGGAGAAGGTAGGCTTCTTCTGACTCAACTCTAGGTTCAACAATTACTTGACCTAGTTCAGTTTCAGATTCATTATCTGACTCTTTTTCAAAAATTTGAAAAGGATCACTATCTGACATAGGGATGTCAGTGAACTCTATTAGATCCGGAAGACTTATTTCTTCTTTCCTAGACTCATTCTCTAGATTATCTTCGAAACTTATTAAGTTTGGAAGATCTATGTTTTCTACCCTAGATGTTTCATCAGGGTTAGTCCTAGAATCTTCTAAGACTTTCTCTTCTATTGTAAGAGAGTGAAGCATTAATTTTGCTTTCTGTTGTTCTGCATAGAACCTACCAAACTATGGAACAAAATATTTTATGTTTCCATAGATTTCTAAGCTTTCATAATACTGAGCCTTATAATATGCTAGCTCAGTTAGATTAAACTCATTAAAATACCATATTCTGAAGATTTTATTATCTTCCGACAGAAATTCCTGATTTAGGATATTTCTTAACATGCTTCCTGATTGAAGACATGTATGACGCTCTATATGATTTAAATGATTAAAAAGAAAATTAAAGTCCTTTAAAAATTGTTCATTATTGGAACTTGGGCTCATGGAACTATTTTCCATGCTTCTGGGCTTGCTGGCCAGTGCTCTGTGCAGTGAAGTTATGATGTTCTATACCTTAACTCTTTGTCATGAAGAACAATAGTTAATGATTCAAAGACAATAAAACACTACCACATGAAGGATATGGCATCTGTTAAATCTTGTTGAAAAATAAATCAATTATCCTTTCATCACCTGAACAACTACGATAATAAAAACACAGAAATAGAAAGAGGAATACCAAGATTGGTAATCAATTACAAACCCTTAAATAAGGTGTTAAAATGGATAAGATATCCAATCCCTAACAAGAAAGACTTCTTAGATAGACTAAGTGAGGCATTAATCTTTTCCAAATTTGACTTGAAATCAGGATACTGGCAGATCCAAATAGAAGAATCTGACAGATACAAAACTGCATTCACAGTACCATTTGGACATTATGAATGGAACGTGATGCTATTTGGTTTGAAAAATGCACCCTCTGAATTTCAGAGCATCATGAATGAGATTTACAATCCATTCTCTCATTCCATCATTACTTATACTGATGATGTTTTGGTGTTTTCTAAATCAATAAAACAATACTTTTGAAGATTTAAAGACTTTCAAAATGATCACCATTAAAAATGGTTTAGCAGTATCAGCTAAGAAGATGAGTCTTTTCCAAACCAGAAAAAGGTTTTTGGGTCATTACATCAGTCAAGGAAAAATAGTCCCTATTGAAAGAAGTATTGAGTTTGCATCCAAATTTCCTGATGAAATCTTAGACGCCAAACAACTTCAACGATTTTTGGGAAATTTGAATTATGTGTCTAATTATTATAAAAATTTGGCACAGGATACTACAATCCTCTATGACAGGTTAAAAAAGGAACCTGCTCCCTGGAGTCAGAATCATACTGACAAGGTAAGGCTAATTAAAGCCAAGGTAAGGAATCCACCTTGCCTATCTTTACCAAATCCGAATTGGTTTAAGATTGTAGAGACCAATGCATCTGACATTGGTTTTGGGGGATTCTTATGCACAAAACTCGTGCAGCTGAAGCTACAGAAGCTATGTGGCAAAAGGTCTTAATCACAAGGCCAAGAAAGAGAGCAATTAAAACCAACAAATTAGGTTCAGCCCTGTTAAGCTTCATCAAAGCAAAAGCAAAGAACCTGCTCATCACTCTGACTAAACAGAAGGCCAGAATCATGGCAGAAGCACGAGCAAACTGTTCTTTAAAGGAAATTCCTTTATAAATGGTGGCTGGAAATGCCCAGAGAGAAGTTTGATGAGATTATCACCACCATAAAATCAAATTTGATTTCATTTAAAAATGATCATGCTGAATCACAGCATACTGAAGAAAGTACTGACAGCTATTTTGCCAGTCTTAAGAACAAATTCTTCAGAAAATATCCCCAATGTACTTCTGAAGAAATTATGTCCAAATGTATGGACCATATGAAGCAACAGTTATGCTCTGCCTTCAAAGCAGAGCCAAAGAAGACAGTCTCCATGAAGAGCACTGCATCTAGGAGTTCATCAAACTCCACACCTTAGGACAATAATAAATACAGGTGTCTTGCAGGAGAGCATCTTTCCCTCTGGTTGGTGGAGATTCCTTCCTTCAGAGAGGACTGATGGGACCCTTGGTCGGTGGCATCTTTTGCCGAAAGTGGTTCCTTCCATGTGAAGAAAGCATCTTTTCTTGGTCGGGAGTAATTTCTTCCGCCTGAAGAAAAGTGAGATGTGACATAAAGCTCCTTTTGTCAGAGCTTCGTCAGCAGGCAGATTCCTTTTGTTGGATGGAGAAGACATTTCTTCGTCCTTCATGATGTGTTGGCACTACTGGTGAAGGCTTGGACGTAGTCCCAATAATTGACTAAGACTATCTACCCATTTACTGTGATCTGCTTGGCCTGATTCGGGTGTATGTAATGTTCAAACCTTAACCTCAAGATACCTCTGATAGGTTCCAATCCCTGAGGGTTAAACCTCTTTTGGGGCTCAAACCATGAATCATTCAGATTTTGAACTTCCCAATCCCTGAGGGTTAAACCTCTTTTGGGGCTCCTTACAGAGTAATCTTCAGAGCCTATTCCATGGGCATTCGAAGGTTAGTTGGAATATTTTATGATTCTTTGACTTAAAGCATGAATTGGTAGTTTGTTTATCTGCTATTGAATCATATATCCTTTTACCCGGAAGTCACAAGGATGGTTGCTTGGTACCCGTCTCTGGTATTACTGTACCTGGATGAGTTGAGACCGAGGGTGGGAGGTTGTGGCCCGTTTGTTGTCCGCCCGTTTGATGCCGAGATGGCGAGTTAGGGCGTTGAGTTAGGGCAGTTCCGGCCAAGTCCCATAGTGATTGTCCTCTGGTAGGGTGCAGAATTTAGATTGATGGGAGAAAGAGACCAGATTAGTAGTTGTTCAGGTGATGAAAGGATAATTGATTTATTTTTCAACACAGATTTAACAGATGCCATATCATTCATGTGGTAGTGTTTTATAGTCTTTGAATCATTAACTATTGTTCTTCATGACAGAGGGTTGAGGTATAGAACATCATAACTTCACTGCACAGAGCACTGGCCAGCAAGCCCAGAAATATGGAAAATAATTCCATAAGCCCAAGTTCCAATAATGAACAATTTTTAAAGGAATTTAATTTTTTAATCATTTAAATCATATAGGGCATCATACATGTCTTCAATCAGGAAGCATGTTAAGAAATATCCTAAATCAAGAATTTTTGTCGGAAGATAATAAAATCTTCAGAATATGGTATTTTAATGAGTTTAATCTAACTAAGTTAGCATATTATAAGGCTCAGTATTATGAAAGCTTAGAAACCAATGGAAACATAGAATATTTTGTTCCATGGTTTGGTAGGTTCTATGCAGAACAACAGAAAGCAAAATTAATGCTCGACGCTCTTATAATAGAAGAGAAAGTCTTAGAAGATTCTAGGACTAACCCTGATGAAACATCTAGGGTAGAAAACATAAAACTTCCAGACTTAATAAGTTTCGAAGATAACCTAGAGAATGAGTCTAGGAAAGAAGAAATAAGTCTTCCGGATCCAATAGAGTTCACTGACATCCTTATGTCAGATAGTGATCCTTTTCAAATTATTGAAAAAGAGTCAGATAATGAATCTAAAACTGAACTAGGTCAAGTAATTGTTAAACCTAGAACCGAGTCAGAACAAGAAAACCTTGTATCTGGAATTGAGTTAATAACTCTCAGTAACTCAGAAGATATGAAGACTGAATATAAGTCTTATCCAAGAAAGATCAAGAATAAACTTGAATCTAGACAGATGGAAGAAAATGTTCTTCTAGAAGTAATCTTGAATTTTGAGTTGGGTTCAAGTACAGATAGACAATACTGTTTATCTGTGCACTATTGAAAATCAATGATAAAAGAAAAACAGTTAATAAAACTATTAGAGGATTCTTCTCCGAAGAGAGAAGAAAGAAGAAGGAAAGATGTAGATATAGCTCTACATCAGATGTATCAAATTTGGATACATCAGAAGAAGAAATGAATGGCGTTTCTTCTAATCTTTTCCAAATCAATGCTTTGACTAATAGTCAAGAGAAATCAGTTTCAATAAATGAATTGAGACATGAAATTAATCAGTTAAAAACAGAGATAACTTTGTTAGAATCACAAAATGAAATCATGCCTACAATCAAGAGGCAAAGAAAAGAAATAATATTTTCTTTTATTTCAGAACCTCAGTTAAAGGTTATTAATGAGACTAGGAATCTCTTGGTCAGTAAGGAAAAACAATTGATTTTCCTTAAACAAGAAGCTAACATGTTTAGCATAGAAAGAAAATTGCGAGATCCTTACATAATCCAAAAAATTAAGGATTTAGAGGGGCAGTTCACAAAAGAAGTCTGTAACAAGTTACCCTATGCATTTTGGTCTAGGAAGAAACACATGGTTTTTCTTCCTTATGAAAGTTTCTTCAATGAGAAGAACATCCCAACCAAGGCTAGACCAGCACAGATGAAAAGAAAATTTCTTGATCTGTGTAAAAAAGAAATTGACACACTCCTTAATAGAGGGTTGATTAGGAAATCTCAATCATCTTGGAGTTGCACAGCTTTCTACGTTGATAAAAACGCAGAAAAAGAAAGAGAAATACCAAGATTGGTAATCAATTACAAACCCTTAAATAAGGTGTTAAAATGGATAAGATATCCAATCCCTAACAAGAAAGACCTCTTAGATAGACTAAGTGAGGCATTAATCTTTTCCAAATTTGACTTGAAATCTGGATACTGGCAGATCCAAATAGAGGAATCTGACAGATACAAAACTGCAATCACAGTATCATTTGGACATTATGAATGGAATGTGATGCTATTTGGTTTGAAAAATGCACCCTCTGAATTGCAGAGCATCATGAATGAGATTTATAATCCATTCTCTCATTCCATCATTACTTATATTGATGATGTTTTGGTGTTTTCTGAATCAATAGAACAACACTTTAAAGATTTAAAGACTTTCAAAATGATCACCATTAAAAATGGTTTAGCAGTATTTGCTAAGAAGAGGAGTCTTTTCCAAACCAGAATAAGGTTTCTGGGTCATTACATCAGTCATGGGAAAATAGTCCCTATTGAAAGAAGTATTGAGTTTGCATCCAAATTTCCGGATGAAATCCTAGACACCAAACAACTTCAACGATTTTTGGAAAGTTTGAATTATGTGTCTAATTATTATAAAATTTTGGCACAAGATACTACAATCCTGTATGACAGGTTAAAAAAGGAACCTGCTCCCTGGAGTCAGAATCATACTGACAAGGTAAGGCTAATTAAAGCCAAGGTAAGGAATCTACCTTGCCTATCTTTACCAAATCCGAATTGGTTTAAGATTGTAGAGACCGATGCATCTAACATTGGTTTTGGGAAAATCTTAAAGCAATTGGATCCAACTGTTGGTAAAGAAATTTTGGTTAACTTTGTCTCTGGAAAGTGAAATGCCACTCAGAGCAAATATTCAACAATTAAAAAAGAAATGTTTGCAATTGTTAAAAGCATTTCTAAGTTTCAAAGTGATCTGTTGAACCAGCCATTCTTGCTGCGGGTCAACTGCACTGCAGTCAAACGGATCATAGAAAAAGATGTGAAAAATCTTGTATCCAACCAAATATTTGCTAGATGGCAAGCATAATTAAGTGCTTTTGAATTTCAAATTGATTTTCTTAAGTCCGAAGATAATTCTCTTCCTGACTTCTTGACTCGCGAGTTTTTGCAGGGATGATTCCACGACGAGGATCTTATGATCACGACAGACAATCTTCTGCCCGATATATCAGGGGACGCAGTGCTAATGCACTTTCCGAAATTACAGGGAACACATGGCCTCATTGTATCAGAGAACGCAGTGCTAATGCACTTCCCGAAAGTACGGGGAATGCCCTGACTTACTATGGCAAGGAACGCAGTGCAAATGCACTTCCCAGGACTCCACAAATGGTGGACTTGGCAACTTATCTCGGCAAAGGGAAAGAGAAAGTTGACCAAGATCAACATGTTGATGCTGTGTAAGGAATTTCTTTGCAATCAACTTCATTGTTAAGCCCAACAATGAAGGAAGTACTACAGAAAAATCTCCAGGACAATACTTACTCGGAGAAGAAATCCGAGGAGATTATCATGTACCTGGATCATAATGAAGTTCAAAATTTGAATGATGCATGGTTCATCCGTCAAAAATACTTTGACGAACGGGGTTATCCTTCCTTGGAAGGAAAAAACAGAGTAGTTATGGAGGCGCTCCTGCTCCGTACTAATTCTGTGAAAATTAATCATAATTTCCAAAATGGTTCTATCAGGAGTGGAATTATAAACTTCAGCAAATGTGTAATACACAAGGTGATTAGACCAAATGAATGGGGACTTGACCCGAATCAGGCCAAGCAGATCACAATAAATGGGCAGATAGTCTTAGTCAATTACTGGGACTACGTCCAAGCCTTCACCAATGTCTTCTACTATGACAATCCAAAGAGGAGGCATTCATGGTTCTTGCAGGTAAATCCTGAAGTCCTGCACAAATCCTTACCAGGATGGTTTCACAAATGGTGGACATACTTTGGGCCAGATCTGAAAATATTACCCAAAAAAATTCTTAATTATTTTGAAGAATGGGTGGATCATCATCCCACCATCAACAAGTTGGCAGATGACTTCATCTCTTCGGAGCTCTGTCCTATGATGTTCGTAATTGAGAACAAGATCCCTTGGATATGGAAATGGGTCATATCCGCAGAGGTAGAAGAAGAGGTAAATATTCCTGTTCTTAAAAGAAAATTCCTTTATAAATGGTGGCTAAAAATGCCCAGAGAGTTTGATGAGATTATTACCACCATAAAATCAAATTTGATTTCATTTAAAAATGATCATGCTGAATCACAGCATACTGAAGAAAGTACTGACAGCTATTTTGCCAGTCTTAAGAACAAATTCTTCAGAAAATATTCCCAATGTACTCCTGAAGAAATTATGTCCAAATGTATGGACCATATGAAGCAACAGTTATGCTCTACATTCAACGCAGAGCCCAAGAAGACAGTCTCCATGAAGAGCACTGCATCTAGAAGTTCATCAAACTCCACACCTGAGGACAATAATAAATACAAGTGTCTTGCAGGAGAGTCTCAAGATCCCTATGCAGAGGATACTTTATCTCCTGAGGAAGAAGAACGGTTCATTCTTATGCACAAAACCCGTGCAGCTGCAGCTACAGAAGCTATGTGACAAAAGGTCTTAATCACAAGGCCAAGAAAGGGAGCAATTAAGTCCCAACAAATCAGGTTCAGCCCTATTAAGCTTCATCAAAGCAAAGGCAAAGAACCTGCTCATCACTCTGACTAAACAGAAGGCCAGAATTATGGCAAAAGCACGAGCAAATAGTTTCGTGTCTACATCAATGGTGAATCACCAAACTTATCCCGAAGGAATCCACCTTTCGGCAGATGATACCAGCCTTGTGTCTCCATCAACAAGACTTTCGGTGGAAAACATCATTTCCAACCAGCACAAAGAATCCACTTTGTACGAAGAAGTCTGAATTCAGACCAGTAGTGCCAGCACATCATGCCAGCACATCATGAAGGACGAAGAAAATGTCTTCTCCTTCCAACAGAAAGAATCTACTTTCTGACGAAGCCCTGACAAAAGGAGCTTTATGTCACATCTCACTCTTCTTCAGGCGGAAGAAATTACTCCCGACCAAGAAAAGATGCTTTCTTCACATGGAAGGAACCACTTTCGGCAAAAGATGCCACCGACCAAGGGTCCCATCAGTCCTCTCTAAAGGAAGGAATCTCCACCAACCAAAGGAAAAGATGCTTTCTTCACAGCGAAGGAATTATTTTCGGCAGAAGAAAGGACGAAAGAATCAACTTTCGGCGGAAAAAGGACGCTTTTCGAAAAGCACTTTTGTAAAAGCAAAGAATGTTTTGCTGTATTTTCCAACTTTGAGTCTTTTCGGTCATGTCTTTCCTTTTCTTTTGTCAAGTCATTTGTTTCTCTGTCAGCCATGAGCGGCAGCCTGACTTTCGAATTTCAATTCAAATTGGAATCCAACTTTGTAACTTGGTCTATTTAAGGCGATGCTCTCTCAGTTGTGAGGCAGAACCTTTCAGACCGTTGGAGAAATAAAATTACTTGTTCCTCCACATCTCTGAGTTTGCGTTCTTGTTCTCTTCTCCACTTCGTAAGAAGATCTCAAGAAATCTTTGAAGATAGAACTGTGCTAATGTTAATCCCTTAGAGATAGACATTTAAATGTAGGAACTTTATATGGGGAATGCTAAATTTCTTCGCTTCCCTCCATCCAATTTGTTAATTCCTTCCAGCATGCAAGATCCAGAGCTCTTTCAAAAGCAATAATATTGCATAGCACAAAAAACAGAACAGCAAGTCGTAGACTGGATTAAACTACCAGCATTGCATAAACTATGCTTTGGTTCTATGCTTTTATGGGTCAGAAATCCTAATCTTAGACCCTTAAGTTCGACAATTAAATGAATTTTATATGGAGGATGCTCATTTGTTCACTTGCATATGGATGTTAAAAGAGGTAAAAAAGATCAATGCAAATGAATCATTTGTTATTGACATGTTTATTAATAATTTTCTTCCTTTCTTTGTGCTAGATCTTTGACAAATCCTGGTAGAATATCCATAAAGAATACATATAAATAATTGTAACATTTTGAACAGCATAAATCATTAACTATGATATTTTTTATTTAAAAGAAAACAGCTGTAAGAGAAAACTAATATTGCATTGACTCTTAAACAATTATGCAATCTCGACCTATTTAAATGGTATGAAAATAATATTTTCCATCCTTTTAATAGCATGTATGGTCCTTTAGTCTAATGATAAACAATATAACAATAAATATATTAAAGAAAATAATTTAACAAATAGCTTGTGTACTCAAGATTGCTAACTTTGAGAGGATTGCCTAATCCAAAAATGCCACATGCATAGGGCCAGACGTGGCTCGAGCCAGCCGAGAATATTTGGATTGAGCTTGGAGCTAAAATCAGGGCTAGATTCAATATCAGGCCGGCTTCAGGTCAATGGGTAAAACACTCCGCACTCAGATTGAACCCAAGCCTAATTCTAGGCACAAAGCCTGAGTTTAAAACACAACCCGAACTAAGCCTGACTTGGCTATTTCTATTGATTTTTGCATGATTTGTATGAATTACTCTAGTTTTATATCATGATGTATAGTTGTTTTTGTCTATTTGAATGCCAGATCGAATCTAAATGTAGTTTATTTGATGAATTAGTTGTTTTTCTCTGAATGGAACATCTCAAAGACAACTTGTTTGACCCAAAACAAAAGTTTTATTTGGTTGGGCCAAGCAATTCGGGTCAATCAAGTCATCGCTAAGCCTTCCAACCTAATCGAGTCTGGTCGTCCAATTGGGCTTCGGGCCTGGTTGAGGTTCGGGCTCAAGTTGGGTTCGGGCTAGAGCCTTGAAAATTTGTTTGGGCTTAGGCCTGAAGAGAAGCTCAAAAAATCCTTCTAAGTCAGGCAACAGGCTACATGGAAGCCTGGCTCCACCCAACATGGTTCCAACCCTGCTCATATGCAAGCACATATGAGCAAACTTCAGTATGTTGAGAGGGCAGACATGTCTTTTAACCCACCAAGATCCAGTCACAATCACCATAATCATATTAAAGAACTTGTTCAAAAGCTTAATTATAATAAAAAGGCCTTGTTCCTGCACCACAATTTGACTAATAAAAGGGCTAACCAAATGTCTTACTATCCTAATCTGCTTTTATTAATTTCCCCACATTTCTATTCTTTATATTTTGAATAATTAAAGTTAAACATTGAGAAACCTTGAGATTTCTTTATTACAATAGGCAGCCACATATGTCGAACTACCAGTTCAAAAGATGAAGACATTTCTTAATGCAACCACTTGGGTGGCTTAGCTTAAATGAGCTAAGGGGTAAATGAAATTAGAAAATAAGCTTTTCCCATTGTGGTATGCAGGCAATCAAGGGACTGCATGGTGGATATGTGACATGCAGGTGCATATGCGATTACATTTTTTAACTATTTAAAAATAAATCTAATAAATTAAGTCCAATAGAAACAACTTTAATAATAAATAATTTTATAGATGGATAATTGCAATATCAATAACAATAACAACTAATACTTATTGCTTAGTATCTAAGACCTAATAGCAACAGTTATAATATAATCAATTTAACACTATTAATATCCGTATCAGACCCACCTGAAACCCATTCAAACCTAACCATCAGCTTGAACTCATTTCACCTACATTAGCACATAAGAACATATTTAGCTCCAAAATACAAAGCGATCTCACATATGTGGCTGTACAATACTAACTAGGTCTCGTATGCCACCGTGCAACACTAAGCGAACTTTGTTTTTGGTCCATGTGCAATGAGCGCATTATAGTATTGCATAGGCAACACGATGTCAAATTCCATAGCAGAAGACAAGATCTTTCGTGCTATTTAACCTTTTTCTTTTCTCTTTGTTGGCTAAATAATGTAGCATACCAAAGTTCCAAACCTGGTGGATGATTGTAGTCCAAAAGGACACTATGACAAGATTGGCGGAACCGTCTCGAACCGCCCAATTTGGGGCCGTCCCGAGCTGTACCAACTACTTTCGGGATGATTCCGGTAAAGAATCCAAAACGCCGCACCAGAGGAGAAGAAAAGAGAAGAAAATAGAGAGCGAGCGGAGGAGGGAGGGAGAGGGAGAAAGGCTGGCGGAGGCTGGCGCTGGTGCGGATGGCGGAGGCCGCGGTAGAACCTCTGTTTCCCTCAAAACAGGGGTCCAGCCGTAAAAAATTTCACGATTTGCCGACTTCACTTAAAAATTGCGAATCTTTTTACAGCCGGACACCTGTTTCGAACGAAACAGGAGTTCAGCAGGGTTCGGCCGCGGCCTCCGCCACCCGGACCAGCGCCAGCCTCCTACAACTTTCGTTGGCCCTCTGCCACCCTCCACCAGCCTCCCTCCCTCTCTCTGCCTTCTCTCTCTTTTTCTCTCGTTCTCCCTCTCCCCCGTCTCTTCTATTGCATCGGTACGGGACCGGCACGCCTAGCAGGGCGCGTACCGACTCGTCCCGCCGAGCAACCGGTATGGTGCCCGGTACCGGTTCCGCCAACGCTGCTCATCATGTATATTTTGTATTTTTTGATATAAAGAATGTGATGGAACTAAGAAGTAATTGTGTGAAGGGATAGACTGGTGACATCGTTACTATAAATGCAATTTCTTTCAGTTAAGAATTCACAGCAGCTCTAATTATGTCATGCAAATGTTCACTTTGGTGAGTCCACTCATAGTCAATTTAAAAGCTTTATTAGTGGATTTCTTAGTGAAGGGATAGACTGGTGGCATCGTCACTATAAATGCAACTTCTTTCAATTAAAAATTCACAGCAGCTCTAATTATGTTATGCAAATGTTCACTTTGGTGAATCCTCTTATAGTCAAATTAAAAGCTTAATTAGTGGATTTCTTAAAGAAACGTGAATTGCTTTATATGTCTAGCATTCTTCATGAAAAGATCATATTTTTTTACTGAACTGCTCAAATACAAGGTAACTCATGCACTAACTTTGAGATTCAAATTAATTTTTGCCATCAATTCTTTAAACTGGTTATTTACAAGCTAGTCTTCAAATTAACTATTAATCCGCATCACTCGTTGCTATGTAAAAATGGTACGAGTTGAATTGTCATTCATTAGATTATCATACTACTATCATAGTTGTATTATCAATTTTCAGCATGTGATCAAATAATAAAATGACCTTGAAATAAATTTTTATTTTCATATTGTTACTTGTTAAAGAAGAAGAAAACAAAGCAACGCTTGAGCTAGATATTCGCATATACCCTTCTTAAATGTTGCCAGTCCAAAATAAAATAAAATAAAATAAAACAATCAACCAGCCAAAGGCATGTTCAGCTCCCTGGAGATAGAAAACATGTACAGCAGACTGGATGACCGCTAACAGAGGTGCACATATGAGATAGCAGTGGTGATGCCAACCATTTCCAAAGAATATCAGATGAGTTCTAAAACATGTATTCACATTGATATTTTTTAAAGGAAATATCATGTCCACAAGCCCCTTGATACAAAAACCACAAAAAAAAATGTGGAAGTAGCTTAGGTATCTTATCATACATAACCTGCAGAAGAGTACTTCAGTCCTGAGAGAAGTAAATTACACATTATGCTTGGATGGTTTGTAGTATAGACATAATCTCTTAAAGATGTCACTTCTAGTAATTAACAAATTAATAAGAAGCTGACTCCAGTAATGTAATTGTCAATTTCAACTTCATGTAAAAGATTTGAGATTACTCTGCTTAAAAACTTCCATGAGTTAGTTCACATGGCACATGAAATTGGATGATTTTTTGAATATTTCAGATTGATCGTGTTGCATTCGGAAAAATTACATGACTAACAAGAGACAAGTAAGAAATTTGTACGATGTTCAGCACTTAACCAGCATTCTGTATATACAAGGATTCCAAGCAAATATTTCCAAAAAGGAAACTATGAAAAAATCTCAAACCAGATGACCGCATAACTACTTATCCTTACATATCTAACATGACCATGTCCATGTCATGTAATGGCAAAAATAGGATGTATCGACAAAACAATAAGAGATATTATAAAAAGCCATTGGTCAAGTTAAAAATTACAAGACACTAGACATACCTTCACTGGTAAGTTGTCATTGTAAGGATTCCTGAGATGATGAGTTTTATTGAAGGACAACTCACATAGCTGCAATTTAAGACACGTCGCATATAAATTGAAGTTGAGAAGCCAGAAGAATAAGCTCATAAATTCCATTATTAATTGAAAGAGAAGTTTCTAGTGGTGTAGACAGTGAACAAAGAAATGGAGGATGCTATAAATGAGACCGAAATAAAGATTTAAATATTTGAGCAACAGTCTATCAATCAAAGGCAGCAGCAGCATAAATATCTAGGATCACTTGAAGATGTTTTAGATCTCTGAACTATATGCCCATTAAATTATTCATAAATGAACAATAACTGTTGTAGAGAAGATGACAGTCAAACCAATACCCAACCATCAGCATAATCTTCTAACATGTATTTGATCATATTCATACTTATTTTTGAAACATGAGTATTCTACACTGCAAGTTCCGCTTTGTACAATAAAGCTAGTGTGTTCAATGTTAAGAACCTTCTTCATCCGATCCCTCAACATAGATCCGAACCATCATGTTAGCTCCTAACTTTCTCTTTCTTGACCCCTCAACATAGATCCAGCCCTCATTCTCACTAAGGTCTCTTCATGGATATTTGTCAGCAACTACTCCAGCAAAGGGCAGCACCCACTGTAATCAAGAAAGGCCAGCATCCATTGTCAATGCAAGCTTTTCTGTATTCTTGTCTCGACATCCATCCATATTATCTTTAGGTCCTAGCCTTCTCTCTCTCTCACCCTCAACGCATTCCAAGCCCCCATTCATACCAAAGCTCTCCCTATATCTTCTTTCCACTTGCCAATAACATGTCAGCTGATTGTTTGGACAGAGTGCCTTTATACTTCTTCAAGTATATCCAGTCCTCACAAATCCATTTCCAGTCATACCATGAATCAAACAGATTTGGACTTACAATTAGGTCAAATTTCTTGGCTTTATCCAAAGTGAAAGTACATATATTAGTAAAACTCAAGAAAGAATTACATTAGTTCTTATTTCCATTCACGAACTATTCACACATACATGTGCATAGGTAGATGTGGATGTAGATGTTTGTGCCGTGCATGCATCAGAAAGTACATATATTAGTAAAACTCAAGAAAGAATTACATTAGTTCTTATTTCCATTCACGAACTATTCACACATACATGTGCATAGGTAGATGTGGATGTAGATGTTTGTGCCATGCATGCAGATGCATGCACGCATGTGTGGATGGATACATGCGTGCACGCGTGTATGCATGCATGTGTAGCACCGAAGAAAGGAAAGAGCGAGATGGTGGTTTTTGATGTGTACGTATCTACGCGTGCATGTATGCATGTGTACATGTATCTACGCATGCATGTATGCATTGATGCATGTGTGCATGCATGAATATCTGCATGCGTGTGTGCGTGCACGTATATATGCGTGCGTGCATCCGTGCATGTATATATGCAACCATGCATGCGTGCGTTCGTGCATGTATATATGTATGCATGCGTGTATGCATCTATGCATGCATGTACATGCATAAATACAGGAAACACCAAAGTTTTGTGCCTACAACATCCCTAACATGGTGTAACCTCAGGAAGAGCTTCAATATTGAGAACATGATGACAAAAGAAAATGATATTATGCATCACTGACAGAAGCAAGCTTCTTTCTGCTATCCATCTTTGATCTTTCAAAGGAAATGTATCAGGGTTAGAAATCATTATGAAATTGTATGTAATTGATCACTAATAAGGAAACACTGGTGTGGCTAAAGCAACTCATATTTGACACATGCTTGCAAGAAGACTGCCATGTATGCATACACCAAGTACTTCACAGGAATATATATATATATATATATATATATATTGGAGGAGATTATAGCACAAACTTTTGATAGCAAAGAAGTTCCAGAACATTTTGTTTTTCTGGGTTTTGGGGAATCATAATACTTCAAGTTATAGTCAATATTGTGGATTAAATAGTTCATCATATAAATTCACTGATAAAATTTGAGCTAAAATCCTACCTTTGGATCATATGTATTCCTAAAGAACCCTAGAATGCACGAAACTCACAGAAAAACCACAACATTCTAACCCAAGGATTAATGACCCAATTCATCCTGATGATACCGTACCAGTCAAAGAGAGGGACCAGGATCGTTGCATCCAGACACTTGGGATGAGTTGGCATCATCTTACGACCCTTTTTTTTTTTTTCATTTTTTCTCTTTGTTCTTGTTTTTTAATAGTTGTTCTGGTCCGTCCCAATATTGTACTGACTTGACCCTAACCTGGGACAAGGGCCATATATGGGGATATAAACATTTGATCTAAAACATGGTGAGGCCACATTTTTTAGTTAAAAATCACTTTGTTTTAATCATTGGTCCCATTCAACAAACAAAGGATGAAGCCCATCCATGGCCCATGCAGCAAACAAAAACCCAGCACAGACTAGACTTCATGGGAATGTATTAGTTCTGATTTTATCCACATGCCGCTAGCAACTTGCGCCAAAGAGTGACAAGGGCTCCTTGGAGTTTTTCCATGGGCCCCTTACAACTCATTAGTAGTCCTCATTCTTTGGGATCTTAATAGTCGTTTGACTTTCACTATGAGCCACGTATATTCAAATAAAGGGAGAAGGTAAAATCCGCGCATATTGGACTATTTGATCATGCAACTAACCTCTATAGTTATGCCATGATGTCCTTTGAAGTACATATGCAAAATGCAATAGAAAGACCCCAGTAACCATGCTACATTTGCTTGCTGAAAGAGAATCTCTCTCTAAAAGAAATGGAATGGCTAATCCCACAAAGAATGTTTGTTCACATTGTATAACTAGAAATTCCTATTTATCTATTACAGAATCAACCATGGACAATTCTCCTTTACTTTGGAAGTACTGAATACATGTATATAATTTTGAGTCTCATCTAATTTTTCCCTAAACACCTGTCAGACCCAGGGGTATCACATCCAATCTAGCTAGAATGATAGCCTCTCAAACTGAATCTACAAAATGAAATTTTTGATCAAACCTATGTTATTAGAACATCTTGCCTTGGGATCTAAAAGATCATGGCCACTCTCCATACTAGGCAACCTTTGGCTTTCAATGCACATGATCTTACCAATTCTACAGGTTTCTTATCAACTCTATCCTCTGCAGTGCAACTTCGATTTCAACTAATGCACCTTCTTCTAACTTTACATCTCTTAGTTACCATACAGTTCTCAAAAATTGTAGTTTGCTTCGATCTATATCCTACAGGCTACGGTCATATTTCAGAGCATTATGATATCCTCTAAACTTTGGCACTAATTAGTAATTCTTTTATACATGAATCAACATGAAAGTCAAGGTTCAAGTACATGTATTATCTGTTAAAAAAAACACTTCTCTGCCGTAAATTGGCAAGAACCTACATGGAAAGATAAACATCTAGGTCAATGAAAAGCCTATTTATTTGCAGATATGACAGTAGTTTTTTATTAATGATACAAACAAATCTGGATAACTTTATGAGATCCATAGATAGTTTGTTCTTTTAAGAAAAAAGCATGCTACATGAATCTACTAGGATAACTATCAATGACTAATAAATAAACATAGCTTCCTGAAACGAAAATGCCTTTAGCCAACTAAACATACAAGAATTTATTCATCATAATATACACTTTTAGCCAAATAAACCTAGCAAAGGATATCAAAATAAACATACCTTTAACCATTTGACTGAAAAGTTTCGCCCATAATGTGCAGTTCCATGAGCATATTTCCAATTTCCTCCACCAATATATCCACCTATCTTAGACGTCATCTTTGCGCAACCCTTATAGATAACAAATAAACATTATTTGCTTCAGCCACAAATTAATTAGCATGCAAGATGCGCTGAGAAACCAATTTAACTAAAGTTCTTTTAATGATATTTTTTGAAAGATCTATATTAGGCATGTGTTTGACAAAGCATAATGTAACGAGTCCATCCTACCTGGAAATGCCGAGTTCTGTTGATTGAGAATATCAAAATAACATTCTCTGAGGATTCAAAAGCTTCGTTAAGTTTTGCCTCATTACTCTTTTGAGTTGCCCAAACACCCTGCTGAACGGAAATTTCCAGATTTTCCCGGTTGCAACTTTTAACAATAAAATACCTAGTTATTCATATTTCAGAATGGAAAATTTAATCAGAAGACAATGACTGCATGCAATAAAACCATCCAAAAGAAAATACAAAAATGGGGAGAAGCATATGAAAATGTTGTAGACTAATATGTAGGATGCAGATGGGATGTGGTTATCTATTAAATTTTAATACATGGTGGAAGCAACCTGTAGCAATCAAGAACAATCAATAGCAATTAGTTTGTATAAGAAAACATAGAGCCATTGCTAATGTCAATTAAAGCAGTGCACCATGTTTAGTCTATGACAAGGCTTTACTGCAACAATAACTACACTTCCATATCAACTGCAATCCAAGGTTGAAACCTTCAACCATGATTGACAGCTTTCAGATAGAAGTCACAAAACCAAGTTGAGACTACCAGAATTTTCATAGTTTAAGCAGAAGCTGAACTTTTCTGTCCAATTTCAGTAGTTCCAAACTTAAAACCTTTCTGTCCAATTACAATAGTTCCAAACTTCCAAAAAATATGAGAAGGGGCTATTCTTAATGTTTTCTCTCATTACTTTTGCAGTTCAATTGGCACTTTGTTAATAATATTGTTTTTAGTTTTAACCAGAACTCTAAAATTGAAACTGAAACATTTTAGTTTCAGTTATAACTGATCCAAAACCAGTGTTAGTTTCATTGTTTCAGCCAAAAACTCATTTATATGGGTGAAATAGGTCGCACGTTGTGCTTATTTTTAAAATTTCCTTCCTTGATTTGGGAATTCCAAGAAGCACTATGCCAAGACTAAAGTTAGATTTTGTAAGTCCTGGTAAGATGAGAAAGCAGCTTATTGCTGGGTCTCAAGGAAACTCAAAAGAAGAAAAATGCTGGCATAGATCTGGCTATTCTACTGCTCAAATCACAATAATGTAGATAGTCGCAAGATTAACTCACATCAAACTATAACTGGTATATTGTATTATAATGTAATCCAATATATGGATTAAATTTTTATTTAGAAAAATCATAACTGACTATTTAAGACAAAGCTACTAAAGCAATACGCCTGAAGGTCCTGATCAACCTGATATATAGGAGGGGCAACTTCTAAGTTGGAACCACCAATCTGCCAGAACATGTTTGAAATAACTGAGTTTGGATGAGGATTCTTATAAGCAGGTTAGGTTTGGGTCAACCAAGATCAACCCAATTATAACTGGGTTCGGTTCAACTTTGCCCCCCCCCCCAACCTACAGGGTCACCATGGGTTGGACAGACTCATAAAACCTAGTCCTGGGTCCCTATATTATTGGTGATAGTCAGCTGACCATAGACCGATCTGGACTTCGTTCAAGTGATTAGGAACATTACGCAATTAATGATTAAGAAAAAATGAAGTTTTGGAGGAAAGAATTAAGTGCATATTGTGTTTAGGATTTATCATATTTCTCATTCACCTTAATTTCCCCTCTCTTCCCCCCCCCTCTTTCTCTCTCTCGCGCGCTTTATTTAGATACCCAACCCTAGATCCCATCTTTCTGGCTCCACTCGGTTTTCTTAAGGTATATGACTAACCAATGTAGACCTATAAATGGATTAGCAAGTTGGGTATTGGTCCATATTAAATAAATGGTTTGGGTATGAGTTTGCTTTCCCTAAACTCAAGTACAAATGGATTGAATAAAGGCTGAGGGTTTCTTGACCCAACACAAAGGAGAGTTAACACCAATCCGTCTTTGCTCAACCACTAGGCACATACAATATCCTAAAAAATGTTTTTGAAATAATTTTCTTGGCTTTTTTTATTTTTTTATTATTGAAATTTTAGACTGGAACTATTGATACTGTCGAAATGTCAAAACTCAAACTAACATGACTAAGAAAAAACCAAAACCAAAATTTTAAATCTTGGTTGATATAACAAGCCTATAAAGAGTAATATCGATGAGGATTAAACTAGAAATTTGTGAATTTGGAGTGCAATCAAAAGCACGTAAGCGTTTGGTTACAAGATAATTGGTAGAATTTTCGTTAAAAATATGATATGCATTATTTTCACTAACATTTCATGAAGCATCACTCGATAATTAGAACTCAAGAATGGGAATATAATTTTATATTATTAAAAATTCATTATTATAACATGGTTGTATAGAGTTGTTGCCATTCCTCACCACATAAAATATTATAATGTAAAATAATGTCTAACCATTTTCTATTTGTTCTAATTTTAGAATTATAGTTTATTTTCAACAATTCTAAATAGCTTTAAAAAATGTCCACCGCCAAAAGTATACATTATTCATTCAAGGGTTCCAAAAGTACAACATAATCTTAAATGGTATCAATGAATATCGGGGCAGTATCAGCATCATCGGAGAAAAGAGACAAAAGAAAGCACTGAAAGATGCAAAGCCGTAAGGAAGGGCAAGGTTGGAGAAAGATATCGTCAGCTGAACTAAGAGCAGTGAGCCCATTCGGTCATCCGGTCAAAGATGCCCTGGTTGAGTTAACCTTAACAACTATTTGAAAACCCATACTCACTTATGCCACAAATCGCAAGCCTAGAGCTGCACACACAATCAGGCAGCGGAAGACTTGGTTATATACTACGGTTGTAGGCTAGGATGTTATAGTCTTTCAAGCCTTTAATTTTTATAATTTTGATTATTTTCTAATTATTCTTATTTTTGGTTGAAACCCTGACATTCAAATTGTAAAAGCCGAAACTCATTTTGTTATAGCCAAAATCATAAGAGGCTCAAAGTTTACAAACCTTGAGATAAACAGTCTAGTTTCTTTACCAAGAAGAACAATATATAACATTTTCTAGCAATATGAATTAATACACTTGTTAAACTAAAAATTTATCTTATATCTATTTCTTAAAGTATCAATTTCCCTAAATAATGTTATTCAATGTTCATGTTGTCAAAAGCTTGAAATATGGTGCAACATGTCTAGTTTGAAAAATGTTCTGGGAAGCCAACAAATCATGTCCATGAGATTCACAATCTTTGTCATGTTTATGAGAATGAAACATATTTTTAAAGATTAAAAACAAGTCAAAGAACTATTGTAAAGCTGCCAAGAGTAGTTCTCCAAAAAATAAGTTCTCCAGGTGTATCTTTATGTCTTAAAGTGCCCGGTAGTGGAATCATGTTCCTAAACATCGAAGGGTGACAAGTGGCAAGACAATTAGACATAGAATGTGGCTCATGCCAATCTCTTACATAAATAGGCATGATATGAGAAACTTTTAACTTTAGTTTGTGCACATTATGCCTTCCACTTAAGCATTATAATAAAACAACACCAATAGAACCTGGAAATTCTAAATAGGGCTGCAAATGGGTCAAGTCAACCTATGACCCAACCAGATTAGATCCGACCGGATTTATATTTAAAGACTCGACAATTAGGTACCGATCTAAAAACCTGTTTGGGCCTAGATTTTGTATTTTTCAACTAACTTGGCCCATATATCATCCGGGTCTAATTTGGGTCAACAAAAAATAAACCTGCACCGACTCTGACCTGATCCGACCTGAAAACCCAGATCATATACATTCACTTCTCCTTCACTCAAAATATCTTTCCCAATTCATTAAATGCACCCTTATATAAACTAATTCCTCTCTTTCATGTCAACAACCAAGCTTCTCTCACCTATTTTCACTCAAATATCTTTAAATATTCTCTATTTCTTTTGGTGGATTTTTATTTATTATATCCTCAAGTACATCAATATATACTTTTAAAACTTATTGTTTGTAAACTTAAGAATAATCAATTTATTTGATAAACTTTGAATGAAAATTTATGTTTAAAGTTGAGTTTTTTAGTTTTGTTTAAAAAATTTCAGTGTTTTATATTTAATTATCAATTGTTATATTTTAGCTATAAAAAATAGCTAAATGCTTGACCTGAACTAAATATCTTAACCGATCCGGTCCCGATTTGAACCCAAACATTTTGGGATTGCGTCCAAGTCAACCTTGACCTTGACTCGACCCAACCCAACTAGACTCCGCCCAACCCAATAAACTAATGGGTAGGGGATCCAAAATCAAGATTCAAGTGTGAAACCAAAGTCAGGTTGGGGTCAACAATGACCAGGTCCAAACCAACATGATTGCAGCCCTAATTCTAAATCAGAATGATAACTATAGATTTTAGATTGATGTTCCTCGTTATGTATAATCACATCATATAGCATCTAATTATTCTACTAAACCACCTGGTCATGCGGTGACAGACAGCATTAAGTACACAAATAATTAAACAGACATAATTAGTATGTATGACAATAAAATCAGTAGGTCTAATTACTTTGCTACTCTTTGCTACCTAGATGCATCTATCTCGTTTTGATGCTAGCTAAATTTAATAATAATAATAATCATTCTAAGCCGGATATACAAGCACTATGCTCTCTTGCTTACTATTAAAGGAGAGCAGCAAAAAAAAAAATATCCTCGAAGCAGAGTTGATTGTCCATTGCATTATTAAATACTCAATATCATCATAAGTTTTAATAAATATAGGCTTCTTGGAAGCTAAATACAACTTCAGTTGAGCCTTCAGAAACCAGTTCACAATAAAGTGCTACAAGAAGTTTTTTTTTTAACAAAACCTGACTGAATCTAGAAACTCCAGACAAACCTAGATTGCCCTTGAGGGAGTGGAGAAGCAGTTCTAGTAGCTTGGTTCAACAAGCCATTTGAAATATTCTGCACTGGGTTCTCAGTAGTTGGCTGTGGTGGTTGTTGTTGTGACTGCTGGATTTGAGATTGTGGCGGCTGTACATTGGGTGGTTCAACTGATATCGGTGGTTTCACTGCTGCATTCTGATTAGCTCCTGCAGAACCTTGTGAGAATTGAGGCTTTTCTGCTTGTTGGTTATAACCAGTGTTCCTATGCTGATAAAATCTATTTGAAGAGCCATAATTGAAAGAACTCAGATGTTGAATCTTCTGAAGGACCTCTTCAACAGGGGGTGGAGGTCCAGGCAGCTTTGCATGCCTATACCGACAATCAGGGCCATTTGGGCAGAAACCCAATTTGTACCTGCAGCAGAAATAACACCAGAAAGTCAGATCACAAGTCTCAGGATACAAGGGGCATGTTTAATGTTTGTCACCATATATATGATCAGATATAATGCATTTATATTGACAAAAGCATTACATACCATATAGCATGCTCAATGCCCTCTTGAATAACACAATTATACCTTACCAAGTAGTTTTGTAGTTCATATTTTAATTATATTAGCTCTTCTTCTTGCATGTCAACTGTAAATGACAGCTGTCATTTTTTATACTAATGGTCAGTTGTAAAAGGACCCTTTTTCCTTGAAATTTTGACAAAGTTTCTCCTTTATGAAGATAACAATTCCAAAAGCTTTCCTAAAGCAATTCATTCGACAAAGTTCGTGCTAATGTTTTAGATAAATGTCAAAAATTATACTCTCAAACAAGAAGAGCTATAAGGAGACAACAATCTGTGGATGATAGACAGCTGCATTTACAGCTACATTATTTTTTCTTGCGCCCACTCAAATAAACAGTGGCAGCTACATAAGAAGTTAAGAACAGATCAACATGAAAGCAATTTCTTGACACTTTTCCTTCATGCTAACATCATTAATTGATAGCTTATGTACCTCGCAAATAAAACATTTGTATCATTATATTTTTCAATTTTCCAACTTCTGCAACTAACTCAAGGTTGTATGGTACAAACAATTTAGGACTAGACCTTTATGTCCAATTATACATTCATAATGTTGAAGAATTAATTTGCTTGCTTCATTCAATATTTTTTTGGTATTTTATGCTTTTTAATATTTGTTTCTAGTTAATGTGGATATTAGTATCCACTACCAAGTTTCCTTACAATTTAAATCTTATATATGCTCGTCCAAGCAGCTCAATAGTAATCCTTGTCAGAACTTTCCATCTACTTCCATTTCATAAACAATCGCAATCAAATCTTGTGTTTCATACCCATGCTTTAAAAAATAAAAAAAAATAAGAAATGACCTTTTTTTATGAGGAGAAGTTAGCGATTTACAAAAATATACCTCTAAAGTCTAAATGATTTTATGGTGCCTCTTTTTATCTTTACATTTAGCGTTATTGTTTATGTCACTCTTTACTCTTTAACAACGCATCTAAGAAGACTGTCTGCATAACTGCTACCACAGCAACAAAAAGACAATCAATCCAGAGATATGTTATGGCATCACCACTAAAAATCGTGTTGATAGAATTTTGGCCTTAAACGCTCGTAAAGATGATTCATGCATTTGAAAGGAATCAAAAACCACGTCTCATATCCCCAAAATTTCCCCAAACTCAGCACCAGTTTCCAAATAGCAATCAGGAATAAAAAGTCCGCATATTCTCAATCAATAATGTATGAATTCAACACAAAGCCCAAAAATTCCAAAAAAGAGCTCAAAACCCTAACAACTGCATATATTGCTTTGCATTTAATAAACTTCAAATCAAAACCCCTAATTCTAATTTCTCAGAAAAATGAAAATCAGAGAAATAGACTTAAGGCACAAAAATTCTAAAACAGAACTCAAAACCCTAGCACCTGCATATACTGTTTTGCATCTAATCAGCTTCGAATAAAAACCCCTAACACTAATTTTTTCAGAAATAAACGAAAATCGGAAAATTGATCAGATATAAAGGAATCGGAAGACGGTGAGATCTAGGCATTCATACATGTTGCACTCCTTGATGTCCTCATTGGTGTGCTTATAGACACAATCCTGCTCGCGGCACTCGCCGTAGAGGCGGAAGAATCGGCAGACCGGCATCCGAGACTTGTCGTACTGGTGGAGGAAACCGCAGGCGTCGCCCTTCATGCAGAGGCTGCGGAGCCAGTGGCGGCACACCGTCTGCCGGAAGGTCCGCCTGCCGGGGCCGCCGCCGCCGCCGCCGCCCGCCAGATCGCTTGGGCCGGGGCCCGCCGCCGCCCCCGCATTCGCCGCGGCAACAGTGGGGTCGGACGCCATCAGGGATGTCGGCGCCGAGGAGGCGGGGGCGGGGGCGCCGGCGTCGAGGCCGCCCTCGAAGTCGAAGCTGAGGGCTCCGTCGGCGTCGTCCATTTGCCCTCGAAGGCGAGAAGGACAAAACCTAGCTAGGGTTTTGGGTGGAGCTCAGGTTTACGGGTTAGGGTTGGGGTTAGTGTTTCTGAGAACAAAGTCTTCGTAGAAGGGCTTTTTTTTCGCAAAGCGATAGGCGAGAGAGGAGGGTGGGAGGAGTATGAAGTTGTTGGAGACTCGGAGGAGAAATAAAATACGTCTTTAATTTGTCCTGGGACGTATTAAATTTGCTCCCATTTTCCATTATATAAAATAAAATAAATATTCTCCTTTTTCTTTTTATTGGGATATAAAATAATATTTTTTATTATAAATAATAAGTAGTGTAATAAAATTTTGATAATTTGATATTACATATTTGCACTAAAGATAAATTTTTTTTGGTCTTAGATTCAGAGTTGATGGCTGTGATTTTGCTTTTCATTTTACTATATTTTTATTTATTCCGATCTTTTATACTAGTTATTCTATAATTTTTCAAAACGAACTATTAGAAATTAGGATATTAAGTCTTGTGTTTCAAATAGGACTTGAGATCGTATTAATTTGATAATTTATCATCGCTCATTAGTTTTATATAAAATTGATTAAATAAAACTTATTATTATATATAATATTATAAATATAACGTGTCATATATAAACCTAATCAAATAAAATTTATTGTCATTTATAATATTATACGGTTTGGAGATGGAATTTATTATCTTCTAAAAGTTGAGAAAGATGAATAGCTTCAAGGTTAGAGATGGCATTCATTAATCTTATATAAATTCGATCAAATGAAATTTATCATCATTTAAAATAAATGTTGGATGATTGGGCTAAAAATCCTACGAAATTTCAAAATTGAACCAGCCATTAAAAAAATAGGATTATAGGCTGAGTTAAGCCTATATTTATAAATATGAATATAATCCACAAATTCTGTAGGATTTTGCTGATTTTACTGGCCCAATTTATGAATGCCATAAGATTTTTGGTCCCAACTATCCAAACATGCCTTTATAATATTATAAAAGCTAAGAAAGATGAAGAGGTTAGAAGTAGGAATTATTACCCTTTAATAATTGGTCCTACTATGTATACTTGACAACATTATATGCACCCCCTATGTATACTTCGTAACATTGTATACAATTCTTGCTAAAAGGACCATCATTTAATATGCGGCCTTACTATGTACATTTAGCAATGTTATATGCAACCTTTATGTACACTTAGCAACATTATATGCAACTTCTACCGAAATGAGTAACTTCTATATATTATATCATAAAGATTTATCAATGTCCTTCTTCGCTAATTTATTTGTACTTTCTATATATGAGATATATGATTTCCTCGCCCCCCCCCCCCCCCCCAAAAAAAAAAAAAAATAAAAAAATCCAGCTCTAATCTATTTAATTTTCTTCCTGAGTTGGATTATGATTATATCCCATCTTAATTGATCGAACCTAACTAAACTAGGATCATACCTAACTCTTGGTTCTGAAAAGAATGTCTAATTCACGAACCTGAATATTTCAATCCCATTATATCTAAATCAAGTTAAACTTCACTACTTCCGAACTCATGCACTCCGTTTCCAACTCTTCATATTAAATCAGACTATTATGTTATTGTCTTTTGATAGTTACCTTTTAAGATAACACAATTTATTTTTGTGTATCATCCAACTAAAAAGTCAAATTTAGGCACAAAGAAATGGAATTGGAGTGAGTGGCTTTTTGATTTTAATAATTTTGTAATGGAAAGACATTGATAGTGTAAGAATTTAACTAGACATATATTTTGTGAACAAGGGGTTGCTCTAGTGGTCATCTTGTTTTAGTGATTAGAGGTTCTTAATTGATCCTTAGCATATCTCAAAAATAACATGAATAATTATGATGTGGATGGGACTCTCCTCCCTTCTGTCAAAAAATAAATAAATATATTTTTACTTGATCAGTTCTAGTTTGGCATTTTCTAGTGAAAAATATGATATATGACAACCATTATATGAAAAGTCATGCATGCATTTATAGCATATTTATTCTTTCTGAATTTTGAATCCTTTACCATCAACTGGGTTTTTAAAGTTTCTACACTATGATTACGCTTTTTTATATATAGATGTGACTCAATGACTGTGCCTCTATTAATTATTTAACTATTTGATTAAAGATAAATATGAAATTAAATTGGATAAAACTATACACCGTTGGAGATTCTTTTATACGTGGGAAACTTTTTTTCTAAGAAGATGGCCTCGTAGCAAGCTAATCGGAATAAAACTCAAAGCAAAGATTAATAAAATACCCTATCTTTTATAGGGGTTGAAATATTTTACTATTAATATCTAGCTTATATGGAAATTGTGCAACATATTTGTTTTTGATTGTATAAAGGGTCTAAAATAACTAGGTAGCCAAGTAAATTTGGGCTAGACATTAAAGGACCATACCATAGTTAGATATGTTTCAAGCTCTTCACCTCTGCCTCTTTCTTGATTGGGCTAGAATGAATATTGACATTCTTTATTCTAGATGATAGTTAAGTGTATATATATGTATAGTGTTATTAGCCAAGTAGCATATCAATTCTAGTAAAGCTATGGTAAATATAGATTCAACTTTTTAAGATGCGCATAATACTTTGCTTGAAGAAAAGATAGGATGATCATTAAAACTCAGTCCCACTTGCTGCCCTAGCATAAGGTGACTCTATCGTTCTAAACAATCAAATATTAGCTTTATTGATTATTTCTCACTACAAAATAATTTCTAATAAATCAACTTTACATGCACGTATCATCAAATAAATTAGATAGGGGTCATAAAGTAAGCATGTTGATTTAGATTATTACAGCAAGGTGAAATATGTACACCCTAAATGCGACGCTATTAACACTTCACAATATTTTTGGAGATTATATAAAGAAAATACGAGTAGTTTTTACAAGCACATGTTTGACAATTTTTTATTTTTAAAAGACGCAACAAATTTAACTAAAGACAAATATATAAAAATATTAGTTTTTTCACATGAATATCCTCCTACACATCGAATTTTGCATGAATACCCTTCCAAAATTGATATTTGCATGTATACGCTCGTAAAACACTTGTTTTGCCATTCTATTTTTTTTTAAAAAAATTTGTTTTTGCATATGAACCCATGCTATCTAATGACGTTAAAAAATTAACGGTTTCAAATTAAAATGACTAAAATACTTTTAATGAAAACATGCAAATAAATCACGATTCTGATAGCAGAAAAAGAACATAAAGATAGTAGCATAATTTTAAAATTTTATTTTATTTTAAATTAATATAAATATGATTTTTCTTAACATCATTAGAACAATCATTATATTAAAGGCATTTGTACAATAATAGAGTTTTACGAGGATATATATATAAATATAAATTTAAAAAAATATTAATTTGATATTTAAAAAGAATATCTCATGCAAAAAAAATCTCAAAATAATTTCAGTTTTAGACAAATCAAAAATTACTATTATATGAAGTTTTCTTGCAGTAGGCAAACTTAAATCCTTAAAGGCAACTCCAATCTAAATCCAGAGCACATTGGCTCGTCAAGCCAACCACACCGCCGCACCCACCCAACCCATTTAGAATCCAATAAACAAATAAAAATCAAGAACCTAACGCCTAGAAGCCATGGATTCATATCACGAGTGAAAAAAACCCCCCTTTTTCCTCCGAAAAAACTCCATCGCGCGATTCAAGGGTTCGCTCGCCTCCCCCCGCGGCCTCCTCCCCTCTCCCCTTCTTCTTCCCCTCTCTCCCAAACCCTCTCGATCGAAGCCTTCGATCCTGTGTCCCTCATCGTTTCTCTGTTTTATCGCTCTCCTTTCTTCGCTTCTCCGGGGGGTTGTTGTGCCGCCTGTCGATCCAATTCTTAATTTGATCTTCGGGAAGAAGGAGATTAGAGTTACTGGAAGCGGAAATTTAGGGTTTTGTTCAGGTTTCCAGGAGTTTTAGGGCATTCTATTGGCATTCTGGGATCCGGTTTCCGGCGCTTGGAACCCTAGATCTGAGGTTTAGGAAATCGAGAAAGCAATTGGGATCTCCTTCTTTCGGCCTCCGTCAAGATGTTCTGGCGCATGACCGGATTGTCCACGGCTTCTCCCGTAAGTTTGAAAGCTCCCCATGTGTTTTTTTTTTTAGTTTCGTACCCTGTAGATTCTGGTTGCTGGGGTTTGGTTGTCATGGCGTACTTGGGGAATCCAATGCGAAATTTGGATTTTTCCTTTATTTATGAATCCTCCGAATTTAGAGAGATGGGTATTGTATTGGGTTATGCTATTTTGTGTGATTTTATGGATACAGGGTTCCGGCCTGGAAATTTTTCTTTTGAAGGCGTTTATATTTCCATTAGTGTCAAAAATAACATCTCCTTAAATTCTTTTTCTGTGAATTATATGATACGCATGTAAACTGAGTTAACTACTTTATGATTTTAAAGCTTGGGAATTTTCGTCTTTCTTTCTCTTCACATTGAACAATTTGAATTTTAGAAAGGCAACCAAAACAAGGGAAGCTATCTTGGATGGAGTCCTGTAGCTCGCTATTTTAGACAAACGCTACAGAGGAATTATAGAATGATTCGGGGTAATTTATTTAGGATAAAGTGAGGATTGATAAATAAGTTAAAAATCTTTGTCTGTCAGGCTTGATTTGTATAAAAGGATGGGTAAAGCAAATCAATCTCAGTAATGTTATTAGCAATTCTGAGAATTGGTTCTGTCCTGATTGCTTGTACCTCTTCCCATGAAAATATGCTACTGAATGTTTCTGCATGGCTGATCTTTCTGCTGGTTAGGTTGTTCTATAATGCTGTCTTGGCAGCGCGCTATCTGTCCTTTGCTGTATAGATGTAATCCGTTTGGCTTCGATATACCCATTTCTTGGCACCAATCTTTTATTCCTCCAATTTGTGTATTTGTTGCTCTTCTTTGAGTTCCAGTTGGAAGTTGTGGCCATGATGACAGTAGTGATAAATGATTCAATGAATATAAAATTGCCCATTCTTCTATTGCGGTGAATGAGTGGATCTCAGAGATTCTCATTTGATGGTTGCTTTTGTTTTCATCACTTTGCTGTACCAGCACTTCTTGTCTTAGTCTTTTTGTTACTCTGCTTGCTTCTTTCTTAAGCACTATTTGTATTTTTTTATCTCTTGATTATTCTGTGGAAATGATTATATTGCATTTTTGTGATGGCAGAAAATGGAAACAAAGTTTATGGATGCTCTGTGTTAATCTTGGAAACAGCAGCCCATATAGTTCAAGTTGCTAATTTTTTGAAAGCATTATTGGTTCTGATATTTACAATTTGTAGTTGTTTTCGTTTTTGGGCTTCTTTGTTCATACAATCAGCCTACTGTCTATGTACATTTCATCCTATGTCAATGCATCAGTTTTTTTTCCACAAATTTATAAATAATATTCACATGGGTTTCATGTCTATTCAATTATCGAGGCACATGTAAGCTGACTTCCACCATATATTAAAATTATCTTCAAACCTGAAGGTTAGCTAATGCTGGATAAGTTTGTAATTTTGGAGCTATTCTTGCGGATGTCAGTTACATCATGATTTAGGTCTTTAAGTGCTTGTTGTGTGTTGTGCATCTCTCTCTCTCTCTCTCTGTGTGTGTGTGTGTGTGTAGCCTTCTTTTCCATGGCCTTTTTTTTTGTTGGTGGGGGGGTGGATATGTGATGAGCATGTACTTGTGTTAACTTCCATTATTTCTTTGAGTTCAATATTCATATTTATAGCTTATATGTTTCTCACATAAATCTACTGCTTTTTTTTTTCAAGCATCTTTACCACATATATCTATCAGGCGATATGCCTTTTTCCATTGTATAAACTTCTTTGCACATTACCAATCACTACCTTAATCCTGATGTTCAAACTAAGTCCCATCAAATCGTTTTGTTGATGCAAAGATTTTTATCTTTTCTGGTGTCACAGTGAAAATCCTCACTTTTTTATTGTTGTGATGCTATTAGTTTCAGTAATCTATTAGTGATGCAGGTGCAATTTTTTTTTGATTTAGTTTAACTTTATATTCAGGTGGATACCATTTTGGACAAGGAAAACTTTACTTTGGAAGAGCTTCTTGATGAAGATGAAATAATTCAAGAATGCAAAGCACTGAATACCCGTCTTATCAATTTGTAATGAGATTTTCCTTTCTTGACTTACTTTCTGAGAGTTTGTTGCTTCATTTACTTCCATTTTTTAAGTGACACCTTACTAATTTAGGTTTATTGGATTTTTACTTTTGACATTTTTGTCACTTCTTGTTCATCCTTTTTGCCATGTGAACAAAGATAATTTATTTTAATATTAGAAGGAAGCAACTTATCCATATATCCTATGAAAGAATGATCAAGCAACAACTTTACTAATGGTACTTCTGCTCTGTTACTAGCATCATTAGGTTACTGGATACAATAGAAACTGCTGCACGAAAACTATTTTGAATGTTCTTCATTCAAGGTGATGACGATATTGATGTGTACCCCAGCTCAAAGGGAAAGTAAAAAATAAAAGAGAAATGCAAGAATTAAATGAATCGATATTTCCTTGACTCTGAGAATCCAACAAATTATAAAGCTTTCTTAGTGGCATATTAGGTATGGAGATTATGCATGCTCATCTTGAAGGCATTGCAGGTCAACAATACAAAGCTTTCTTCAAAAATGCAAAACAGGAGGCAAACTTGTCTATAGCATGAAAAGATATAGCAAAATCTTGATGCTATATATCCCAAGCATCTTGCAGAGGTTAAATTGAAAAGCCAAATACCACCAAAGTATACATTTAGGCTTGATAAGGATACTTTTCTTCTCCATGTAACTGTTCAGAATCTTTTCTTCTTTTCCACACTGACCACGGATGTCTACTTGAGATAATTTTTTTAGTTGTATCTCCTCTTTGTTAAGTAGGGGGCAACCATCTTTAAGGTAGCTTTAGATATGAATCCTGAAATGTTAAGAAAACAGGAAAAGGTCCTATACTTTGTGAACATTGTTTCATTGATTGACAATATCTGAACTATAGAAAGGGTTAATGATGTGGCACTTGAATTTGCAAAGATGTCTGTTTACCTAATTGGGATACTTGGGAAATTTAAAGTACAATAATCGTGCTTCGTAGTCATATTTAGCTTATACATAGTACTCATTTTAAGATAAAGTATAATTATTGAGAGTTTGTAAAATTTACAAGTTTATTAAGCATGCAATATCATTTCTTTTGACAATATTGTATTCTTTTTCTATTTCTTTTTTAGTTTCTATCACTGATTATAATTAAATAATTTTTAGAAATACAAGTAATTACACACATGCATGTTGGTTAGTTATGTGCCTTTACAAGGAAATTGTTATATGTTATTTTCAGATATGATGTTTGAAGTCCTTTTCCTTCTAAAAGGAAGCTGGTTTCATTTACTCATCATCTTTCTTGATGGTTGACATAATCAAACATTTAACCTCCTTTGCTTCTTCTCTTTGTGTATGATACAAAATTGGATGTGTAATTGTAAGATTTTAATCTTTATATCTGTTTTACCTTAATTGGTGTTGGCAGTGAAGATCATTGAGGTAAGAATTAGATTAATCTTTAGATTACCATCATTATGAATGTAGAATGCGATCACATGCTTTGACAATATGATGATAAATTGGAATATCTTTTCCACAATGTTTCTGACTTGCGAAATGGATGGATTTTCTATTGATATTCAATGTATTTATGGCCTTTACAAAGATGAATGGTAAACCATGATGATGTATAATTGAAGTCCAAAAAGTTATATATTGACTATCCAAAGATATGAAGATCGACATATCTGAGCATTCTAAATTTGAAGTTCTATTAGTTAAACTTTAGCTGTGACAGCTTGTTGCTTGGGATTTATCATGATGTGAGATATGACTGCTGATGTGAAATTGATGCTCAAATACAAGTTCTCCGACATCCTTAGCCACAACTTAAGGATGCCATTATCAATCTCATTAGATCTGGTATTCAGTTAGAAAATGAGAAGATAGATTTGATGTGACCTTGCAAAAAAGTATCCATGTGGTGGAAATAATTTTTTTTTCAATCTAGAGTTATGCAGAGCAAAGAATAGTTCTTTCACTCTATATCTATTTTTTTCAATGTTTTTCCACTTTTATAAGGAACTTGGCAGGAGTTAGTATGCTGCTTAAAGCATAGGGCTATATGTTTAGTAAAAATTATTTTTATGCCTTTTTTTCTTTCCTTTTTAATTAACAATCTATTTAGCTCTAACAGAACTTAGACACTCTGAACTATCATTTTTAAACTGAACAACCAATTGGTTTTTGTTTTGAGCAGCTAGAAGCTTACTAGGCTTCTCAAGGCTTCTTAATTAATAGCTTTTATAGAAGACATTATGATGGCATCATGAAAAGAATATCTCAAAATATCAGTACTTTTCGGTATTCGTTCCTAATTCTCAGTGAAGATCTGATAGAAAAAAAATCTAAATATAATGCCCTGGCCAAGTACATAAGTTTATGTTTTTTAGAGTTTTATCTCTTGGTCATAACAGTGGAGAAATTTACCTTAGTGATGCCCGCACGCTAGTGTTTTCTAAAGCAATTCATATGACTTGATCTGCATAGTGCACAAGTTTATGTTATCGGAGATATGTCTCTCGGTCATAACAATGGAGAAATTTACCGTAATGATTACCCAGTTGTAAATTTTTACTTCTAGCATGTGAGGATTCTTGAAGGACATAAATATATTTTGGGATGGCATGATTATTAGCTTGTAATTGAGTTATTCAGTAGATATTTGGTTCAGCAACAGGTAACTGAGTGGGGCGAATCATGTTTGGTATGGCTTAAATATTTGTAAGTAGTTCTTGCTTAAAATTATATTTGTAAGTAGTTCTTGCTTAAAATTATATTTGTAAGTAGTTACTTCATTGGATAATTATAGTTTGAGTAGTTCTTGCTTAATTGAACTAAAGCATTGGTTCAACAGTAAGTTTGCTCCATTGTGACCTGAAGGTCACGGTTTTGAAACACGGAAACCACCTCTTCGCAGTCAGGTGTAAGACTGCGTATCTCTGATCCTTCCTAGATCCCACAACGGCGGGAGTCCTATGCGCTGGCCACCCTCTTATTCTTGCTTAAAATTGCAAGTCACATCTGAAATGGGCCCAAATTCTCTAGTTAGAGTTCGATTTCAAGGAAAATAGGATCATGGAAGTACAAGATTGTCTAGGGTTTAAGGAGCTTCTGTCATACAAAGCATTCAAATTGAGAGGTGGGAGAAAGGTGGATCTTGATCTTTGCTGGAATCTGTTGCAGTATAAAAAAGATTAGTTTGCGGATTACATTGAAGAGTAAATGTGTTAAGGTGATGATCGCATTTGGTGATTTTAGGATTGATGGTCCAAGAGGATTCAGGACTTGCACCATGGGGATAGACCAAGAAATATCATTTTCAAAATAACTGATGTGTATTTGTTAGAGATGAATGACCCTCTATCGAAAAAATTGGGAGGGCCAATATACCCACTTCCAGTTTCCCAAGGAGCTCCTCCTTTTAAAAGAAAGTAAAATTTCTGCTTTGGTCATTTACGGTCAGCAAATAAGTAATGGGGCCTGACCTCTTTCTTTACTCATTTGTCTTTTCCCTTCTTGTTCTTCTTCTCGTCTTTTATACCATGTCTTCATCTTGTCCTATTATTGATCAATCTGATGTTGTTGTTTTTCAAAATTTATTTCACCATACCTTCTTGTTTTAAAAGGAATTATAAGGCAATAATTCCTTTATGTTAATTATTGTTTCTTCATCAAAATAGTTATACTTCAGCATGATCCATGGGTCAAATTGCTTCAGTGAGGAAAATAATATTATTCTGGAGAAAATATGGAAACCTAATAAACTTTCATTATTTATGATATTTAGATAATGATAGTGAGAATCTAGTGTTTATCAAATATTAGAAATAGTGCAATACAGTAGGAAACTAGGAATAGTATAGTACATTATAAAATTTGCATGAGATAAAGATTGGAAGCAGGTAGATATAGTCTTGGTGGAGGTCTTAATTAAATATTCCTACCTAAAACCAATTGATTTTCCCTTTTTTTGATTTTTTTATCATGCCTGGAGGCAGTATCTGAGATGATAAATACATCATTGATATAAGATATGTTGAATCATTGACATAAATTTTCTAATTATTGAAGTAGTGCTTGCTAATCTAATGAACTTTTATTTTCTTATCCTATCTGACTTATCCTTTTAACACTCTTTGAAATACTTTGTGGAGCTTTTAATATGTTAAATTCAAGAAAATATACCGAAAATGGAATTATTGAATGTTAGGAATGTTGTAGGAGAAAGTACACCCTAGCCCCCCTTCCCATCTGAAATTAAAAAAAAGGATGAAAGGAGAAGAATGAGGGAAAAAAAGGATAATACGGACTTAAAGTCTGGACATTTCTGACTCTGCATTGAAAGAAGCGAACATTGCCATCGAAACTACATTTTCGTTCACATGTGATTTAGGCCACTCTCTTTGGAAGATTGCACCAAAATTTAGGAAAATAGATAGAAAGTTTAAGCAGGGTAAGCTTAAGATTCTTTCAAGAAGAGTTAATCAAATGGTTGATGAGTGTGTTAGCAAGTTCAAATATTCAGCGAGGTTTAATTTTTATTTAAGACGGATAAGTAAAGCTATGCAAACGATGTAATAGATATTTTGAATATTTCAAGGAACTTTGCGACCACTAAATCGATTTGTTTAAATTGAATATCTGCTTTGGTGTAATTTTATTTATCTTTCTATTATTTTTTTAATGTAGTTTGCGAGATAGGACTCAAGTGGAACAATTGCTTCACTATATCGTAGAAGAAGCTCCTGAGGATGCTGAAAAGAAACGGGCTTTCAAGTAAATTGTCATACACTGGCATATGAATTTGTTATTATGTATACCTTCCTACTGTTGTTTATTTGTTTGATTTTTTTTCCATGCTGTTTTATAGGTTTCCTTTTATTGCATGTGAGATATTTACTTGCGAGGTTGACATCATTCTGAGAACCTTAGTAGAAGATGAGGAGGTAAGTTCATTTAACATGAACTCTTCAGTTTGTGTACGTATACATATACAGCTACACATATACCTCATACCTATATTTTTCTTCGTTGTTAAAAATCAGTTTGCACAATTTCAGTTTGTTTTAAGCATTACTTGTTTTTCTTTTTAATTTACTCTTTTGCCTTTGTATTTTTTGTTGTCATGCAGCTAATGAATTTGTTGTTCTCCTTCCTGAAACCGGATCACCCGCATAGTACGTTATTGGCTGGTTACTTCAGTAAGGTATTCTTCTATCTTGCTTGAGGCATGGATTAAGTACATTAAGAAGGAAAAAAAAATGGAAATATGAGAAGTCGTAAACTATTTTAAGTAAACAACTTTCCCTTCACACCTGCTATGTTGCTTATGCTAGGTTGTCATATGCCTGATGCTACGGAAGACATCTACTCTTATGAGTTATGTTCAGGTGATTCTTTTATATTTTAGAACTAAAGAATACTTTGACTGTTGATTTAGATAGTTCTATCTTTTAATTCTCTTTATCAATAACTAAGGATTTTTAGTTATTAGACTTGTGAATAAAAAGTTTTAACTTGATTTTATCAAAACCAAAATCCTGAAAATAAATTGATACCAGAAATTGTTATAAAACTTGCAAGAGCAGTGACAAACTGCATTTGTCATTTTGCTGTAATATGGACCTCCATCACATTGCAACTGAGTTCATCTGCAATTGCTAAAGAGAAGTACTCCTGTGAAAAATAAACATGTGCATGCACTTACTTTTCTAGAACTCAAGGGCAGGGTTGCTTTCTTCCTTCTCTCTTTCTTGATTCGGCACTCTGGCATAGGCTGTAAAGAATTTCTTCCTTTCTGGCATAAAGACCTTTGCAGGGGGGGATGTCTTTATATTGTGATCATAGGGAATGCCTTTTTGTTGTCATCATAAGCCATTTTTCTTGACATTACAACTTGCTTGGGGTGTCTCCACTTGTGAATTTCCAAGAAGTTGTACTGCAGCTCAAAAGGTTATGTGGAAATATATTATCCAATGCGCTGTCTTATCCTGCTGATGATGTCTAAAGATTAGCTTGGATTATGTTATTCAATAGTTGCATTATTCCTTTTTGCTGGCGAATTGATAAAATGATGGTGCTTATTCTGGTGGTGTTTGTATATAATATTGGACTCACATAGTACGACGCCCATCATGGGATTTAAATGACCATGTAATTTTGCAGAAATGATGCTTGTGAAGACTGTATCAATAGACAACCCACCTGCGGTAGAATTTCAGTCATTAATCAAAATTATGCCCATAAAAAAAGAGATAAGTTCAAGGATCTGGTTGTCCAACACATGCTTTGATAAGCAAAGCAGTACATCATAACTTAGCATGGGCAGGATTCGAACTACTTGACTTTGTTGTGCCAATCAATTTGTTGTTGCCTTTTGTTTACCTTCTTTAGCTAGGTCTCTCTGCTTATATTTTGGATGCTATTGCTGAAAAGGGGACATTTATGTGGATATCATTTTCTCTGCTAATCTAATCTCAATGAAGGTGTCTTTTCATGGTTCATATTCTTGGAGATTTTGAGATACAAGGTATGCTGTCTCGGTATCGGGCCTTGTATCGGTGCCACACTATCACTGTCGGTACGATACGGGGCTGGTTCGGCATACCGAGTATCGGTATGCCCTCCCGTACCATATGCTGGTACCGATATGGTATGGTGCTGTATGCTTTATACTGCCCGGTTCACTATGGTATGGCGAATCTTGCTTTGATACTTAATGACATGAAAAATTTGGCAGGAGCTCACTTTTGAGGGAAAACATTGATTGATGGAACGAGCTTCCTAAGATTCTCTTTCATGGTTTTTTGAATTGCCATGGTGTGGAAAACCCTATGCTCATATGTGCTAATGGTATGTCATGATGTTCATATGAACTAATGAACTGATAATCTGATTGGATTGTTATGAGGGGGTAATGGGGCTTAAGAGAAACGTGGCCTTTTCTGTGTGGGGAAAGATGTTATGATAAAGTACTTGTTCTTTTTTTTTTTGTGATCTAGTAGTCTCTGAAAGTATCATGGACATCTCCCGATTGTTTGATGATGTGGGCAGTTATATCAAGGATTTATTGATTGAAAAGTCAGAAATGTGATTAGCAAATCTGAATATACTTGACATTGTTCTTGTCAACAAAAAACAAAGGGGGGACTAGAGGCAAATGCTGGATGTGGTATACTTAGATGGTCTTACAGTACACTTGGAAATATTTCTTGCTTTGGTGCATGAGTTGTTTTGACTTTTGATGGAAGGACAGAGCTCTTTGAAACATGTCGCCAAGCTTGGCTGTATAAGAGAAGGAAAACCTAGAGGGTGGAAACGAACCCTTTTTGTTGGTTCTGAAATGAATTTTGATTATTGTGATCTCTTTCAAAGCATGGTAAATTAAGGTGGCTATGGGTGTCTGGGTACTTGTGTAGGTACTTTATTGATGCTGTCTGTTGTCATCTCATTAGACATAGTTGCTTTGGTTAGTGATTACTTTGATTTCAGATGACTGGACTGACCATGTCAGATCTGGAATATATGTGTAGCACATTTGCTACAGTATATTGTTTTGATTGGATTCTTCCATGTTAATTTGAGCTTGGTTAGGAATTTCTTGGTGCAATTTTATAAGGAGTTTTTTCCCCCATTAGTTAAGATTCCTTAGGACATGATAAATTGCGGTTTATTTTTATATATAATCTCTGTATGGTTATATTCGATAAGAAACATTGGGCATATAGGTCTTCTAGGTTCATGAGCTCAAACTATATGAAACTTGTCGACCCATTTTGCTATTACCAAATCGTGATTTATTATTATTTTTTCCGCATGTGTAACCTGACTTGCTTTAAGAAGGGGAAAATAGAGAGCAAACTAGAAAGGGAATTGCTGTTGGTGGTGTGATGGTCTGATATTTTCCCTAGCTTCAGTAGTTCCAGAAATATATAGTTTGCGATGAATTTCCTTTGGTTTCAGCATAATTTATTTATTTTCAGTAGAAGGGACTCATATTCAATGGGCCTACACAGTGTGGCTAGCCCTCGTCCAAATACCTGTAACCTCCAAAACCCTTGGTGAAAGCAGGATTTGGACTCAAGTATCTTGTTGCAACTACAAAGGGACTTTACCAGCTTAGCTAATTGATGATTTTTTTGGTAATTTCTGAGGTTTCAACTGCTGGCGTTTGCCTACTGGCATGGGCCATGCTATGCCATTGGCATCGACACATCTATCAATTCTACTTAGGAAAGGGTAGTAAGTCTTTTTTAATTCTCTTTTTCAGCATAGAACAGCATGTTTGCCTGTACGACATGGCACACAGCATGTGCCATGCCAGTGGGTGGCTGGCATGCACACTGGTGGTAGGATTAAAATCATAGGTTCTTTCTTGGCCTTTCATCTCGTTTAGCTTTTGTTTTTAGCCCTTTTATGTTTAATTCTGAGTTCTACTCTGCATTCTTTTTTCTTTTAACAGAACCTCTTTATATGGCACTAGGATTAAAATTGTAGGTTATTTGTTGGCCTTTCACCTTGTTTATCTCTTGCTGTTTTAGCCCTTATATTTTTAACTCTGGGTTCTACTTCGTCATTCTTTTTTCTTTTATAGAACCTTTTCAAATTCTTGTTCTAGAAGTATAAATAGAAGACATGAAGATACCTTGCCTTGTTAAAGGCAAGCCATTGTCTTACTTTTCTGACATTCTGGTATCAAGTTATTGCTTTGCATCCAAGTTTTCACTATTAATTTCTCCATGCTATGGATAAGCGAGGTAGAGTAATAACTATGTACTTGTAATATTATGACTGTATAATCAGGTGGGATTAAGCAGACATGCAGTTAAATGGGTTGTGCAGGAATAATGAAACAGAAGGGGCCTGAAAGGGATGAGGGAGCAATAATATTTCTTCATTTCTTGCTTGTTCTTGATAATAATTTTCAAGGGGCCTTTGCAAATTGGTGTTTCATGTGTTGAAACCAGTGGACGTCTTGGTGCAGTGGTCACCATCATTTGTTGGGGGAACGTAATATTGCGAAACATCAATCTCTTCATTGTCTGTAGAGTGTTACTCTCCTGTAGGAAGTTATGAGAAATAACTACCGTTGATGATAGCCTTGTATTAGGGCAAAGCAACAGCAACAGCAAAATTTTTGTGGAGCCCTTTATCCAGCATTTTTTTCTTTTATTTTTTTAGTTTTATTATCTTATCTTCATTAACCACTAAGCTTTCTTTTTTTGAAAAAAAAATACGGTTTTATGTTAGTTATTTTCTCCTAACATTTCATATAAATATGCATTGCATTGTCATGACATCTTGTCTTGATGTTTGTCTAGGGCCATCCGGAGATAATCCGCCAACTTGTTGATCTCATTGGCATCACATCTATCATGGAGGTCAGCCATTCAAAAGTTGTGAATATCTGTTTAGCTGACTGAGCCCATTCTAATTAGTAAAAGACTTAAAGTTATTCTCATTATCCTCCAATTATTCCTCAGTTTTATATCCAAATAATCAAGAACTCACTTCTTCTATCGCCTTTTCAAGCAGGTACTGATTCGGTTGATTGGAGCTGATGAAACTATGTATTCCAACTGCACAGATACAATGCGATGGTTGGAAGATACAAATGTTCTTGAGATGATTGTGGATAAGTTCAGCTTATCGGTAGGTTTCTTGGTGGTGTCATATTATACATTCAGCCTTGTACCATTTACTCCTTGAAAAGGAATCTGTTCATGTGCTTTTGCTAACAAGTTGTATATATGAGGTTTGTTATGAAGCAATCTGGAAATGTTACTTAGACCTGAAAGAAGAGAAAAATGATAAAGCTGTGGACAGGAACATAGAGACTTCATGTTCCTTAGTCAAACATTAAAAGTTGTATTATGATAGCATGTCTAATAGATCAGACAGAGGCACAAACTGTCTGATTTTGTGAGATAAAAGAAACAGGGTTTTAGAATTTGTGGATATTCATTAAATTTTGTTATATGTGGTCCATTCAAACGCTGGCAAATAGTTTTATTCTTTCAAGAATCCATCCAGAATATTAAAATTCTATGCTGAGAAAACTCAGGGTTTATTGCTTTTTTTTTTTTGCTATTTAGTCATCTATGGGTAAATTTCATGTCTTAATAATGGAGGAAAATGTCAAAGTTTGTCTTTTAGGATGTGATTTCTTTATGTTGGGCAAATGTATGAATAATTAAGGGGACATGGACTTTTTTTTTTCAAATTTTTGGGTGAGCATGCCATTTATCATAGGTGGGAACTGATAAAGCAATTTCACCATTTAGTCATCAGATTCTTTAGAAGAACTAATTTACACTAGTTCTCCTTGCGTGCTTCTAGCTGTATTTCTCGTCAGAATATGTTTTGTGTGTTAGAACACTGTATATAGCATGGGTTACAGTTTCTTTAGACCATGCATGCCAGACATAAGTGTATTTTGTCTTCTCGATACGAGTTTAACTCTCAAGTTTTTCTTCTCCTTGTCCGTTTACATCTGTCTGCTTCTTACTATTTATGCTTTACAGATATTCTTGTACCTCTAATATAAATTCTGGGAACCTTTTGTTCCTATGAAATTGAGGCATGGTCATGTTTATCTTATGCTGAAGATTCTCGAGGCATTGGACCTTACGTCTTCAAATTTGGCTAGGGATATGAGTACTTCATATATACATGCATGCATGAACATGAATGTATGTGCTATATTTTATATATATATATATATACATATATATACATACATATACATACATATACATACGTACATAAACATATGTAGATACATACACACATAAACATACATATATGTATGTGTTTATGTAAGTAGTATGTATTAATATCGAGTTAGGCTAGAATGCTTTTGAGAGCATTTGGCTTCAAATGCTTCCTAGTCAGAAATAATGGACTTCCCAAAATGAAAATCAATACTGGCGATCGTGATTTACAAAATTCAATTTGTTTAGAAACTAAAAGTCACACTTTTGAGGTCTTTTACCCATGCATCAATCGAAAACAAAATTGACCATTTCAAGGGTACAATATCGTGTTTCATTTTGATCTATAATTTAGAGACATCCAAAATAGCAAAGATTTGATTTGTATATGTTTTAAAATGTTTCGATCAAGTTCAACAGTTTAGAATTGTAAATTACATGGTATATGCTATATTTTAGCTTACTAGCTATAATTTCATTGCTCCTTTTTTTGTGGGCTGGATGCATAGGCAAGAGACCTCAAAATAGAAAAACTTAGTTTTCATTTTATATATTTTCGATCATAATCAGTGGTTTCACCTTGAGAGGTCCTCCATTGTTTTTTGACTAGAAAGCATTAGGAGCCAAATGCTCTCAGAAGCATCCAGTCTAACTCTAGTTACATGTATGTATATGTATAAGTATGTGTATATAATATGTTAAATGTTATTTTGTGCATGTATAGTGTCATCGCGCAACTACAATGGATTAGTTGCTTCCAAATTAGTTTTCATTATCATAATTCACTATGATACTGTGTATGTATATGTATATATGTATATATTTATGTGTGTGTGTATGATATGCTAAATGTTATTTTGTGCATGTATAGTGTCATTGTGCAACTATGATGAACTGGTTGTTTCCAGATTAGTTTTCATATCATAATTTACTATGATACTACTTTGATAACGACATGTGATAGCAATAGCAAGCTTATCCCATTGAAATGAGTTCAGTCTTGTCATACAACTGTAAAAGAAAGCACCATGGGGGAAATGAACAAGATCTTATAGTTTGCTGTGATTCTGGTGTCCACCCTCTGATAGGTCATGCCAACCTTGCTTAAGCTAGTTATCCTATCACAGTAAAGGGGAAAACATCTTACCATAACTTCACTCTAGGTTTTTGAATATAAGGAGGTTGACATCTCCCACATCATTGTTGAATCATAGTAAAACATCACTAAAGATCATTGAGAGATCCACATTTCTTATTGTAAAATTGAGCTTTCCATTAATTAGCGCATGTTTTCTCTGTTGAAATTTAGAGTATCGATTGACTTGCACATTTGGACATAGGTGTTCGCCATTGAACATGACTATACATTTCTTAGAAATTGTGATTGAGGTATGTTCTGTTGACATTGTAAAGCCTTCTTATGTTGCCATTGATGTTGTATATTCAGTTTTGTTTTAACCATTGGCATTAATTGGAAGAAAATTTATTATCTTGATTGCTCAAAATTTCTACATTAATCACCTCATTTTGGAATACTTTGTCTTGCCTTACTTGAACAGGACTCTGCTGAAGTGCATGCCAATGCATCAGAGATTCTTTGTGCCATAACTCGATATGCCCCCCCAGGTCTTGCTGCTAAGATTTGCAGTCCAAGGTGACTTTTCTTAGGATTTTTAATTGTCTAACACTATCTTTTCATAGATCTTATCTATGAGTTTTAACCTATTATTTTTTTATTTTTTATTAACAACAACACTGTGATGTTAAATTGCAGTTTTGTGGGAAGATTATTTCGTCATGCACTGGAAGATTCAAGACCTAAATCTGTTCTAGTACACTCATTGTCTGTATGTGTATCTTTGTTAGATCCCAAAAGACTATTATCATCTTCCTATCAATCATTTAGGAGCCAGCTGAGTCATGGGGCAATGGTTGCTGCTAGTCCTGAGACAGTTGATGGCATGCTGGAGAGCCTAGGTAGGTGGCTGATTCTGTGGAATGCTGTAATTTGAAATTATATGCATTTGTTCAGTAGCATTCTGGTTCTATTATGATAAAATAGCAACAATTTGTGTTTCAAATTACAGAATCTCAAGTTGTTTGAGTTGAATCGTTGTGACATCAACTGTTAATTCTTGTTCCAACTTTTGGTGGCCATTTTAAGTTTTCGAAGTTTGACATCCAGTATTTTTTGACTTTTGTGGCCTATCTATCCTTTGTTAATACTTTTGCAGGTTTCTTATTATGACTTTTTCAGGTTTCCAATGTTCCACAACTCTAATGAGGTCATGGAATCAGACCTTATTGCAGTTTTGACATTGTAAAATATAGGGAAATACCAATTATTCATCTATACAGCTAACTACTTTGATAATAGTCGACACAAGTTAGTGCAATTCAGTCTGATAAACATTAGGGGTGGGATGTGGTTCTTGTTGGTAAACCTCAGTTTTTGGCATGGCATTATTGTCTTCATTCAAGTTTTCTAGGATTTTCTTTTTGGGGCGCTTTCCCTGCTTTTATTTCTGTAGATTTATAATAGAGTAGCACAACACCAGTTTCATTATAGTCCTGCTTTATAATATTATGAACACATTTTTTATGAGGCAGCTTGGTTGCCTGCAATTGGCAGGTTGCAGTTGGCTGCAGTTAAACTAAAAAAAAAAACTGGACTATAATGAAACTTGCAATTGGCAGTTGGCTGCAGTTAAACTAAAAAAAACCTAAACTTGTAATTCGAGTTGTGGCCTTCGGTCGTAGTTCCAACTACAAGGAATCTCTAAATCAAGAAAGCTCTGTGGAAAGGGTTGCTTAATCGCTCCAAACCATTCCTCTTCTCATTCTCCATGGTGTCTTTTTTTAATTAAATAATAATATTATGATATTATTACTGAATTAATATTATAATATTATTATCATATAATAATTATTATAAGATTATTGTCATAATATTATTATTATAGTATTATAATAGTAGTACTATCATATTTTCTAATATTAGTTATATTATGTTATACTATTATTATATTATAATGATATTATATTAATATTTAGTATTGTACTATGACATTATTATATTGTAATATTATAATAAAATATTATTATTACTATATTTTATAATATTATACTGTATTGCAATTATACATTAACATTTTATTATTATTATTACAATAGTAATGGTATTGTTATTATTATAGTATTAATTACTATTATTATAATTTTATAATATCATTACAATATTGTAATCTATATATAATGCCGTAATAATAATAATTGCATGTAATAAATCATATATAATTACTATTAGTTATTATAATGCATATGATAAATAATGTCTAGTTATTATAATATCAAATTATTTTATATTCATCTACTTACTGTAGTAATTATTCGTACTCATCCATTGATAATTTATAACAATAATATTTTTTCATTACAATTAAAAAAATAATATGATAAAAATTATATACTATAATAGAAAGCTTACAACATCACTATTTCTTAGAGGGGTAATCTCACCAGCCAATTGCAGGGTAGCCATATCTTTTTTCACATCAAACAAACAAACAGCTGTAATTATATTGGCAATTTTTAATTATGGACCACCAAGGAAGACCCCTTTCTACAGCTGCAATTCCGATTGCAGGCAACCAAAGGACTTGTACATGTATTTGTCTTTCTTTTGAACATTCTCTATGTTGTTGCTCTTCAAACCAATAATACTTTATCTTTTCTTACGATTATGGTGGCCATATTGTTTAATTTTTCCCACTTTACAATATGTGAACCTATTAACCATAACATTATATACTTATAATAAATATTAATTTTCTTGTTAGTTTTTTAACCTCATGTCATTGGAAACTTGTTTGAAACTTAACATAGTAATTTTAATAACATCAATATGCATAACCATGATAATAGATAATCTAGTAAAAAATTCATGCTGCATATTTCTAGATATATTTCTTCCCTTATTGTTATCTTTAATTAGAAATTTGCGTTATGACACGTATATTTATATCACTATCTCAAGGCTCTGCCATGTATTAACTTTTTTTTGTTAAGTATATCATTAATTCTACTTTTATACACTTTGAGTTGCCATTGTAAGCTAATATGTCTAGCGACAATTGCTGATTGTTATGTAGGTTTTCTATATCTGCTTTTAAATTTTAAGGCATATTAAATGTGATTGTCATGATATTGCAGGTGATTTATTGAAGTTGTTGGATGTTTCTTCTTCTGAAAGCATATTGCCTACCACATACGGAACCTTACAGCCTCCCCTTGGAAAGCATCGTTTGAAGGTATTGATTTATAACTCTCCATTTTCTTATTTTCCTTAATATATGGTGTTAGGTAATATGATTTAACTTTGTAATCCTCTTTGATTAGGGGTGAAAGTGGACCGGATAATATCCATCCATATCTGTTTTCGTATGTGAATCAATCTGGATATAGATAGAAATTTGAGCATTCGACTAATATCTGTATCTGGCAAAGAAAAATGGATAAGATATAGATAGACAACTATCGGATCCATATTTGAATATCTGATTCTATTTGTAATCCTATTTAATTTTCTATAGCACTCATGAGCTTTTGAGGGAAATAAATGACCATATTAACATGCCATTACCTTGATTGACCTTTCACTTACTAATTTCTTTGATTCTATGATCATAAAGTTTAATTATCAAACTTATATCCATAGTTATATCCATATTTTCAGTATTCGATTTGTTTGTATATCTGTTTAAAACAAATATGAATTTAATTTTTTTGTATCCAACTAACATCAATATCTACATTCATCAAACAAAATAAATATAAATATTGATATACTAGTATCCGATCAATATCCAATCCGGTTCCTGCCCTGTTTCTAACATGTGCAGGTTAGACATATACATGTATGTCCAACATGGATACACGATATTGTGACTGTCTATAATGAACCTATTAGTTAAATAATTTTTAGATGCATAAAGCATAACTAATTGTGTAATAAAGTAACCACTCAACTATGATATGTTTTTTATAATTCTCTTTCTTGGCACATGCATTTTCATTGCTAAAAATGGGAAAGTTCTAGGAAAAACAATAGCAGTATTCTCTTAGATGCTTTATGATATCAGCCTCTGTGGAGTAATGCATTCAACTACTATGGTGGATTACTTGTAGGGCTTCTAGTGGATTAGATTGAGCCGTTTCCAATCTAGGTACAATCTGTAATTAATCTGGTCTAACTCGATCCGAAGTTATTTGGATTAGGCTCAGATTCGAGAACATGACCTATTTCGTGTATAGATTGAATTTGAATCCTTGAGTTCTGTATCTGTACCTGACATTATCTGATTGAAAACTAGTATACTATGTATTTCAAAGCCCTCCTTGAATATAGGAAAGTAGTCTTCTACTCATGATATAATTTGTCAGGAATTTATGTTGTTGTTTATAATCATGCATGATTGTCAATCAAATTGGATGTAGAATTTCTTTGATAATGTGTACACATTGGTTACTCTTGTTTTATTGCATAATATATTTATTATATAATTAGGTTATCAATTTATATATGTTTGTTATGATTTATGTTTTGATTATTTTTGACCCGATTTGACCCGAAAAATCTGATGGATTGATAAAATATAATATTAAACCTGATCAGGTCCAACCCCGAAAAGAAGTATTATAGATTTGGGTTCAATTTTTTTGACTCAATTCAAATATGGATTGGGCTTGGGTTGTGCCAATCCCTGATACAACCCAACCTGCTTGCAATCCTAATACTTGTGTTCAGGAGTATGGCTCACCTGTCTTACATTTGGCATTGCTATCAGTCTATATTTGGAGAGCACTTATAACAAAAACAGAAAACTATTAGATGCATTTGTTTCTCTGATCAAAAGCCTGACCGACACATTAGGATTTCTAATGATTGTAGTATTGCATAGATTTTCTGTGATATTAAAGCTTAAAATGGTCGTTTTCTTTTCCAGATTGTGGAGTTCATTTCGGTTTTATTGACAATTGGTAGTGACTCTGCTGAAAAGGAACTGATCCGGCTAGGAGCCATAAAATGTGTTATAGATTTGTTTTTGGAGTAAGTTCTATGTTTTTGAGAATATAAATTTTCTTGTTGAAATTCATGAAGCTTAATGTTGAAAATTCATGATAATTATAGGTACCCTTACAATAATTTTTTGCATCACCATGTGGAGAACATTGTAGTATCATGCTTAGAGAGCAAGAATACTCCGCTAATTGAACATGTTCTTCATGACTGTGACATTGTTGGTAAAATTCTATCAGCAGAAAAACAGTCTACACTGTCCGCTGATTCAAGCAAGGTAACTACATATCACTAGAATGCTTAGCTATTTGTGTCATGTTTCATCAAACCCCTCACCTCCTCCCCCTTTCCCTTTCTCTTTTTGTGTCTTCACAAATATAAAACATATATATGCTGAAGATATTTGGTAAATCATGTATGTTGAAATGTATCTTTGCAGCCAACAGTGTCTGCGCAGGGAAAATCACCTCCCAGGATAGGAAATGTTGGTCACATGACACGCATAGCTAACAAGCTTTGTCAGTATGCGAATAACAACAGCTTAATCCAGACGTATTTGCAGGTTGATCATTCTCACTTATTCATCTTTAACAAATACTAACGTGCTTTATCTTGCATGATAATTGATTATTGTTAGTTTTGCAAGTAATATTGGTAAAATTCATGACTGACATTCTAATTGGAAGCTCTGATTGTTATGCAGTAGTTTTGTTTTTTTCGCCACATGGGCATTTCTATCTTTGTTGTGCTTTATAGTTCACATTTTAACCATCTCTTGGATAGTTGTTACTTGTTTAAAATGGCGATGCACAGAAGTATTCCCTGAGAAACACTTTTGAGTTATTTTCAGGATTTTCAAAGCACCTGTTATTTTTCAATGAAGGATTACGATGATACTCTATTGAGACTCTTTATACCGACGTTACTCTTTCTAGCAACTCCATTATATGGATATTATATTTGTAGACATGTTGTAAGTTGGATGAACTGTCAAGCATTGTGACCGTCAGTTATTTGTTGTGTTTTCGTATGGTTTCTGCGATTAAAAGTCCTTAAGTTGCATTATAATTCTGAAGTTTGTTCTTGTAATGTAAAATCCAATGCTCATTTTTCTTAGCTGTTTATATGTTGTTGGAAAGATTTAATCTACGTAGCCAGGGATCTGCTTACAGGAAAATAGTGAATGGGTTGAATGGCATGCAAGTGTCTTGCTCAAACGAAATGCGGTGGAAAATGTCTATCAGTGGGCTTGTGGGTAGGTCTCTTTGCACTTTGCTTCTTTTGCTTGTGCTTATTAACATTTCTTTCTATTTGCAGTAATTTTCTGCCCTTTCATTTTAGAACTTCATCTTAATGAAAGTGAGATTATTAACCGAAAAATTTAGAGAAAGACCAAGGAAACACTCAAACCTTCTTTGAGTGTCATGTGGAAGGGAAACTGTAGAATGTATGAAATTTGTACCACTTCAGAAGCAGTGTTGTGGCATTTTGAGGATGTGTCATGGGTTTCTTTGCATGGAATTGTAGACTGACTACCATACGTCTTTGTTATGTTTGTTGATATACAATCTTCTATTAACCTTTGAACTACATTGGATTGATTGTTTCATATTTGCGAATTATAACAAATCTAGCATGCCTTTGGATTTTTAGTTGGCCCTTGTTCTTATAATTTGTGCTTTACAGATGAAGCACACCTCGGAGACAGATTTCTGATCTTCTGTTCATCTAGACTTTGTTATGTCGATAAACGTCCTTCGATGGTTGTTTCTTGTTGAATTTGTTTAAATCATGTAATTGCTTAGGTAAGTATTCCCATGGGTTTCTCCCTTTTTGCTCAATCTTAAATCATATGATCAGTTGGAGTTGGTCTTCTTCTTCTGAGTATTAGGTCTCCAAGTGTTAGATTAAAGCTCATGGAATAGGGTTCTTAAAACTTGATGGTACACATGCAAGGTTTGAAGTTTTGGCCGAACAGGTCAGTTTGGCCAGGCAAGACCAGTCTGAACCTGACTGAAATTTTCGGTTTCCTTAAGTTCTACAAGAAATTGATCGAAACTGATATTTTTTGATCTTTTTTTAGCAGGTACATATGTCAAATATTTTCTAAAATTTTAGTTTTATACAATATCACATTCATCGAAGGCTCTAATGATCTAATTTATATTATTTTTGGCTATGCTTTTGTTATTATAATGTGCGAGATGCAATCTTGATGCGTGCCTTTACTAAAATGACTGTTCCTATGGTTCTTTTTCTAAATGACTGTTCGTTCTTCGAGAATAAAATTATATGTTAAAAATTAAATAGTGGAATAGAAGAGGTTTTTATTTTGATTACTTGTAATGCATGTGCAAATGCACTTGGTTACTAATAAAGATTTCATATATATATATATATATTAAATATAGTGTGAAAAAATAATATTTTGGAGTAGGAACTATTATGTTTTGCTTATTAAATTGTTTAATATTTATTGGTACAATTTGTTCTCAATCTATGGTTCTTTTGCTATGACCAGAGCTATTATAATGCATATGTAGATGAGTCTATCATTTATTTTTGAGAAATGTCATGGTTATTTACCATCGATACCCGGGATTTCTCCTAATGAGAAGGGTTCTAATTAATCCGCTGAGATAACAGGTTTTGGCAAAATCTAGCATATTTTAAACCTTTGAAAGCGGAATCTAATTGAAGTTATTTTTGGAATTGAAAAATATGAGGTAAAGCTGCTTTAAAGATTATTAGTTATAATGCATGTGTAGCTACAGTGGCTGCTAAGGATCTTAGATTTGGGATAATTTATTTAAATCTAAATTTTTGAGTAATTAACTAAGTATAAATTTTAAAATATCTAAAATAATTAGTTCAAGACTAACTAAAATCTAATGTATCTCACTTTCCTCTCTAGTTTCTGAAGTATCTATCTTTCTCCTCTCTTGAAAAATGTTAGTCCATATGTACCCACATATCCTTTTTACAAATTTTAGAGTCAATTCTTCGGTAGAAGTCTAGCATATTTTATATTTTCTAAGATAGAAATCTAATGAGGGTTTTTCTTTTTGGAATCAAAAAATTGGGAAATAAAGCCACTTTTTTATAGTTTGAGGATTTAAGTGGATCTATTCTTGGTTAAAGAGATTGTTAAAATGGATTATAATGAAATTTGCTCAATGAGTTTTTTCTTGCTTCTAATGTTATGAAAATAAAATAAAATGGATGCTTAGAGGAAAATATAGTTCATTATAAAAATTAGAGCAAATATGGGAAATTATAAATAGAAGAGTAAGGTACAGAAATTATGAAATTTAGAGAAAGTGTAGGATGATCATCAATCAATGAAAATGATAAATTTAATGCATTAAGCTTTAAAATAGTTCTATTTCAACTTGAAATTACCCGAACTATGAATCTTAGTAACTCCAAACACAATGAAATGATATGAAATAAACAAATTTTTTGATTTTTTTTTCAATTTTTCATTTTTTTTGTTTTTTTCCTTGTTTTTTGGCCGAACTCTAAAATTCTGAGTGAAATTGCTGAAATTGAAACCAAGTTCCAAAACCTTGTGTATTCATGATCAAAAATCCTACATCATTGTAGATGGGGTAAGGTTTTTTGATCATGCATGGTCAAAGGAAGTTGCAGATTGCTTTTGTGCTTGGAAGTTTTTTTTTTGGAGTCCGTTCCGCTTATGCATGTGATTAAATTGAACCCTCTAGTATGCATGTGAACCATAGTCTCAATAGAATGGTCTCACAAGAATTTCAAGGAAAACGAGGTGTGTTTGGCTCTTTATGACTTCAACACCATTTTATACCTCCCATGGCTCAAGTCTTGTTTGGTGGGATAACTATAGAAAAAAGAGAGTTAGAAATATTATATATGTTGAGGAATAAATATAGTTTTTGTTTGAATAACACTGTGTAATCAATTTCTAGAAATGAGTACTTGCTATAGCCAAGGAAATCAAAAGGATTACCTTGTGGGCAAGGTAATTTGTTGTCAAACAAGCTAGATCAATGCTAACCAGAGCGGAGTGTGACGGGTGATTTGGCAATATTGTGGTAGCTGGATTGATGCTTAGTTGCCAGAATTGGGGCGGGTGCAGGAAAGCAGGTACCTTATTTTTAGTGAGGAAGTGCTCAGAGAGTAGGTGTGGGTTCAAGATTTTGAAAGATTTAGAAGTTGGTGCTTCCAGGTAGAAGATTTTGGCTACTGATGATTGATGTATGGAGGTAGGGGTCATAGTCGGATGGATGACAGCAACGATATCTAGAGGGGATCAAGTGGTTGTTGGGCGAGGTGGATATAGTCAGAGGGTTAAGCATAGCTACACACTCCTTGACTGCTAATGGATAAGATGAAGGTAGTGGAAAAGAATGGAAGCAAGAGACAAAAATAGACTTTATTTATTGTTCATTTATTAAAGGGCATAAGTTGTTTAGAAACTAGGTGAACCTGCTTGGTTCGACTTGTTGACCTCACCTGTCAACCTTTGCAGATCGGACCGGATCAAAACTTGAAAATAGAAAAAACCTGTTCAACCTGATGAACCCAATGGTTTAACCATTTGGAAATGTCTAGGTTACCTATTGAATTGAAGAAAGAATGAAGAGGAAAAAATGTACTCTACCTTGTCTTCCTTTTGGGAAGAAGGAAATAGGTGAAGCCTGTCCCCAGCATTAGGTGGGGTTGTTAGAGGTGAATTCAAAGAGAGGCAATGGGATGGTTGAGGAGTGGAGGTGTGACAAAGTCTTAGAGGGGAGGTCCTCTTCCTCTTAACTTGGTGGTCATAGGTGAGGGCAGTGCAGCCAAATCTGGTTGGGAAGCAAGGTTGTTGGATATGTTAGGGAGGGAGATGGCGTAGTTGGATGTGGTTAAGGAGCTGATACGGCCGAATCTAAAGGATGCATTGTGGCTGGATCTGTTAGGGATGGAGGTCACACAATCTGGATCTCATGGGGGATGGTTTTGTGGCTGAATGTGGCTTTTCCCTCCTTCCCTTATTTCTCTGCTGTAATATTGTTTTGGGGCTAGATTGACACACACACACACACACACCCACAGAGAGAGAGAGAGAGAGAGAGAGAGAGAGAGAGGCACCCATACAAGAAAGTTGGTGGTTGGGGGGTGATAAGATACATGGGTTTGGTGGGAAGACAAAAATTAAAAAAGGGGAGGTTGTTGGTCACTCAACCCGCTATCTACCCACAATTTAAAAGGGAACTTTGGCTGGACTACCATAGGGGTTTAGTCTTGTTGAGTTGGTCTGAACATTGGGAATAAGACGAGGGTGATATTGACATATGATTGCAAAATTCATATTTAAAAGCATAAATATTATCTTATGTTTTTAATCTTTATATGAAATGATTAAAATAAATTTGCAGTGGTATTGCATATATTATAATTTAAAGAATCTTCTTTTAATTCTACTCTTTGTATGTTTGAAATTGTGTTTCTTAGGCATATGAATGAATTGAATTATTGTTGGTCTTTTTGATAATTGAGGTGTTGTTTGGCATCACTTTCATTTTTCTTATTTTTGAAAGTTAAAATAGAAATGGTTTCCATTTCATTTCTAAGTTTTTAAAAATAGAAACATGTTTGGTATAGATAATTATTTTTAAAAATATAAACATGATGATGGTGGGCGAGGTAGTAGTAGTGGTGGCAGAGATAGTTGATTCTATAATGCTAATAGTGGGGGCAAAGATGAGGGTGCTGGTGATGTGGTGATATCGGCAGTGGTGGCGGCGGAATTGATAACTTGGTGGATGGTGGTGTGGCAAATATTGTGATAGCAGTGATGTTGTGGTCGAGACAGAGATAGTGGTAGTGGTTGTGGTGATAGTGGTGGAGGCGAGGACAATGGTGGTGCAAATGATGGCAGCGGTGGCCGTGACAACAATGGTGCAAATTATAGTGGTAGTAGAGGCGACGACGGTGGTGGAGACGATAGTAGTGGTGATGGTGGTAATGGAGACAACATCTGTAGGTGGTGGTAGCATTAGCAGTGATGGTGTGGTATCGTTGGTGGTGGTAAAAGACGTGAGTTTGTTGTTTTTGAAAATAAGGAAAGTGAGAATTTCTTACTTACATGTTTTCTAGAAATAATGAAAATGACTTCTAAAAGTAAAAAATAAAAACAATAGTATCAAACATGTATTTTTTGCCTCAATTCTTGTAATGTTATTTATAAAAATAAAAATAAGAAATAAAAGTGATGCCAACCAGGCCCTTAATTTTTGTTAACCTTTTATTTGTGCACCTTTATCTATAATTATTTAAGCAAACTTTTTTTAACATTTTGAAGGATTTTCCTCTGTTATAATATACAAAGTGCTAAACTGCATAATATTTGTGATTATGCATTTTTCTTGTATGTAGTTTATCGTCGCCTAAATCATGTTGTTTTGTATCTTTAGAAGCACAATCTATATAATAGAATTCTAAAAGATATTAGTATTCATAGGCTGTAAAACAGTTGATTCTATAAACAATTTACACTTGAATAAGCTTTTTCTTAACTTTAATTAATTTTATTGGTTTGTTCCTATGTTTGCACCATATTACTCAAACACTGTGCATGCTTATCGGCGTACAGTATATAGGATTTTATAAATTAGCAAATAGTGCCAAGAAATTATGTATATGAACTAGCAGATTATGTTTGGCATGCAACAGCATATGATACAAGATTCTTTTGGCAATTATAAAATAATGTTTGATAGTTTCAGGGCAAAAAGATTAAGCAATAAATATATGTGCCATGTATAAGTAATACACATGTGATACATATATGTAGGCACACATGTATAAGTATTCTCTTTTATTAGCAAAGGCCATGCTGGCTACTTTTTGTTAGTGGAGTTTTCCACCCATCTATCTTTTTTGTCATCCTCGTTTTCAAAAGGCAGAGCTAGCAGACTGAACTCGGCCTACTGGTAGCAGAATCAATCATGGAGAGCAAGTGTCATTCCTGTCTCAGTGTAACCAATAGTCATGTACATTGGGGATGTATGTCTTGCTTAAAATTCTTCAAGCTGGAAGTATACATCAGGAAATATGACTTTCTAAAACCATACTTGTTTGTATGTGTTAAGATGTTCACAAATCATGTTTCTAGATTGAACTTGGCCTATTGGCAGCAGAATCAATCATGGAGAGCAAGTGTCCTTTCCTGTCCCAGTGTAACCAATTGAAGTGATACACATTGGGGAAGCATGTCTAGCCTAAAATTCTTCAAGCTGAAAGTATATATTGGGAAATACAACTTTCTGAAATGAGACTTGTTTGCAGATGTTTATAAAACATCTTTGTAAATTGAACTTGGCCTATTGGCAGCAGAATCAATCGTGGAGAGAAGTGTCTGTTCCTGTCTCAGCACAACCAATTCAGGTCATATACGTTGGGGATGTAGGTCTAGCCTAAAATTCTTCAAGCTGAAAGTATGCTTTGGGAAATAAATATCTATAACCATACTTGTTTGCATGCATGTTAGATGTTTATAAATCCTTGTTTAGATGCCTTCCTCTGTGGCATGATTTTCCCATACATCTGATGCTTTCTGTTGTGTTTTCTAATTTGGCTTGTTTAAGCTTTGGTTATTGTGTCAACAGCTACATCAATGCTTCTGAACATGAATTTTATTTTGATACTTTCAAAAGTGAGCAAGCTTGCTTTATTCATCATTTGTTGCAGGCGTCCAACTTCACTACAGGACCGAGGCAGGGATAGTGATGACGAAGACTTCCGAGATAGGGACTATGATGTGGCAGCACTGGCTAGTAACTTGAGTCAGGCCTTTAAATATGGAATTTACAGTAATGATGATATTGAAGAGGTAAATGCCTGGATGTTGACAAATGACCTTCACTCTCTTGCACTCATTCTGATGTTAGTGTTTACACTGAGATCAGTTGAATTTAAATTAGTAACTAGGGAGCAAATAATCAATGACAGTGCTTTTGGTTAGACTTTGGATGTTCTTAAGTTTTGCATGAACTAGAATTGCATTTGAAGAGTCAGTAAGGATGTTTTGTCAAACTTGGCTTTTAAAAGATAAGTTTGACATGGGGTGAAATTAGTTGAAATCCCTGGAAAATCAGTGTGAACAATAACTTAAAGGAATGCTAATCATCACTGCTTGCTTCTTAATGCCATGGTTGAGGAACTTACCTTAATTTTGGCTTTGAGAAAGCATAGAAATGATTGGTTCTTTCTTCTGATCTGTTGCAAAAGCACTAAAAACAGCTTCTCCTAAGAAGCTGTTTTAAAATAATTCAGTTGTCTTGGGAGAAATTATGTAAGGGATTTGCCTTTTGTTAAAAAAGCGACCTTATGCTAACTTTGGTGGTTCTTACCTTTAATGTAAGCCTCTGTGTTATTTTACATTTTACTTTTTTTTCACTTGTAAATGAAGGCCAGGATCATCTTTTATGCTAGCATTTAGTGAATGCACTAAATGTGATGTTGGAAATTCATAAGGGGTGATCAGTACATGAGCCTAAAATAGCACAGTGTCGTAGCATGCAATGTGTAATATCAACATGGTATTGCAGATCTTACTAGTAACCTTGTAGTTGCTCTTTTACTTGTATCTGGCAAATTTAGTCAGAGGACTGATTTTTTTTTCTTTTTAGTAAACGAGTTTGAAAACAAGCATTCCTGCATACTTTTCTACCCACAACTACTCATCTATTTGTGCATTGCCCAATTTTTTTTTTTTTCAAATTAAATCGATTCCTTATGAGGCTTCATTAATTTTTCTTTGGATTTCAGCAGTTAGAAATTATCTACCAGATCATGTAGTTGTTTGTTTTTTTTAATTATTCTTTTGGAAAGATTATGTACTTGAACTTATTTTTGTTAGGTATGCACTTGTGTAAACATGATCATTTTTCCCTTTTTGTGTGCATTTGGGCTTTTTTTTGTGTGTATGTGTGGTTTTTTTTGGGTTGGGGGATGGTCAGGTGGTCTGTACCACACACTTGATTTCTTTTGCCCCCCAGTGGAATGACTACAACTGTTGGTATTTTCTCTGAGTTGTATAGTGATTATCTGTTGTTACAATCTTTATATTGGTTCCAATAAATATTTTCTCACCATTATCATCATGAATTAAATCAATACTCAATAGGTTTTTCAAACACATCAAATTTAAATTTACTCAAATCATACATGCCCACAGAGTTCACTGGCTGGACTGATTATTTTTTTAGACTTTTATGCTTACTAAAGAAAACGAATTTTTAATTAGCGTCTTGCTTAATGGATGCAGGCTCAAGGCACACTTGAACGAGATGATGAGGTATGGTCAAGGCTGTTATTCCCTTCCAATTTGCTTTGTGATTTATTGTTGGAAATCCATCCAATAATCAATTTGGTCAAAAGACGTGTCTTGGTTACAGCTTTTGGGTTCTGCGGTATAGAAGTCATACAGAATTTTATTGTTTTTAATGAGTTTTCATTCACTGATTTCTTCTTTGGCTTGCTAATTGCATGAGCAATTCAGCCTTGTTGTGTATTATCTAAGGATATTAGACAGCACAAAAATCTCGCCAAAAAGATTAAACTTTACATCCACATCTTCTGTCAAGTGTTACTTTGTGTACGATAGAGAAAATTACTACGATACTGAAGAATGGTGTTCTGCAGGATGTTTATTTTGATGATGAATCGGCAGAAGTTGTTATTTCATCTCTTCGTTTGGGGGATGACCAGGACAGGTAATTTGCTATCTGTATGCAACTCTGATATCATTATTCAACACTTCACTAGGCTGACCAAATATAATGTCTGGCCCAGTTCTCTCTTCACAAACTCAAACTGGTTTGCTTTTGAAGACGGCAAAGCAGTTCATGAGCGTTCAACTGGTTCCCTTGCTTCACCATCACCCAATTCAGATGAGACAGCACGTAATATAGATGAGGCTGATGAGGTCGTCGTTGGTGAAAATGAAGATATAATTGACGACAAAACATCTTTACAAGTGTCCGAGTTATGTACCACTCCAGGGGAGCCTGAAAGTATGCTTTTGGGAAATGGTCCCATCAAGGAGTCCAAAGAAGACTCTGGAAAGTCGAGTTTAAATGAAGGCGACAAGCCACCTGAGTGGGTTGAATGGAGAGAGACATTGGAATCAGGTACCCTGCCTGATATCAATCGAACTTCAGGCGTTCCAAATGGTGAGCTTGAAAAAGATGAAGATGAGCACACTATTTACGAGGTTACCTCAGATGGAGGGAAATGTTTGTCATCATCAGGGGATGCAGAAGTAGAAAGGCATGGTGACGATGCAGGTGGATCACCTGGGTCAACTGGTGCGGTCACCGAAAGTTTGCCAGAATCTGGGAACGCTGGTCTATGTGCCAATTCATCTGAATCGTCTAAATCTGTTAATGGTGATACAAGTTCAGAGTTATCAACCAGTCGAGATGCAGTTGAGGATGCAGAACATGAGAAGAAAGCTGTTGAGAATATGGGGAACTAAAATTTAGCTGGGTATCTGCCATATGTTATTCTGGACCAATCTGGCAGTGGATGGCCCTGTCGGACGTTGGTGACCCGAAGGTTGCTCGCTGTAACTCTAGAGCCTTGTACATCTTGGGAAAAGGCTTGTTGTATAAGGGCTGATATACTAATTTGCCATCCATCGTTACTAGCACTGTACAAAATGACAGCCCTCTCTAACCTCGGAAAAGTTCTGGCAAGATCTCGTGAAGCTGCTTCTATATGTTCTGTTCTTTGAAATTTTTGAAATTGATTGGTGCCAATCACGTTGGCAGCTAGTTAAGTCTTATTTTGCTGTTTCTTGTCTTTGTTACGCTGTGATGCATAAATGGTTAATTGCCTGTTCGGTTATTGAAATAGACAGCTTCTTGGTTTCTCTCAGGCAGGGCATTTGTATTTTTTATGTTCTCAAATTCGGACAAATCAATTTTGGTCTCTGATGTTACCGTGGTATCGTTTATTTTGCATGTGAATTTGTTGTCTCGAGTCATTGCAGTCTAGTAAACACCATTTAGTTCCTGTTGCTCCATGTAGTGTCTGAGTGCAGTACAAGTTGAAGGTTTCAATTATGGAGTTGCTGTTGGATTAACTGTACGACTACTTTCTAAAGATCCTAATTTATTTTTTGGCCTTTTGTAGGCTTTTCTTGTCTTGTATTTAATTCTGTACAGCATAAGAGATGCATGGTTACCTTACGTAATTATCTTTTATAACATTGTTTTGATGCCTCAAGTATTGACTAGTGGTAACTTCTGACTCTGAGAGGACATTTCTCCAGTGGTACGTTATTTGCTAAGAAGCTGTTATCTATTTGCCACTGATCGGAGAATAATGGGGGTGGAAGAGATCACGTAGTATCTGTCTGCATCTGTTTTCTTATTCCCATCTAGATTTGGATACAAATTTAGTCTGTATCTAGATTCACATCCATCAAAGAAAAGCAGATACATATCACACCATCCGTTCTATTTGTAATTTTATCTAATTTTATATAGCTTTGATGAATTCTAAAATAAAATGGCAATATGCAGTTGTCTTTAACTTAATTTCCATTTTGGCTCAAAATATAGAATAAAAATTCAATTATATCTCAATTTGTATCTGTATCTATTTAAAGCAAATTTGAATATGAATTAAGCATCTGATTAATTACCATATCTATATCCATATTCATGAAGCGCTTGATCTTAATAGCTTTGTAATATATAGTCCACCCATTATCAGCTATGCCTTTTGTTGTTTACATTTCTTGCAAAGAAGGCCGTGCATATGACTTTGCCAGAATAGGTAATTAATCACTGGGTGCAGCATACCAGTGACCTGTGGTTGATTCCCCCTTTCCCAATTTTGACAGTGACCTCCATCCTAATTTCAGAAAAGAAGATACGGGCCATCAGGTTTTCATTAGAGAGAGAGAGAGAGAAAGAGTGAGAGAGAGAGGGAGGGGGCTCGAGAAATGTATATCAGGCTTGACATCCATCTTCACATACAGCTGAATCAGGTATATGTAGGGGAACTATTCATCTCCAACAAACCTGAGCTTTGGTACTATGTTAAGTAATGATTAACCCTTTGCCACATTCTTATGCTATCGATCTAAAAAACGTTTGTAACAACCAATACCTCACTTAAAATAACTCAATTAAATTAATCAAGATCGATAGTATCAATCAAAATCCAATCTAACTCACTTTAATGTAGCAATACTGATTAATTTGTGTAATATAAATTGTCAGATGTAAAATATTACGTAGAAGTATTTAATCCCTGAATTTGTGGAGAAATCAAGATATGCGACAAATATATTTATAGAAAATGAACTAAAGAAGTCCCTAAATGAATGGAGAAAGAAATCCAATTTCCTTGAGACAGACAATTTACATTTAGGAATCAATAATTTGTGTTTAGACAAAAGACAACAAAGTATTGTTGCAAGGTATGAGGAAAGTCAAAAGTGTGAGAAATCTAAAATTCAACAAAAAAGCATAATCTGCTAGCATTATTGCAGTCCTTCAAGAGATTCATTGACTCGTAAGAGATTAATGATGATTTCCATACTACAGATGAATCTCAAGTTAAATACTTCCTAGATCTAAAGCCTGCATTCCTTTGTTTTTTCGCTTTTTAATAGCAAAATAGTGGATATTGAAATCTTGCACTTTCCTTGAGAACGATACTGATAGAAACAGTCAAAGTTTAAACCATAGAAATGCATGCCAATTGCACCCAAAGTGAAAACCTAGAAATCCTAAAATATGAGTGACTATTTGAATTTTACAAAATTTGAAAGGAGAATAGCCTTTGCAGCAAGGAATTGTGTCCCGAGAACAAGAGCCTTTGATGCTTGGTATGTTCACGAGCTGAAGTCATAGAGGAGACGGTCGCTGTGGTTGTGGAGGTCGGCATTGAACTCATAGAAGGAAGCCTCATCCTTGCGGAACTAGAATGAGGTACTCATAATTTCATAGGGATGCAACTTGGATTGGACCTAACCGAATTCCACTTGCCTAACTCATCTATTTGGTAGAATTGATTTGAGGTTTTATAGATTTAGATTAGGCTTGGGCTAAAAATTTTAAACCTGATTTAAAGCAGGATTGGGTTAGGGTGGCCTCAAGCGCAATAACCCAACCCAACCTGAATTTAGCTTAAAATGAGGTTGAGTTAGGTTGGATTAGGAAAAATCTCGGATTGGGTCAGGGTTGAAGAATTTAGAGGTTGCATTCGGCTATGATTTGCTGTCGTGAGATTGAGATGACTAGGATGAGGAACCGTGTAGGGGATGTGGAGCGAGACATGGAAGAGACGTGGCTCAAAATTTTCTCGGCTTGAATTTCGAGTCCTGGCGTGATCTAGTTCTTGTCGAACCGAAAGGTTCAAACTTGATTCGAAGGCGGCATGGCCCAGGCCATTCCCATTTAGGGTCGACCCGACCCGAATTTTAGGATCTGGAGGTCGGGTCGGATTCTAAATTTGGATCCGTTTTATTTTTCGGGTCGGATCGGGTCCATCCAATTTTGACCCAGATTGAGATCCGATCCGGCCCATTTTTTTGTCAGTTTTTTACTATTATATAGTGAAACTTTGAATATAAAAATGTATAGATTCCGACCCGACTCTGGATCCGATCCGAATGACTCGTCGGGTCAAAATTTATAGATATGAAAATTGGGTTCGGATCCAAAATTAAAATCCGGACAAGAAACTGGACCGAATCGGGATCATGCAGGGCTCGACCGGACCGATTTGCAGACCTATTTCCATCCGTATATGGCTGCGAGTCGAGGGCGTGCCAAGCGTGGATCGGTCACCGCAAGGCTATATACCCTTTCCGCGACGCAAACCTCTCGGTTAAAACCCGGGTCCCCTCGGTTCCTCTCAAACGCTCCGCACTGTGAGTCTCGGGGAGCGGTTTTAGAGGACACGGAGATTTCTCCTCGCTTTTCCTCCGTTGCGGTGAGATTTGGTAGGTTCTCCAAATTTTCTACAAATCGCCTCTCGCATGCTCTCTGCCTTTCAATTTTCTTTTTCTTTGGGAATTATGGGGTTTTTTTTGCCGTTTTGTTCGGATTTATTTCCTATTCGTGGAAAAATAATTTGGGCTTCTAAGGTCCTAGACTTCAGCTGTTCAATTTTTTGTGATCTTTCACTTCTTTTTAAAAGATCAATGTTTTTATTTAAATCCTAAACCAGGAACTGATCTATTTGATAGCTAGATCCTCGGTTTCTTGGTTTTCATCAATCTTTGCGAACCCTAGTTCAAGAAAACCATTTTCCTGTTGTTCTTATGGAAACCTGGTTGCTATTTTTATTGACAATATTAGATTTTGCAAATAGGAGAACAAAGTTTGGAGCGAGGTTTTTTTTTTTTAAATTTTATAATAAAAGATACGAATATATGCGATTCGTCTATTTACTTGATTTCCTATGCATAGAATCAGAAAGAATAGACAAGTTCTTGGAGTTGCAATCTCGAAAATCAACCACAAAGTAATTCTTGGATAGAGAGAGAAGCAAAGAAATGTTGGGTGGTCTTTATGGGGATCTCCCTCCTCCTTCTTCAACACCTTCAGCTGATGAAGAGAAAAGCAGCACTTCGGCTGTTTGGTCAAGTAGTGCCAAAATGGCACCACCTACACTGCGGAAGCCGTCATCCGTGTTTGCTCCACCGCAGTCTGTGTTGAAGAGCCAGCAGTCCCAAAGCAAGGCTAAAAGCTCAGCTGCACCCCAAATAAAAACATCAAGTTCTTTTACCCCTTCACCAGCATTGCCTGATAATGGTACCAAAAGCCCATCTTTTCAACCTGCTCTTGTAGGGGTCACATCTACCGTGGTCGATGAATATGATCCTGCTAAGCCAAATGATTATGAGGAATATAGGAGGGAGAAGAAGAGGCGGGCTATGGAAGTGGAGATGAAGAGGGAACTTGAGAGGAGGCGGCGGGAAGAGGAGGAAAGGGAAAGGGAGAGGGAACAAAGGGAACGGGAGGCTGCACAGAGAGAGGAGAGAGATCATCAATCTAGGTCTTCTTCATTAAATATTTCTGGCGAAGAAGCATGGAAACGGCGTGCTGCCATGAGTGGGAATTTGGGTGGTGTTGGCCCAAGGTCGCCTTCACCACCAAATGGAGAGGGATTCATCATTGGGAAGTCTGATTCAACTGGGTTAGGTGTTGGCGCAGGTGGGCAGATGACTGCTGCCCAAAGGATGATGGCAAAGATGGGCTGGAAAGAAGGCCAGGGGCTTGGGAAACAAGAGCAGGGAATTACAACTCCTCTGATGGCCAAGAAGACAGATAGACGAGCTGGGGTGATTGTGAATGCTAGTGAGACTAAAGCTGAGAAGAAGTTAAAGAGTGTGAATTTCAGTAGCCCACCAACTCGAGTCTTGCTACTCCGGAACATGGTACTTGAGCTTTCCTTCCATTGAAAATGAATATAGTTTAGACCATTTGATCTTATCTCTTATTTGCCGTATATATGGACAATTATTTTAAATCATATTTGGTCTTTATTTACAATATATTCCTTGTTGCAGTTAATTATGAATCTTTTGTTTGATTTCTTTTTAAGAAGTTCCTTTTGAGTCAAGGATGAAATAACCTAAAATTGTTTTGGTTCTGCATTCTTCATGTGATTGTCATAAACAACAGGAACAATAGATAAGTTAAGATGCTCTATACAATTAAAAATCCAAAAAGTTAACCTGAATATTGCAATCTTATAAGAAGCATTTTTTTTTGACTCTCTTCCATTACAACTGTTGAAGCTCATACAAAGTCTACTTTCTTGCTATCTTTCATCGTATTGATATTTTAACTCTATTTGATTTTTTTTTCCACATCTGCTTACTAAAAGATCCTTCAACTTAAGCAGATTTTTGTTAACTTCAATAAAGGATCAATATTAGTGCATCTAACAAGGTAATCCTATTATGCTCATTGCACTTGAGCTTGTTGTTATTAAGCTATTTTAGTTGCTCGAATCAACATCTATTTGAGGGTTAAAATATATAATTTGAAGAAAACAAACTTCTATTTGAGGGTTAAAATAGATAATTTGAAGAAAACAATCTTAGTTTCATAATCCTAGCCAACTGTAACAACTCTCTGTTTAGTTTTGGTGGCCAAAAAAGGAAATTCTTGCACATGCCTTTCAAAAAAAAAGAACATTAGGAGCTACATTAACAAGTACCAATTAGAATCAAAGATGAAAATTGTATCTAGTTTTGATAACCTAGATTGTGTAGCTCTCAAGAGTAGAGGGTAAGACTTGGTGCGATAGTAAGGTTGCTCCATTGTGACTTAAGAGTCAAAAGGTTCGAAACACGGAAAGTCTCTCTGCATGTAGGTGTAAGGGTACGCACATTTGACCCTCTCCAGGCACCACAATGAGGGGAGCCTTGTGCACTGGGTCTCCCTTTTGTAACACATGTTGTAACACAAACCCTACAAGGACTAGAAAGAAATATCTTGTTTTTAGGTATGATCTACTCTCAATTTGAGCCATATTAATCATGATAGACGGAACCTTCTTTTGGTATTAGCATTCGAAAAATAACAGTTTGAAGAAATCCAATTCATTGTTAGCGACCGATAAAAATCACAATTTTTAGAACTTAGGTCCAAATGTAAGTCACAGGCTCTATGAAAGAATATGTCATAGTCATTTCCAATAATATCATTTTAAAGTCAATATCTGAACCAGATTATGAAACATAGGTTCCTGGTGTTCTAATCATATTTACGGAAGAGTTACTCTCTTACATTGTCATGCTGAACTCCTGTTGAATGGTTGAAGTCATAATCTTATATCTGGGGTTTGTCTGCCGTGAAGCTAAGCCACTCCCAGGGCACTGCTTCAATCTTTATGATTCATGTTATGAGTCAAAATAAATGATCTGCAAGAACCATGATCCATGCTGTAATAATAGTCAATAACAAATGCAGAACAATATCTTGGTCAAAAGAAAATCTTGCACAAGCTTTGGGGAGGACTCTGTTATTTTTACTCCAACAATAACTGAGATAAAAAAATATTCTTATGATTGGAACTAGATTGATGATGATAATTAGTATATACATGAAGCCACATTGGAAAAATTCTTTGTCAGCTTTTTAGTAGAGTACAAGTTGAACAGTACAATTAAGATATGGAAGCATTCTAGGACATGTAATTTCTGCCCTTTTGGAAAGTTATAATAGAATAACTTTAAGACAGATTCAAGTGCTGTATGTTCTGATAGTCATGGATCAGGACATATTCTGCCAATGATTTACTGGCATGTGGCACAGCTGCATATCATCTACATATCACTGCTTGGCATGTTCTGGTGCTATTGCATGTTAAGCACTGGCATGTCACAGTATGTAAAGTGCTAATGCCAGGCTAGCAATGCCTGAATGCTTTAATTCTTGATTTAGGAATCATAATTAAAATGGAATATTGATTCAGAAAGCTGAAATATATAAGTCTTGACATTTGTTCAAAACAAGAACCTTTTTTATGTTTATGAATGGCGAGAAACCACATTAACACGTGCAGCTTTGAGTCCGCTGAAGCAATTCAATTCGATGGGAGGATACAGCCAAACATTGAGCTTTACCATGAGATTAAAGTCTGTTCCTTGTTTTTAGGCACCTATGATGCATCAACTCAAACAATGGTGAAGTCAAAACATTGTGACATATTTGGGAAAAATGAATATACATACAATTTAGTTCCAGACGGGAGTATTATAGCCCATTTGAAGTGCATTTTCAACACTGAAATAAGCTGATTTGATGTTTGAGTGGATAAATTGGGGTCTAAAGAGACAACCATCATTATGTTACCCACAGTTTAGCCAGCAAATCTAATATATGGCCTTTCTGGATGATATAGACATTGAGAATGGAGATCTGTTGCTCCAATAAGGAGAGGTATTTTGGTTTGTGTTGAAGGTGGTAAAAAAAGGAGGGGAAGATCTGAGGTAACATGGATGGAGGAATGTTAAATTAAAAATGAAGCCCTTAATCACCACTCTCAAGTTTTAAGCAATAATTTTTGATAACCTCATTATTAACAGTATTTGATTTTGTTATGTTGTCTTATTTGTAACAAGAATGCATATTTTGGTTTCTTGTACTGTTGAGATGCAATTTCCAACCACTCGTCATTAATCTCTGTCACTCCACACTCCTATTATCATATGCTTGACACCTGGCTTATGATTTTAAGTTTGAGATCACATGCTGTAGCTTTGTAACTTTTGCCTCAGTCTTGTTATTTATTATTGTCCATGATACTAAATTTTTTCTAGTTCTCAAGAGTTAGATGTGGATGTAGTTGACTAATATGTACTGCTTCCAATTGTTTAACTATGTAAGTGGATTTTAGTCATAAATATTACTTCTCCTTTGTCACTTATATATAATGACTCTTTAACACATCAACTTGGTGAATGCTTTCAAAATTTTATCCTAATTGCTGCCCATTATTTTCATCACATAGTCTTCAGGTCTGTAACCTTTTTGTGGTGTGGTTATTACATGTGCACAATGGAGTTAGTGAAACAACGAGTTTAAATTGTTGTTACCACAGAGGCAGGTTAAAAATTATTTAGGTATAGGCAGACAGCTAACTTTTGGGCATTTGGAATGCTGGTCTGCAATTAGAGTACAAGTTGTTGCTCATGTAATGTATGGATAGGGGCTATCAAAGTGGCACTATGGTTTTCTTTCTGGATTAGGCAGGCTTCACTGGGGCTGCAAATAAACCAAGATGTTCATGAGCATTTTGGGCTTGGGTTGATAATAGCAAGTTGGTTCAATTAGTAAACAGACCAACATCAAACTTCGTTTAAAGCTAGACTCAAAGATGAGCCAAGCCTGAGCACTTTGGTCTTAGAAAATCTAATAGAAGTTCACACTTGACTTGTGAAACAGATTGTTCAAGCTCATTAAGCTAGCAAACGAGCCAAGCTTCAACATCTGTTTGCAAGCTTAGCTCAAGCTCAAATGCCTGAGAGCTGAGCCTGAGCAGCCAAAGCAGACCAAAGCTCCGCTCGTCTTGTTTGCAGCCTTGGGATTCAGATCCTTAAGCTTTATGACCAAGAAAATGAAATCCGTTCGCGCTGCACATTTATTTGGAGACTTTAAAACTTGAGGATTTTTCAGGAATTTTAAGTATGAGGTTATATGTGCAAACTTTTCTCTTGTAACGAATTGATGCTGAATGCAACAATAAGGGTTTGTATGTGATGCTGAAAGTATTAATAGATTATGTATAAAATTGAGGTTGAATGCTACATACAAGGATTGTCCACTGCCAGTTGTTAACTTGTTATCGACTTATCCTCAATTAAGAATGTTGCGATCTAAATTAGCTAGCATATCTAGGGAGATGATGGCCTTAATTCTGATCATCAGTATTTTTCCTGGGCTACCCAGGCACTTGCAAAATGGTCAATAACTTTATCAAGCTGTGTTTTGTACGTGAGAACAGGGTTTGCTGAGAATTGCAACTGGGACCTAGGCATCGTGAGTTAGTTAAATACAGAATTTGGGTCAAAAATCAATTACTTTGTATCTTTTGTTGTTCTATATATTGATAAATTTATTTATCCAGTACCTTAATTAACTTGCATCTTGACCTCTTTTTCTCAAATTACAATATTTTGTCTGACTTTTCAGTTACCTATTAAATAGGGTATCTGATGGGCTTGTGATGCCAAACTATCAATGTTTCCATTCACTATGAAACAATCAGGCTTTTCTTTCCTTTTCTTTTCTTTGTTTTTTTAGAATTCCTATTGTGCACTGGGCTGAAGGCTAGTTCCCCTTAATTGCATATGTAATGGTTCAAGTGCCCGCAAGCTGCTTCATTGCTTTGACAACGTAGGAAGCTAGTTTTTTTGTTTCTACGAGGGGTTTGATAAAAGGCAAAACACCTGATCTGATAGTTAGGTGATAGTCCAGCTCCAAAGGCATTCGATATCACATAGACTATTTTGTAAATATTGAAATATCCATTGTTAAGCTTGCTGGTCTTCATTCCCAAATATTCGACCAATATATAGGTGACACTCAGACAATTTGTAAACTATGCCAGACAGAATGATTCAATTTTATATGAATGTGGTCAATGAATAGAAATAAGTTAAAATACATTCTCCACTTTTTCCAGAACAACTTCGTGAAGGATATCGAGCATACAGTGACCTGGATGGGGGAAAGACTAATAAATATGGATATATTATGCCTGTAGGACCTGTAACTTCATGTTTAAATGTTTTAGACCAGAAACATATACTGTAATTTCATGGAAGGGCTAGTTTGCTTCTTCTGTGATGTCAAATTCATTTGGTTGCCCAGTTTGACGATTGGGCATACATAAACACATTAAAGCTGATGGTTAGAGCTACTTCTTATAATGTTTAAAGTGTTATTGTTTAAAAAATGCCTACCATCGGGCATTCATCTAATGCATCAATTGTTTATGAGTACTTTGAAGAAAATTTGGACCTGACAAACAATCATGAGTAATGGTACTATTTTCTAACTTATACGAACAAGAGAGAAAAGCAAAAAAGATTGATTACATTGTAAAAAAACCAATATTAAATAATAAAAAATAGACTGGAATTTACAGAGGTTCTATAAATTGTTCTCTGTTCCCATTTTCCAGGTTGGGCCAGGAGAGGTGGATGATGATCTTGAAGATGAGGTTTCTTCAGAATGTGCCAAGTATGGTACTGTGACGCGTGTCCTGATATTTGAGATTACAGAGCCAAACTTCCCAGCAGATGAAGCTGTCAGGATCTTTGTGCAGTTTGAGAGGTCAGAGGAAACAACGAAGGCATTAATCGATCTAGAAGGCCGGTTCTTTGGTGGTAGAGTGGTGCACGCTACATTCTATGATGAAGAGAGGTTCGGAAAGAATGAGCTGGCACCCGTTCCTGGAGAAATTCCTGGTTATCCTTGAAACTGGTTGGGTGATGAACCTTTGCCAATGTGTGTGCGAGGATCCCATTATAACTAATTATTGCATTTTGTTAGAAACAGTACAAGAGTGAGGCTTGCCAGGATACAGTTGCAGCAATTCTCATTAGTAGTTCATATTGATCACTGAAGTTGCAGATTAAGATGTTAATTCTATGGTGTGTTGAATCAACAGAGTGCATATGCAGGTCTGTTCAAATCTAACTTTTGTGAACTACTATAAATACACGAGCTGTTATTGTGTCTGATGCATTAACAAGATAGCAGATTATCTTACTGTATCTTTCAAATTTTAAGAATTAAATGATTGGGCATCATCTGTTTATGTTGTTTTTAATCCGGCTGATGTCTTAATTAGAGAAAACAAGTAACTCTTCTTCTTGAGGCATTCCTTTTGTGATGCTAATGTTATGAACTTTTATTTTTGATATAATCTCTCTCTCACACACACAATATATGGAGAGCTAGTTTTTTCCGCGTTGTTAATATTTGTACAGAGAAGTTTGGGCTACCAGGGAATATTTTGTGCTGTGTGGGATAGATTTTCTGGCTTTTGGGTTTTGCAAAAGCCCGGCATTTGTTTGTGGAAAGATAAATTGTTGGTTTTGGCTGGTGATCTGATACACTAATGTATTTGAGTCTGATCTGCCTGTTTGTTGTTGTATACCTACCTGGAAAAGATGTTTGACCTACATGAACTGTTTATGAAATTTTAAAATGTTTGTCATTTTGATGTTTTTCAGTTTTGGATTCTCTGAAACTACAGTGATATTGCTAAGTTAAGCAAAGCATAGTTTGCTGAACCTATCTATCCATCTTTTGTACGTTATTGGCATGAAGGATCTCTGCCATATGTGCTTGGGCACGCTCCACAACGAATCTTAGGGATGGACTATGCTCGCCAAATGTCCGAGAGTTCTTTTCCAGCTAAATCTGGTGAGCTATGCAAGTCACCTCAATAGCGACCAGACGCATTTGAGGGATGCCGGACCATCGACGGATCGTCTGTAGGAACAAATCCCTTCAACTCCAAGCATCTTGTGCGATCTCAGTAAGCCTCCAGACCTCACTTGCCTACGTGCATTGAAACAACACATGATCTACCGTCTCGTCCATATGATATTTTGAACACTAAGGAGGAATGCTCAATTCTTATCTGCTCAGCACTGATCTCGTCGGTAGGTACTCTCAAGTCACTTTCTACAAGAATAAGGCGACCATTGGGTGGAGTTTGAGGGCTCGTTTGGTTCGCAGGAAAAGGAGGGGGGAAAGTGTGGTCAACGGAAAAGTAATGAAATGCCTCTTGTTTGGTTGGAGTTTTCAAAGGAGAGAGATGGGAAAGTTATATTCCCATGGGAATATGATTCCCACATTTCATGGGAAAGTCTTTTCCATGAGAAACATGGGAAAGTTACTTTTCCATGAGGTGGGAATCACTCCTTTTTTATTTTTTCCCAAAAAGACCCTTCAACATTAAAGAAGCATTAAAGAGGCATTAAAGAACTAATTTTTATTAAGGGCATAATAGGAATTATACATAATTTTCCTAGGAAAGTGGATGGTCAACCAAACATAAGCACTTTGGAAATTTGTCACTTTCCCATGGTTAACCAAACATGCTAAAAATACTTTCCTAGGTATCCTCTTCCTAGGAATATGATTTTCAGGAATCATATTCCTAGGAGGAAAAATACTTCCCGCGAACCAAACGAGCCCTGAATCTTCAATTCCAAGCATACTCCGGTCCCGACTCGTGCTCTTGCTGGAGGACACAGAAGACATCTCCCACTCTGACACTGGCTTTGCATGACGTTCTCCGAACTCTAACATCCAGGCCCACACACCCCAGACCGGGAGCGATCAAACACGCTCTGCTAGGTGCTCTCGAAATAGCCGGCCAAGCTTGACACCGTCTGACTCCGCCCCCCCAGGGCTGAAGAGGTCACAAACCTGGAGTCCGTCCGCCGTCTCGGCACTAAGCATAGTCGGCTAGAGTCTCAAAGGGAGAGTCCACCCACGAGTCCTCCACCACATCAACACTCTGTCCATCGCCGATCAGTCATTTAGTATTCGCCAATGCAGTAGGCAAATACCTCCCAATCTTCTGCCACATGTAGGAGCATCTTCGTCTACTCTGGGTTGCCCCATTAATCCCCACTCGGCCGTATTTAGCTGCCATGATCTAACTTCAGAAGCCTTGTGGCTTAAGGATAAATCTCACCGCATGATGAGCAATGAGCGCCTCTCGCCTCTCCAGGAGGAATTGCACCCCCAAACCTCCCTCGCGGATCGACGTGCAGACTCTCTCCCAGGCCACCAAATGCATTCCGTGGCCGTCTCTGTGCGAACCCCACAGAAAGTTCGGAAGAAGCCGCTCAACCTCTATCAGCACTGCTTTTGGGACGATAGTGTTGGACATGAGGTAAATAGACATGGAGCATAAAACCGACCTGACCAGCGTCAATCTGTCCATCACGAAAAGAGATGACGCCCTCCAGCTTGTTTTGGGCCATTGCATCAGCCCAGAGCACTCCGACACCCGCAGCCTCTTCCATGTGATAGGCACCCCTAGGTAGCTCTATAACCCCTCTTACCCCTGCATCTCCAGGATTCCCCTGATCTCTCGCCTCACCCTAAGCTTCGTGCTTGGGTGAAAGGAGATGGCCAGGTTCACTCTTTTCCCGAAGCCTCGCAATAATTCGCCAGCACACCCTTGAGGGTTCCTGCATCCTTCGCTCTTGCCATGGCTAGTAGGAGATAATCATCTGCAAATAATAGGTGAGAGATAGGTTAGGCACCAGGGGTTGGAACATAGGCTTCCAGCTCCCGATTCCCACAAGTTGCCCACAAAGCACGGGAAAGCATATCAGAGCAAATATGGAGTGAGTACGTAGACAAAGAACAGCCCTGTTGAAGCCTTATGGTGGCCGGAAGAAAGGTGATGACGTGCCGTTGACCAGAATGGAAAAGCTCAGCCCCTATGCACAGCCCAGAACCCAGTCTATCCAGGTCTCATGGAAGCCGAAGCTCTCCAGTGCTCGCCGGAGGAAGCTCTCTCCATGTCCAGCTTGACTGCCATTAGACTCCGCCTCTTCGGGGCCCACTGTAGATCTCACATCATTTTCTAAGCTAGCATGACATTGTCAGAGATATTTCTGCCCCTGCGAACACCTCCTGCTCTTGGCAGATAATACCTGAAAGCAGAGGCTTTATCCTACTCACCACGATCTTCACCACGACCTTGTACAGTGTGGTACACAAGTTAATGGGCCTAAAATAGCTCGGCTCCATCGCATCCTGACTCTTCGGTATTAGAGTGATATAGGTGACCTTCCAATGATATGCTATCACTGCCCTACTGAAGAACAACTGGATTGCCTCCACCACTGCTCTTCGGATAATGCACCAGTATCTCCGAAAGAAAAAAGGGGAAAGCCCGTCTGGTCCTGGGGCATTGTCCTCTACCAGGGCCTACTGCTCTCCGTTCACCTGGATCTGAAGAAATCGAATAATACCTGTCTAATTGCAGACTCCACCCGCTGGCCCGCTCCAACTCTCATGGAGCGGATCACATTTCTCTGCCTCTTGATGATGGTCATCCAGTGGAAGATCTAGTGTTCTGGTCTCCCTCTTTGACCCACTAGATCCTAGATTTCTGTTTTCAGAAGACCACCTGCGGCTGCAATAAGGAGTGATGTGTGGCAAGTAGTTGTCGTAGGTCCACCTTGTCGGACTCTGAGAGCTCTTCTTCCTGGTCTTCTCTCCCTTGAAGATCAACAATTGAAGCCTCCACCTCCTCCAATCTTCTATAGATGTTGCCCACGACCTCCCGGTTCCATAGGCAAAGCCACTGCTTTTTTTTTTTGGTGCAACGGCGGCTCACACACAGCAGATGTGAATGCGGCTAACAAAATCAGAAAATAAAACATTACATAATGGTCTTAGAACAGACCCACTTCCAACCCAAACAAAACCACTGGAGTGGTGGTGGGCCGCATAGGAGGCCACCTAATTGGCCGCCCCGTTGGCCTCCTTAAACACGTGTGAATCTTGGTGGGAGTCGCACTCCTCCATCAACCTGCGAGTCTCAAGGATCAGCGGCCGATCCTCAGCAGTGCATCCCCGTCTTGGGATCCACTCAACCACTGTGGCTGAGTCGCCCTCAAGAATAATACGGTTTTCACCCAGTATCCGCCTCGCATAGAAGATACCCTCCCAGGCTGCTCTGAGCTCAACACACACCACTGACGAGTCAAAAGTCCGCCGGCCTCCTGCCGCAACTAATCTGGCATCATGATCTCGAATAGCGAACCCCACGCCACTACATCTCCCCTCATCATCCACACTGCTGTCAAAGTTCACCTTAAGAAAATCAGAAAGTGGGGGCACCCAGAAGACGAGTACTATCCTGGACGCTGTGTGAGCAGAATGGGGCCCCCAGATGTCCCTAGCCAACTCAGGTGATATCTCTGTAACGTCGGTGATCTCAGCCGCCTGCATAAGGGCTCTAGCCTCTATTACCCTCGGGTGAGGGCTGACTCCCTCGAAGACTCGGGCATTTCTATCCAGCTAACACTGGTAGGCCAGATAGGCAGCACGTGTCCCCCTCTCCTCAAACACAGATCTTTGTGCCGAGTCCTTCAGGAATCGTAGAAACTCCTCGATAGACAACCACCTCTGCCACTGATCTGGCTAGCCCGAAGCATAGCACTATATCTGTCTGGCCCACAGGCAGTCTATGAGGGCGTGGAAAATGGTCTCCTCCACCTCCGGACAAGACACAGTCTACAGGGACTCTCATACCCGCCTCCCCAACACAGCTTTAGTGGGCAAGAATCCCCAGGCCACCTTCCAGATGAATAAGGCGACCCGAGGATGAATGCGCAACCTCCAGATCCATCTACTTTCCATCTATCGGGTCAAGGGACCCGGGACCAGCCCTGAGAGGTCTCGGGACCTCACCATCGGCAACCCAGACATGCTCCACACTCTCCTGTCAGCTGTAGCCCTCTTCAGGATGGGCACAGCTAGAACCCGCTCAGCTAGCTGCTCCTTGAACATGCGCCCAACGAGATCCGTGTCCCACCTCCGCTCTCCTCTAACGATGAGCTCGCATACCCTCCGACCCTCCAGCCATCTGTGATCAACCATGGTAGGCCAATCATGTAGTGTGCCCTTAGCTAACCACCTATCCTCCAGAATTCTGACTGTCTGACCATTCCCGATCTCCCATCTAGTCTTCTGTAACACCCTCGGGACATCCCCGAAGCTATTACTTGGTGAGCTCTAACCTATGCAACACCCTCTGCATAACATCATCTCGCATCGGCACCCCCTCGGCCTCCCGAACAATGGCCCAAGACATTATGGAGCTTTATATATTAAAGTTTTTTATTGTGCAATTGGTCTTATTATATATTTTTATCATTTCTCGAAGCGAGATATTTGCCTGCTTGCTCATATCAGCAGGAGGTTTATTTGGGAAGGAGGTGGCAAAGATAGCAAGCTTACAGGTTTATTTAAATTTTGACATTTTCTTTGCCTAAGTTTGACCCATAATCAGCTATAACTTTGACTTATCAAGTAGGAAGAATTATTGACTAATTATTTTGTAAGAAGATTTTCGTAATTAATTTTTCTTTTTGTATAAGATTTTGATAAATGATTAAAATGTGACTATATTAATTAATGAAAAGTTTGGACTAATTATATTTCCAAATTAATTTATTCTTTAAATTTGATAATTGATGAAAAAACTAGAGGCTTTCATGTTGTATACAATAGATCAGACCTTTTAAACTGGGTATGTCATTGCTCAACCTAAGTCAAAGTCTAACTAAAAAATAATTATAAACTCAAAGTCTATATATGTGTAAACTCGGACTCATTGGTTTTACCAAGTAATTAATGCTGTTAGCTTGGTGCTTTTGGTTGTAATTTGCTATAACTATTGTTTTGCTATACTTTCGAAGTGGACACCTAATGCTTGATTAATATAAAATACATATCAATATGTCATATCTTTCTTATTTTCGGGCATCTATATAGAGGTGGATATGGGGTTTTAGATATCGTAGTAGCCAGCTATCATGATATTTTTTGGAAAGTTTTTCTATATGTGAAATTGATGTATTGGAGGAAGCCAAAATAATTAAACAGCAAATCTATAATTTTGTAACATTTTTTTATTTTTCTATAAATTAACTTTTCAAAGTAAAATTTTATATTTTTTATTTTAAAATAAAAAAAATGAAAGTGATCCAAAGTGTCACATTAAGATATGCTCAAGTTTGTGAAGATACAAAGACGAAAGATGTTCTAAATTTTTATTTTATACATATCTTGTTTAAAGAAGCTATAGATGTAGCCAATGTTGTTAGAATGAGCCTCTAATTAAGATTTTTTTTTATATAAATTTTGAATAATAAAATTTTAAATTATGACATCATGTTGATGTTGGCATTTTGTGAAGGGACCGGCAGTAAACTAGTTCAATGTCCCGTCCAATTTTTAAAAGCTAGAGAACAAGAGATGAATGATCATCAAAACAATGATTTGGGAAGTAAAATTTTGGTCATCAAGCTTATATTGTTGAGTGACAATCCAAACTATTCATCAGGAATGGTCCAATGTATTTGGAGGCCTAAGGCTGCTTTACGTTTGAGGCCTTTATTGCAGTGGGCGGCCTAAGGCGAACTCCACCCTTTTTCTTTCCGTTTTGTTCTTGTGGTGGGCCTTCTTTGGGCCGAGTCGCCTAAAGGTTGAGCCAGCCTTGCTATCCATATTTTTGTGCCCGACCCAATTTGATCTAGACTCGGTGACTTGGGGGTTAGGTATAGGTGTATATATTGACCCTTTTTTTCCAATCCAGATATGAGTTTTTAAAGTTTATCCAACCTGACTTGATCATATATTAATGTTGGACTGGGGTATTATGTTTCGCACAAAAGGATTCATCTTTCTTCGCACGAATCCACCATTGGATCGCATAATGGTTGCTTCGAAAACTGGGCAAATAGATGAATGAAGGAGTTCAGAGTGCTTTCAGATCTGGAGGCATGATCCAATGATTAACATCATCCGAAAGACACAACCCGAATCCATTAACATTAGGGTGTGAATTTGATTTATACGAATCTGGATCTACCCAACCAGACCTGAACTTGATCAGTATCCATCCAACCCAAACCTGGATCCAAAGTGTACACAAGCCCATCGATATCCAATCTCCACGTATCATACCTCAACCGGATACGGGCTTGTCGGGTATATGATGAAAACCTAGGTATAAAAGCAAACGCGAAAGAGGAGTTTTAAGGGATTACGGCGACAGGTTTATCTCCGCTCTCTTCCTCTCATCTAGGGTTAGGGGTTGGGTTTTTTTCCTTCCGTTCGCAGGGTTTCTTAGCACGAATCAGACATGACGGTCAAGCTCACGAAGGCCGAGAGGAAGCTGGAGTACGACAAGAAGCTATGCCGCCTCCTGGACGAGTACAGCCAGGTGCTGATAGCAGCGGCGGACAACGTGGGGTCGAATCAGCTTCAAAATATCCGGCAGGGGCTCCGGGGGGAGTCGGTGATCCTCATGGGCAAGAACACGCTGATCCGGCGCTGCATCAAGGTGCACGCAGAGAAGACCGGCAACAAGGAGTACCTCAATCTCCTTCCCTTGCTCGTGGTATGGATTCTTGTCGCATCTTGTGGTGGCTTTAATCTTAAAATTTTGGTAGAAGAGTTTTGATTTTTGATTGTATTTTGGCCCTACTGCTATTTTTAGATCGTTTTGTTGTTAGATTAGTAAGATTCAAGGATTCCTTAGTTCAAGATTATTTTTTTAATATATCCTTCCTTTTTTAATGATTTTTAAATTTCAGTAATTTTGGAGCAATAATTGTGAGATTGAGGAGTTTGAAAGGTTCAGCAGATTGGGATCATATTAAAATTCATGTTTTTATGATATTCTGGTCGGCTATTTACTAAGATTTAGATGTAATTTTGGTGTATTTTGTTATTATTTTAATGGGCTGGAGGGTTTTTTTATAGCAGAATGGCAGGCCTTATATTTTTAGGGTTATGGAGATTGGTCATTACATGGGTTGTTTAATTGTTTTGTTCAAAGTGTGAGTTCCTGTATCAGGTTTAGAGCAGGTTTTTTGATCTGCTGGTATTAGTTGCTTTATTTTGCCTCTCCTCCTTGATATGATCTAATCCGGTGATGTCCGTTATTTAATGAAGGGAAATGTGGGATTAATTTTCACAAAGGGAGATCTGAAGGAGGTCAGGGAGGAAGTGGCGAAATACAAGGTTTGTTGCTGACACTGCCTTCTCTCTTTTTATGCATTGGTTTTTAAGACAAGGTTTTTACCAATTGAACCTATTGGCACAAAGAAGAGTTAATCTTATGACAAATCCAAATTAGTAATTTTATCACAAATATATGAATTAAAAATACCTAATTATAATTCAGAAATTTGTGAAATGTTGTTATCTTTTCTTGCTGGTTAAAACCCTTAATCTAGCATTCCAGGTGCTTGGTTAAATCATGAGCTTGATATAAAAAACACTCCGACCTTTAACTTTTACATATGATGCTGGATGAAAACATTAACAAGCAAACAGGAATTTTGCTTGGATTTTTGAACTGGTGACAGATTCTTATTTAACCAAGATATTCTACCGCTCCCCCGAACTCTCTGGGGACCCAACCAAAGCATAGATAAATTTGAACTTGCAACCCTTGGGCCAATTGGTCCCAGTTGGCTCCTTTTCTGCAGTGCATGTGCTAAGTGGAGGTTCTGTGTTCCTTCTCAAAGGAAGGTGGTTTCTTTGACTTTTGTCAAAGAAAAAAAAAAGGCAGCGGAGGAATTTGGTTATGTCTCAGAAAGAACATTGCTGTGAAGTGGTTTTAATAGTATAACTGCAGTAAATGCTTTCGGATTATGAAATTTTGTGCTTATAGTTGAATAACTGCAGGATTTTTTTATCAGAACTATGACAATCTATATGCAGATGCATGCATATAGATATGTAACAATTGCATATCTTGTCATTTTTTATATTAAGCTCTAACCACCTTTCTGTTGATTCGCCATTGGTTGATTGTGTATGGTTTCTTATTTTCTTTATGTAAATCAGGTTGGAGCTCCTGCCCGTGTTGGACTTGTTGCTCCGATCGACGTTGTGGTTCCCCCTGGCAACACTGGATTAGATCCATCACAGACCTCCTTCTTTCAGGTCCATAGAAACATTATCCTTGTTCTTTTAGTTTCAGTGAGGCCTATGATGCTAATCTCTTGCAACTCTATTTTTCAGGTGCTCAATATCCCAACCAAGATCAACAAGGGTACTGTTGAAATTATTACCCCTGTTGAGCTGATCAGGAAAGGGGAAAAGGTCGGCTCTTCTGAGGCTGCCCTTCTTGCCAAGCTTGGCATAAGACCATTCTCCTACGGTCTCGTCATCCAGTCAGTGTATGAGAATGGGTCAGTCTTCAGTCCTGAGGTCCTGGACCTCACTGAGGATGATTTGATAGAGAAGTTCGCAGCTGGTCTTTCTATGGTCACCTCGCTGTCCTTGGCCCTTTCCTACCCTACTTTAGCAGCAGCACCCCACATGTTCATCAATGCCTACAAGAATGTTCTGGCAGTTGCAATCGCAACTGAGTATACTTTCCCACAGGCCGAGAAGGTGAAGGAGTTTTTGGAGGTAGGTTGTGTATTCTTCTGCCAGATGAAAGTTAATAAGCTAATAAGCTGTTACTTGTATCAAATTTGTTGGTTATAATACCAAATCTATCGCTGTTATTTGTATCAAATTTGTTGGTTATAATATCAAATCTATTGGATGCAGGATCCTAGCAAGTTTGCTGTCGCAGCTCCTGTTGCAGCTGCTGAAGCTGCTTCCACACCTGCTGCAGCAGCCAAGGAAGAAGAGAAGAAAGCGGAGCCTGAAGAGGAATCGGATGATGACATGGGGTTTTCATTGTTCGACTAGGAATATTTAGAAAAAAAAATGATCACTTTATAATGTTGTTTTGCTTCAGTAGACTGGTTTTGATCAGAAGTTTTGGATGGTAGTTGCTTGCTTCTTTATGTCCTGTCACTTTTAGATTGCTATATCATGCGTTATACTTTTGTTCTTAAATGATATGTTTATGGTATTTGGTTAGTAAAATCCTTTCTATGTTCTTTGTGGTGTCTTTTTTTTCGTGCACTGAGGCATTCAGAGACGGAGGATCCTTCTATCAATTGGGTCTGGATTCTGGCTCTTAGTCTCTTGGGCACTGTAAATAGGCTTTTAAAAATTCATTTTCAAAACAAAGTTTCACGGATTTTAGATTGGCGACGTGTTATGAAATTGAAATTTATATTCTTGGCATCCAATGATTCCATAGATTGAAAGATTTTATTGCAGTGTGGCTTTTATAAAATGTGATGTTGGACAGGTGCGGCAGCAAAGTATCACTGTAGCGGGCTATTACATTACTGAGCTTTATATATTAAATTTTTTTATTGTGTAATTGGTCTTATTATATATTTTTTATCATTTCTGGAAGCTGAGTTATTTGCATGCTTGCACATAGCAGTAGGAGGTTCATCTCGGAAGCTGGCGGCAAAGATAGCAAAAGCCTACATGTCTATTTAAATTTTGACATATTCTTTGCCCACAATCAGCTCTAGCTTTGACTCATCAAGTAGTAAGAATTATTGACTAATTATTTTTTAAGAAGATTTTCGTAATTATTTTTTTTTTTATAAGATTTGGATAAATGATTAAAATGTGACTATATTAATTAATGAAAAGTTTGGACTAATTATATTTCTAAATTAATTTATTCTTTAAATTTGATAATTGATGAAAAAGCTAGAGGCTTTTCTGTTGTATACAATAGATGACACCTTTTAAATTGGGTAGATCATTGCTCCACCTAACTCAAAAGTCTAACTCAAAAATAATTATAAATTCAAAGTCTATGCATGCGTGTAAACTCGGACTCATAGGTTTTATCTGGTAATTAATGCTGCTATCTTGGTGCTTTTGGTTGTAATTTGCTATACCTATTATTTTGTTATATTTTCCAGGTGGATGCCTAATGCATGATTAATAAAAAATACATATAAATATGTCATGTCTTATTTTCTGGCATCTATATAGAGGAGGATGTGAGGTTTTAGATATTATAGAGCTCTTATGATATTTTTTGGAAGGTTATTCTATATATGAAATTGATGTTTTTATTTGTTTTAGGCGGGCATCTCATAGTACACGAGTACGGACATACTCAATAAAATCGAAAAACAAAACATCGCGGAGAGCCCTTGGCAGCTCTCACTCTGCATCCACAGAGTACCACCTGAGTGACTAGCCACATAAAAGGCCATCCAATTCACGGCTTCGTTGGTCTTTCTGTAAATATGCTTGGTCAGGAAGGCCTTTCCATCCCTGCATATGGCCCAAAAATCTCGGAGTAGGAAATGGTTCCATCCCAACACCCTCAAACCCTTTTGGATTCACCCTATTATAGTAGCTGAGTCGCCCAATGAAGCTGGCCTGCAACGATGTATTGGAGGAAGCCAAAATAATTAAACAGCAAGTCTTAGAAATTAAGCAAATTTTGTAATATTTTTTATTTTTTTTTAAATTAACTTTTTGGATGCAGGATTCTAATATGTTACATTTGTTAATCCGTATTAAGATTATTAAGTATTTAATGTTGCTATGTTTGATTGCAATTTGCAACATCTTAGCATATTAATACTAGACCATTGCTGTCTTAATGTTTTTGGTTGCAATTTGCTATAACCATGTCATTGTTGTATTTTACAAGTGGTTTTCTAATTTATAATTAATAAAACATGTACATCAATATGTTATATAGAGTAAATGGAGTTTTAGATATCATATTAATATTTTTTTCTCTATTTTTTAGTAAATAACTTTTATAATATTTTTTTTGAAAATATTCTATATGTAAAATTAATGTATTGGAGGAAGCCAAAATAATTTCTATATAATAATTGTTTTGCTATATTCTATATATTGCACAAGAGTTGATAAGTGATAAATAATTTATATGTTAAATTTGTTAACCGATAAAGAAGTATTGGAGGCTCTATAATGTACACCAAAATAATTTGGAAGGGGTCTATATATCATGTTAGGTTTCTTTACGGTGGACACCATTTTTAGTTGTAATTTGATATAACCATTTGTAGTATGCAAGATTAACACAGATAAGTATAATAATATGTCTTTTTCTTTCTTTTTTTTTGGTATTTATAAAGAGGACATGGAGTTTCTAATCTCCTGGAGTTTTCCGCATCGTATAAATATTTTTCTTTTTTCTCCTCTGATGATATTTTTTTTTGAAGCCATTCCAATCCAGAAATGGATGCATTGGAGCCAACCAAAATAATTAAATAGTAGTGACACGTATTACAAATTTGATATTTCTTTTTTTTCTTTCCCAACTCATAGTACACTAGATGTTGGATACTTGCTGATCTTTTATTGAAAAAAAACCCTATGAATTATAGATTATAACAATTAAAAACTCAACTGTGATTGATTTTTTTGTTCTCTCCGGTGCAAGGATAAATCACGTAATTAATTGGGAATTTGGACAAATCATGAATTATATCTGTCCTTTTTTAAAAATAATTAATTTTTAATTTTATGGATCATTGTACCCTATCTTGTAACTTCTTTTACAATATCAACTTATTTTTGGGTACCTCCATTAGTTACTAATATAGTGCATTGTGGAATTTTTATATCATTACATTTATGCTTTTTCTCATGCTTCCGCTGGAATTTCTATTGGCAAAGAGATGACTATTTCTATTGGAATTTCTATTACACACACACACACACACACACACACACACACGAAATGTGTGTGTGTGTGTCAAAATGTGTGTGTGTGTGTGATATATATATATATATATATATATATATATATATATATATATATATATATATATATATATATATATATATATATATATATATATATATATATATATATATATAAAGGCATCTATGAGCTTCCATCAACAAGTTCAACAAAGCTACATGTCCACTGGAAATAATAAAAGAACGAGCATAAAATTCCCATGATTTCGATCAAGGAAACAATTAATGTGTAGTAGAAATAACAAAAGAATCAAAAAACTTAGTCCGTGTGCACCCAAAGTTATGCAACCTAGTTTATTCAATTTCAACACGCTTCACAAAATTAGTGGTACCACTATCAAGCTTCCATCACTTTGGTAGTCTGTAACAAAACATGTAAGAAGTTTGAGGCCATGTCATCCTCTCTGTAAAGATGGGATTCTTGGATACTTTAAAATTTTACCAAATCTCCAAATTTTACAAGTTCATATCATGAAGATGATTATGGACCATACTTTTCTTGAGAACTAGCTAGAATGGGTGATGTTGGTCGAAATTGAGTGAGGGCAGGATTTTCCTAACTATTTATCCTCTTTTTTTCATCAGTGGTTCAAACAAAATTCACTGCTCAAGTGTGGCTTGATGAACTAAGACTAGATTAAGCTTGTCATGAACTAGTTGGATTGAGAGCCTAAGATTGAGTCGGCTCGTTCCCACTCAGGCAACTTTGAGCTTGGCTTTATTAAGGCTGCAAATACTTGACTTGACTTGATCTGGATCCGATTTAAAGATCTATGGGGTCAGATTGGGTTCCAAATTTGAACTCATTCCATATTCTAGATCGAGTCTGGGCTTACTAAGACCCGACCTGACCCAATTGTTCTCTGGGTCCGATTTGAGTCTTTTGACTTATGACACGATCCGACCCGATCCAAGCCTAGTATACTCGTTAACCCAGGTGCTCGCACATATTCTATTTACCATGCATTGATAGCAGGCTTACTAGATATGGTTCTTGCTGTCTGTGTAGGAGAGATATTTAGATCCTTCTCACATGACTCACGAAAGTATGAGATATATGTATGTAAAATATTATGTATCTGGTTCTAATTCTTTTAGACATGTCTTGTTGTTTTCTCTTTTTCGGGAGTTAGATGGTTATAGAATATGAAATACAGCTCTGTTTTCTTTTTGACAACCATATATCTATTAAAAAGTATGGTCTTGGACTTTATTTATTACAAATATGATAATTTGTAGATTAACAATTTTTAACACTTTTGCCTATTACTTGTATCATCTAACTATTTCATGCATAATTTATTCTTAGTATTTCCCCTATCTTAAAAATAGGATCATACTAAGGAATATAGCGCCACATGGATTAGAACATTGGCCTTAAAAGAGAATATTATGTTGAAGTAAATGTTGGAAAAAATTATGGACATTATGGTTACGAATGATTAGGAAAGAGAAATTTGGGATTGTATCAATCGAATCATTGGGGAAACAATCTAAGTTGTACAGGCATATGCAAGAAATATTCGAGCATGTTTCAGACTTTCATAAAAACGAGTAGCTTTCATTTATTAAAGTAAATGATAGGAAAGAGGAGTGCACTTATTTCTCAAAAAGAAAGATGAAGTCATGTTAGTATTAGTATTCATGTTTTGTTATCCATCTTTTAATATTATGTGTGACCTGGATTTGATCCGAAGCCGATTCAATTTTTTTTGGTTGGGACTAGGTTATACATAGACTGGATCCAATCTGACTTGATCCGATCTTCTATTGGGTTAAGTTTGGGTCCAATATTAGAACTTGAACAAAAAACCAGTTCAGATTGGGCCAGGTCAAGGTTAGGGTTATTCACAACCCAATCCATTTGCACCCCCAAGCTTGATTATACTTACTTGGTCTGGGCATGAATATGAGAAGGGGATTGAATAAGAGAATGGGGTGGTCACCACCGTCGACCACAGAGAGTTGGACGAAGAATAAGGGAGCTTCGATGGAGTTAGAAAGATGGAACTGAAAGGAAAGGGCTTAAACACGTATATCCACTGGAAGGCCGCATAGAAGCAGTAAATGAGAGAGAGAGAGAGAGAGAGAGAGAGAGAGTTATGAACTAAGTTTGAGAAAGAATTTAGGCTCGAAATACAACCGAGATAAACATGGTATTGCTTGCTTGTGTACGACTTCAATGAGCTCAATACGGACGTAAAATAAAAATAATTAAATATTATTTATTTATTATCAGTTTATTATAAGTAGATTTATATTGATATCTTTATGATAATAATATTAAAGAAATATTTCAGAGTATGTTTGAAATTCAAATCATAGTGAAGCAATCTTACCGTTGCACCGAAGTTCACTCTCTCTTTTTTAAGGTTATATTGTATAAACATCAATTTTATATCATCATAAGATCTTAAGCTTCTATCTCAGTCATTAAATCCCAAAATAACGGAGAAGACCCTAATGTTTTTAATTTCACAACCCTCAACCGCCACCACCTTACTCATTTGACAACCCTACTGGTATTAACAGCCAGACTTTACTGATTTGGTCAATTGGCACCGTCTTAACACTATAATTAGAAGACTTCACAATTAGTCTCTCGATCACAATAAGAGAAACACTACCTTTCTACCAAGGGGAATAACCGAAACCAATGGCTCTTTTAGGATCAAGATCCAATTAGTAGGAAGGAAGAAAACCATTGACAGCACCACAACAATTAGCCCCCTGTTCTATCAGCCAATTCTTGTAGTCAGTAAACCTCTTCGGAATTATGGGATACTCGTATTGGTTTACAAATCAAAACGATCCAATTCCACCCAAGTATCAAGAGGGTGGTCGCACTTTTTTTGTAAGAAGAGGATTGTGCTACTGTAGCTCTTGGTAAGATTCTATTCCTCAGCCCTTTGTTTTGTTGCTTTCTGCCTTTCTTCTCAAGTTAATGATAAACAACAAGAGTACTGTTCTTCTTAAGTTCTCTTCACCTGCGACCTGTATGTATGACAAAATCTGTGCCGATCTCGTCACCAACTTCGGACTTGTTAAAGTTTGGCAAACCCTTCCTTCTTCTTCTTCTTCTTCTTCTTCTTCTTCTTCTTCTTCTTCTTCTTCTTCTTCTTCTTCTTCTTCTTTTTTTGTTGCTAAAAACGGATTTTCATACAGTACGTGTGTGAATACACCCAATAAAGTCAAAAAAGACTAACTCACGAAGAGCCAGTGGCAGCTCCCCCTCCCCCACCCAAAAAGTGTACCCTGAATGATGAGCCGCGAAGGCATCCACCCAGTCGGCTGCCCCATTAGCTCTGAATACATGTTTGGCCTGGATGGCCACCCCAACCCCACACATCGTCCCTATATCCCGAACCAAGGGATGGTCTGAGCTCTCACCCCTCAGCTCCTCCTGGATCCAACTAATAACTGTGGCTGAGTCGCCCTCCAAGACAATCGCGTCAGCCTGTAGTACCTGCCTCGCATAACGAAAGACCCGCCCAGGCAGCTCGTAGCTCTGCCCCGGGCACCGACGTACCGAAAACCTGACAACCTCCTGCTGCCACCACTCTGGAGTGCGGATCCCGTATCACAAAACCCGCACCTCCTCGCGCACCTCCATCCATGACCGATCCGTCGAAGTTGACCTTGAGGAAACTCGGGGGTGGGGGTTCCCAGGTGAAAAACACCTGCTGAGGAGCTGCCGGAGCAGAGAGGGAACCCCAGGTGTCCCGAGCTATCAGAGGTCCATCTGAAGAAAGTCTGATCTCCAATGCCTGGACTCGCGCGAACTCCGCAACGAACCTCGGTGACACCCTGCGCTCACCGAAGGTGCGGGCGTTCCTCGCCAACCAGATCTGATGTGCTGTGCAGGTCGCTCGAATAGCCTCCTGACCTGTCCGGGGCCGGGCCAGCCACTGCTGCATCATCTGTACAAACTGAGGCCTCCTACGCCAAACCTCCTGCGGGAACCCTGCCCACAGCCATGCCGACCTCGCCCACGTACACTGGAAGAGCACGTGGTCGATCGACTCCTCGACACTACATGTTCTGCACTCCGCAGGGATCCCCCAACCTCGCCTGCTCAGCACTGCTCTCGTCGGGAGGCGATCCCATGCCACCTTCCATAAGAAAAGTGCCGCCCTCGGGTGGAGCCCAGACCTCCAGATCCAAGTGTAGTCCTGCCCCGGCTCATGCTCCTGCAGGATAACATCGGCGAGATCTCTTAGACTGACCCTGGACCGGCAAGAGGTGCCCCAAACCCTGACATCAGCCCCCCCGCAACCTGGCACCGGAAGGGACCGGATCCTCTCAGCTAGGTATCCTCCGAACAGCTGACATAACCTAGCGTCATCCCATGCTGACTCTCCTGGGGCAAGAAGATCGAAGACCCGCAACCCCTCCACTGCCTCGGCATCAATCATGGTCGGCCAGCACCTCAGTGGAACAGTATCCACCCATGGGTCCGCAATCACATCAATACTCCGCCCATCGCCAATCAGCCACCTGGTATTTGCTGACACCGTCGGCAAATACCTCCCAATCTCACGCCACATGAAGGAAACTCGTCGCGCTCTCCGTGCCGCCTCTGAGCCCCCACGGCCATATCTGGCCGCCATCACCTGACTCCACAGCCCGTGTGGCTCTAACAAAAATCGAGCTGCATGCCGAGCAATGAAAAGCTCGCACCGCTCCAGTAGGGACTGCACCCCGAGGCCGCCCTCACTGGTAGGCCGGCAGACATGCTCCCAGGCCACCAAGTGCACCCCGTGGCCTCCGCCGTATGACCCCCACAGGAAACATCGCAGCAGTCGCTCGACCCTCAGCAGGGTCGTCTTCGGAACCACGGTGTTGGCCATGAGGTATACTGGCATGGACCCCAACACTGATATGATCAAAGTCAGTCTCCCCATAATAGACAGGGAGGCCGCTCTCCATCCCTCCAACCTGCACTCCACCCGCTGCACCAGGTAGGAGCACTCTGCCACCCGCAGTCTGCGACCTGTGATAGGAACTCCCAGGTAGGTCAATATCTCCTCCTGCTGAGGTATCTGTAGAATCCCTCGGATCTCCTGTCTGACCCTGCTCTCCGTACTCGGGCTGAAGTGAACTGCTGACTTGTGGAAGTTAACTCTCTGACCTGACGCCGCGCAATAGTCCGCCACTACCCTTCGAAGGACCCATGCATCAGAAACCCGCGCCCTGGCCAAAAGAAGGCAATCATCAGCGAAAAGTAAGTGGGAAAGAGGACTAGCCCCCGGGGCGGGAACATAGGTCTCGAGCTCTCTGCGGGCACACACTCTCTGCAAATCACGAGACAAAATGTCAGCACAAAGAATAAACAAATAAGGTGATAGAAGACATCCTTGACGCAGCCCCATGGTGGACTCGAAGAAAGGGGAAGGTGTGCCGTTGACCAAGATAGAAAACCTTGGACCCCTAACACACCCCATGATCCAACCGATCCACTGTCTGTGGAAGCCGTACGCCTCGAGTGCCTGCTGAAGAAATCTCCATCTGATCCTGTCGTAAGCTCTCTCCATATCCAGCTTAATAGCCATCAAGCTACGTCGCTTCGATGCTCGCTGCAGATTCCACATCATCTCCTGGGCCAACAGAACATTATGGGAGATGTTTCTGCCGGCTATAAAAGCCCCCTGCTCCTGACTGATAATGCCAGGCAGTAAGGGCTTCATCCTACGGACCATTATTCTGGCCACAACCTTATACAAGGTTGTGCACAAACTAATGGGTCTGAAATGGCCAGGCTCCGCCGCCCCCTGACGCTTCGGAATGAGTGTGATGAAGGTAGCCTTTCAGTCATCCGGCATCCTCTCCTGAGAGAAGAAGCACTGAATAGCCTCTACCACTGCTGTCCGAATGATACCCCAATACTGTCGGAAAAAGAACGGGGGGAATCCGTCCGGACCCGAAGCCTTGTCTGGAGCCAAAGCCCAGACTGCCTCCTGAACCTCCTGTGCGGACACTGGTCGGACCAGGGCTGCGTTCTCAATATCCTCGATCCTCGCATCCACCCTCAAGGGATGGTCTCTGTCGCCGGACTCCTCATCCGCCGTCCATCTGTCATGGAAGAAGTCCAACAAAACCTGGCGAATGGCAGGTTCACCTTCCACCCGATGTCCAGACCCGTCTCGCAGCGAGTGGATAGTGCTCCGCTGCCTACGGATAATCGTAGACCGGTGGAAGAAACTAGTATTGCGGTCACCCTCATGTACCCACTGAACCCGAGATTTCTGTCGCCAGAAGATCTCGTGCTGCCGTAGTAGTGAGTGGTGGGTCGCTAGAAGCCCCCGGAGATCACCCATATCATCCACCGAGAGCTCACCTTCTAGATCTTCTTTTCGCTGCAACTCAGAGATCGCAGTCTCTACCCCCTCTACTCTCCGGAAGATGTCACCCACAGTCTCACGGTTCCACCGCCGAAGGCGCCTCTTGGCCAGTTCTAGTTTGCGCGACACCCGGTGCATAGCATCTCCACGCACCGGGATGCGCCATGCCTCACGGACAATGTCCCAAGACTGGGGGTATGATAGCCAAACCTTCTCAAAACGGAAGGGGCTATGATGACTAGGTCCCGATGATGTGGAAATCAGCAGGGGGCAATGGACTGAGGCGATCCGAGGTAGGTGACTAACCCTGCATGTAGGAAAACGGAGGATCCAGTCCGGGGACGCAAAGGCCCTATCTAGACGCTCCCAAACCCTAGCACTGCCGAGCTGATTATTGCACCAAGTAAACTGAGGTCCAGAGAACCCTAAGTCCACCAGGCCAGTACGCGACACAAAATCGCGAAACTCCCTTCTGTCCGCTCTATCCATAAAGGCTGCATCACCCCTCTTGTCGCTCGAACTCAATATGCAATTAAAGTCGCCAACTACAACTGTCGGGACACCCTGGGCGGTAAGGCTGGCGATCTCCTGCCAGAGGACTCTCCTGACCCTATAATCCGTGCTCGCATACACCCCACACAAAACCCATGGGGCAACATCCGGTGCCGAAGCAACCATAACTACCTGTTGGGGGCAGTTGTGGAAGACATCAAAGGTCGCCACCCCTCGCCTCCACAGTAGTAGGATACCTCCCGACAGCCCTCGAGAATCGACTGCGTATGACTCCCAGTCCCTCCCCAAGCGCCGTCTCAAACGTACAAGCCCCTCACCAGATAGCCGGGTCTCGCTGATGAAGCAGATCTCCGGACAATGAACTTGCACTAACCGTTTGAAGGATGACATGAAGGACGGCTTGGCCGCCCCCCTACAATTCCAGGCTAGGATCCTCATGGATCACAGTCCACGTAGTCGGCCTCTGACCCATCCTCCCCCTGGGCCGCGGGGCCAGCCTCAAGCGTGCTACCTGGGCCCTCCCGCTGCTCAGCAGATGCGACCTGCATGACTGCCGCCCTAATGCGCTGCACAGCAGTCGTGTGGTCCGTGTCCCCTCCCGTCACCATCGGTACGGCCTGACCCCCCTGCGAAGGCGGCACGATGTGGTCCCTGGCCTCGCTCCCACTGGGTGCATCCTCCCGCTGCTCATCTCCAGCCGGAGGCCAAGGGCCAAACCGAAAGACTCCATCATGGTCAGTGCCCACCCGCACGTCCCCAGGCTGAGCCCCACTCGTCACACCCAAAGTGAGATGATCGTTGTGTGCGGGGGGACCCAGCTCCAAATCTGCTCCCTGATGAGGACGCCTAAACCAGAAAGGCCCGGCTAGTTCCTCGCTCGGGCCCTGCCACGCAAGTCCAGACCGACCCCCCAGGCCCGTATATGAGTGGGCCTGTGGGCCTAAAGAGGCGTGGCCCAAAGAACCAACCGCGGGCTGGGCCTGAGGGCCCAGCGCCCGCGATTCCTCGGCAGACCGCGCGGCCCCTTGGCCGCGCGCATCATCGCACGGGCCCAGCAAATCCTGGGCCCGCACGACCTCAGCACCGGGCGCTTTCAGCGCGCCCGGCGCGTCCCCAGACTCCGGCGCGCTGCTGGCGCAGAGCGCGCCAACAACGCGTGTTGCGCCGACTGCGTGGGCCGCGCCCGCGTCGCGGATCACGCCCCGGCCCGCCCCCACCGGCCTGCGACCCCGGCGCCCGGCCTCGTGGGCCCGGTAGCGCTGGGGGGGCCCGGTTGGGTTCCCTCGGCCCACAGGTACAAGGGCCAGCTGGGCCCCCCGCCCGGTACCCCCAGGTGGGCCAAGGCCCGCCTGCGGCCTGGGCCGCTTCTGGGTTTTGGCCCGGGCCGCGGCAGCCCGGCTAGGCTCAGGATCGGCCCTGATCGGAGCCTTGCCGAGTCGTCGACTCAGCCCCGAGTCTCCAGACTCGGCCAGGAGGTCATCGGCCGAGTCCACCAGGAAGGGGCCGAGGGAGGTATCCGGGTGGCCATCCCCCCCAACGGCTAGTGGGGACCGGCGGCGAGCCACCTTCGCCGGCTTCTGCCAGCCATCGGTGTCCGCCGGGGACACCGGCGCAGTTGGTCGAGCTGCCGGAGACAGCGGCCGAGTCGAGGGCAACCCGGGCCCCGGGTGCGCCTCGGTCGTCTTCCCCGGCCACGGCGGCCGATTCTCCCGCAGGACTCGTTGCCGTGTCGCCACCATCCAGGGACCGTAGATCGGTCCCTGTGCGTTCTCCCCGACGCCCGGAGCTGGCTGGGCAGACCCGCCCCCCGGGTCCACCGCCGCCGCCGAGGCCGAAGCCGAACCCGAGCCCCCCTCGGCGCTAGCGGTCGCCGGAGAGCGGCAAGCCGCTACCTGGTGGCCCATACGCCCACACCGGGAGCACACCGGGGCATTTTCGAAGACGAAGGGCTGCCATCGCACCTTCATCTTCCCCTGGATCAGCACTCCCGGCAGCAAAGGTTTGGTGGTGTCAACCACCACCCTCACCCGGGCGAAGCCCATCGCCTGCCGCTGTTCTGTGAAGCTGTCCACAGCAACCGGCCGGCCCGCCCGAGCAGCTATGTAGAAGATGGTCGACGTCGACCAATATTCCGGCGGCAGGCGAGGCAGGCGGAGCCACACCGTTGCCGTCTGCACGGCCTGCTCATCGGGTTCAAAATCCGGCACCCAGGGGGTCATGGCGAGTAGTTGCCCGGCCACCACCCACGGGCCCTCGCTCATTGCCCGGTCCCGGTCCTCCGTCGACCGGAACCTCAGGGCGAGGTAGCCGTCCGCAAGCGGGACGGCCACCACCTCTGTCAGCTTAGTCTGGGCGGCGACTTCCTTCGCCACCCACTCGGCTGGGACACGGCGGCCGAAGCTCCGGACCACCGCTGCCCGCCCTTCCCACTCGAGCCGGGCCGCCGCGATCGGCTCCTCCGGAGGATGCAACACCTCCGGAAAGCAGCGGCTCAGCCGCTCGATCTCCGCGGTCGTGGGCCATTGAGTCACCCACGGGCCCGGCCTCGTCCAGGCTCCAGAACTCTTACCATTGCCTCTCGCCGCTCCCTCCGTTGCCGTCCCCGTCGATTGCTTCCCCCTCCGATCCATAGGGCGCCCTGCAAGGAAGAAGACGGTAAGTAGACCCTGTTCCGTCGAGCTGTTAGCAGGTCCCGTCGCTAGTCCCGCCGCCCGAATGAACGACCGGCCTCCCGCGACGCCGGAGACCACTTCGCCTAGGCCGGCGTCGACACCGACGGAGAGTTCTCCGGCAGGAAACTATCCCCAGAGCACTGTTCCGTCGTCAGACTGTTTATGCGTTCCTTACCCTTCCTCCTACTTCAAACTCCACCAATTACACTAAATTCACTCAAAAAGATCGAAAAGAAGAGAGAGAGAGAGAGAGAGAGAGAGAGTTGTAAGCAGATGAAGCGGTTGGCGTTTCGGCATCCGGTTCCACCAGAGACGTGACGTTAATGGATATATAAAAAGGTGGAAGGCCTCGTGATCACAAAGGTGACGAAACTTTTTGCTAGGTTCCTTCAGCCATATATACCCCAAAAGAGAGTATATATACCAATTATAATGATGATAGATATTGGAATTTAGTTTAAAGATGAAAAAAAGGAGGCAGTGCAGAATAAAGGCATATTTTGACGTGGGCTGGAAGGGAAATATCTCCTTTTATCTTCATCTCCATTTAAAAGTCTCCTTTATCCTTGTTCTGCATCTAAAATTCCTCATGGTTTCGTTGTTTCAGGTGCGAGGATGTGGATCACATTGGTATAAGGTACTGCAGGAATCCTAAGTAATGTTTTTGGTGCAAAAAGATTGGGTGTAGCAGCTTCACTTGCAGATAAAGAGAGCTTTTGCCTTCCATGAAGCCGGAACTGGAGGCGTGGTGGAGAATAGGGGTTGGAGAAGCTCAAAGTCCCCATTGCTCTTAATTCTAACTTGAAGCATCAGTACAAGGTTTCTATAATGTAGGCATTCTTCTGGTTTGGGGTGCTCCAAATTTCCTCTAAATAGCATTTGGAGCAGCATTTGAAGCTTTGCTGTTGACAATCAGTGGAGATGGAAGGTGCAAGGAAATTTTCTCGAGAGTCTTTATACTGCACCATGAGGAATTTTTTTTTTAACCATGGGTGAGAGTGGTTTTATGTTGAGCCCTGGAATCTTCACATTGAAATGGTCCTGCTGATCTAAAATACCATTTCTGGATTAAACTTCAGAGTTTACCTTAACTGATGTGTTAGGAGGATATTGTTGAACGAGTAGTTTCAAGTTTTGGTGGTGTTGAATTTATGGATTCTTAATGCTCCCCGCATAAAGATTATTCCGAACACCAGCTAATTGTTTCATGCGAAAAATTTTGATATATATCTGTGGCAATAAGTAGGAACAACAGCAAAATCAGAAGAAAAATAAGAACATACGATGGTTACATAGTTCGGTCTATTGATCTATATCCATAGATAGAGATGATGCAAAACCTCCAACAAAATGTTCCTTTATGTCTCTCCAAAATTTATAAACTCACGACGTACTCAACAAAATTCTAACTTTGTCTGTGCAAACGTTGGTGATTATAAATTCAAAGTTTATAGATTACAAATTTTAATAGATTACATAGAAATACTTGCCCGAAATATCTACAAAATGTGGCAGCTATTTGTGTTGAGAGCTCAAGAAGAGGATAGCGAGCTGCAACTTCTTGATAGGAACTACATGGCCTATTATTAGTTAGCTTAATTCTTGATTATTAAGCAAATCCAATCTGACCAATCGACCTTTGCACCAAATGGTCCTCACAATTGTGAGAAGAAACTGTTTCAATGATCATCACCAAATACCATACCTCCCACCCTAAGAATCAAAAAGATCACATAATGAAACAAGTCATCCAAACACTAAGATTATTCCAAACATGTAATGTGATTGCATCAGAAGAATACACACTCATTCAAGATCAAGAGCAAACTGGAACCCTTGAAGAAATGTCGGACCGTTCCTCCACTAACCACTAGATCATGATCGAGCGGCTCGGATCATTCTCGAGTGATGCTCTCCACGCAGCACCCTCCTCCCTCCGGAGTCCGGACCTCTCCTTCACGCGGCTCCCAACCGGGCCGTCAGGCCGCTTCTCCGCCAACCCAGGCCGAAACCCGAACCGGGCCCGCCCCCAGGTCTGGACCGGCGGGCGTGGACCACGTACGCCACCGCCGCCGCGGCGAGCAGGGCGGTCCCCACGACGCCGCACACCACGCCGGCGACCAGCAGCGCCACCCTCGCCCGCTTCCTCCCGGCGGACCGGTCCGGCCCGGGCGGCGCCACCCGCCAGGTCTCGTCGGTGGCGTTCCTCGCCTCGGGGAGCGCCACCGTGGGCCGTCCCTGGAAGAAAGCCGCCATCGCCGGGGACGTTGGGCCCGGGTCCTTCTGGTCCTCCAGCCCGTGCTCCGACGGCCGTATGTCGCGGGACTCGGATCCGACGGCCCAGATCGCGAGAAGGCAGAAGCCCACGGCGACGACGGAGCATGGACGGCAGAGATCTCGCCGCCGATTCACCGCCATCTTTTTCCTCTTCTCCCGATCTACTCCTCTTTCCAATTCTCTGCAACCTCCTAACCATCATATTTAATTATAACTTTTCCAAACTAAAAACTACTCGAAAAAAGCTTCTTCTCCGAACACTACGAGCCAAAAAAATTTCAGAACTTCACCAAAGCCAAAAGGGAGGCATTTGAGCTGATCTTTAAGGAAAAATAGTACTATTATTTTTTTTTATCATGAAGCATTTTTTACCCTTACAAACTGTTTGGATCCAACGCAAAGCAATTTTTTTCCTTATAAAGAGTTCGGATCTAAACCATTTCTGGGTAGATAATTCACAAGCACATTTTTGGAAAATAAAATAATAAAGAAGAGCAAAAGAAGCTTTTTGTTTCTTTTTTTTTCCCCTCCTGTTCAGAATCGATTCATAAAACAGTGAAATTATCTTTTGAATGCCAAGATCAACATGTCCAGAGCTCAAGCCCTCTCCCTAATTTTTCTCAACCACAAAAAAATTATTCCCTAAACTTCTTCCTTTTCTGATAGCAAAGAGAATAAACTTGATAATTTACCTCTTTTGAAGCAGTTTCTTGAATTCTGAAGGGGATCGGCTGTGGAAATCTACCCTCAACGAACCTTTGCTCTCCCCCCCATGACAGAAGGGAGTGGGACTTTCAGCTTATGTGCCCTATTTATGTGCAGAGAATAGCCTGGTACTAATAGTGAAGCTGATTTGACTGTGACAGTGTCGAAATAGGAAGAATAAGTGAAAGAAATTGTATTTTTTTCTATCTCCTCTCCGTTACAAACGCAAATGCGTATAAGGCTGGTGAAGTTTAATAAAGACGGCTAAATTCGGCACAATTAATCATAAAATAATTAAAATAAAATTTAATAAAAATAATTAAATTTGATATAATTAATCAATTAATGAACCTAATTAATGATATGGTTTTAACAGATAGGATGCCATGCTGTCTAATTTTTAAATTATTTTTTATTTATCTCAAGATCAAAATTATTGTTAAATATTAATTGTAATTGTAGAAATGTTCACGAAGTATTCAACAGCTTTGTTATTTAGGTCCTGTTTGGGAGAGCTGTTGGCAGTAGAGTAGAGCTATTGAAAGTAGAGCTGTTGGAAGTAGAGCTGTTATAAAAAGCTGTTTGCTGTTTGGTAACTATATTTCTAAAGTGCTGTGGCGCTTTAACATTTGTTTGATAAACGAATTGAGGAAGTACTTTTGCATAACAAAATAACTATAAAGGACATTACTAGTATTATACAATAGTACATAATAAAATATAATACATATTAATACATAAATATATGATATAGTATAATATTAATGTAATGTAATATAATATTATTATAATATAGTACTATAACATTGTATATTATAGGACAATAATTTAATATAATATTAAATTATTTAACGTAACATAATATTATATTATATTATATTTATAGTATAATACAATAATAAATATATAAAATATTATAATTATTAGTATAAATTAATTTTTCACTCTTTTGATGACCATTTGTCTCTCTAACAAATTTTCTAGTTAGGTGAAAAAATTGGTTAAATAATTACTAATATTTATTTTTATTTATTTAGTTATTATTTTATTTCATTAAAATATATTTATTTATTTATTTGTTCCTTTATATACATATTTATTTATTTTTTTTCTTTTTTTCTTTTCTTTTCTTTTTTTTTTCTCTTCTTTTCTTCTTTCTTTCCTTTACTCATGACTGGCTTTCAGAAATCTTTGTTAGGTACAAATTTATGGGGATGTTTGCAATTGCCAATGATGTCGGTCTCATTGCTTGCCTGTTTCTTTTCCGCTTTCTCAATGCACAGTCTGATATGAAAAATATATAATATTTTTTTTATATTTTTAATTAATAAATTTACTGAAGGAATTCTTATATTTTTATTTTTAAAAAAATTCTGGAAATTTATGTTTACAATTTTTTGCTTGAGGGATTTTGATTAAGCATCATTTTTTTTTCAGAAATTAAGCATCAGGTAATCAAGAGTGATAATTTTCAGAAACAAAAAGTCTTTAAAAAAAAAAACTTATCAGTTAATCAGATAAAACCCAGAAACAAAAAGAAGGTAGATAGTTCCACTCATTTGAACCCGTGAAAGTGCATATCGTCAGGCTAGAGCACAGTTATTTCCTAGAAAAGGAAACCTTAGTGGGTCTCATTAGATTTAAATGGCCAAACATAAATAGAATCTTGACCTAATCTCTAATGCAATCTTTTAGGCATCCAATTCGTGAAAAAGATTAATCTATACATATTCATTTAAACTTTCTTCCATTCATATAGAAATAGAAAATATATCTGTGAAAGAAAACAAGCAACAATAGAAAACAACCCTATTTTTCTGCATAAGAATGAATAAGAAATGCAGGCGTACTTTTGTTAGATGCAAATATAAATATTAAAAAAATTTATTTTATTTGTAAATTATTAAATTTTATTTTCTTATAGACTCTAGGACTAGAAATTTGTGAGCACTCTAGCATTTTATTTTTATGCGAACACTTATTAAGGTTTTGGATCTATATAAATCCATTGCTACATAATTGAGAACACAAGTTTGGAGTATTGAGAATTAAAAATACAGAATGTTGATGATGGGGACATCAGAGCCCTTCATCCAGATGATCCTGAGCCTCCGGATTGAGCCAGACGCATTTATTTGCATTTAGGGATTTATTTGTGGTTTATTTTATTTCTGAGTTTATTTGCATTTTAGGGCTTATTTGTGGTTTATTTGTGTTATTTGTGGGCTTATTAGGATTTATTGTTGTGTAAGGGGGTTTATGCAAGTTGTGTATTTGTGCCCTATATATAGGAAACTATTTTCATGATTAGGGTTTAATGAATGATTAAGAATTTTTTTTCCCCCAGATCTTATTCTTCCTCCTCCTCCTCCCCTTCTCTTCTTCCTGTGTCTCTAGAACCTCTTCTTCCTTCTTCCTCTCTTGTTCTTCCTTCTTCTTCTCTTCCCCGCACTGGTGCTGCATCAACTTGGTATCAGAGCAACCGGTTTTGCTTCTATTGCCAAAGCCCCGATCCGTCAACAGTTTTTCTTTCCCTCGGTTACCATCAACAACAAGAACAGACCCCTTCCCTCTGTCAGTCCGCTCACCAAAGAAAAAAAAAAAAAGGATCACTGCCGAGTCTGTGAAGGCCCAGATCGACAGCCATCCGCATCCGACCCCCCCCTCTCTCGGTCTGTGTCTTCACCAGAGCAAAAAAAAAAAAAAAAGTTCTGCAGCCGAGAGAGAAGAAAGAGCCACAGCCCCTGCACCAGACTCTCCTTCGCGTCTCTCTGACTTGATCCATCAGTCGCCGCCGCTGCCCAGTGAAGGCCCGAGCCCACCGTCGGAGGAGCCAAATCCCACCACCCGTCGCGCCCACGGCCGCCTTCACCCCGCGCACAACGTCAGCAGCGCCACCAGCTCGCCCGCGCCGCCCACGGCCGACCCGTGGCAAACCCGGGAACACCAGCCATCCCCCGCTGCAGGTCACGGAGCCGCAGCCGTGACTGCCGACGCGTCACTGGAAGCGCCGCCGGCCGGAGCCCGTGACCGGCCCCGCCCGCCGCCATAGGTCCTAGAGCCCCGGCCACCGCCATCGCCGTGAAGATCGGAGCCTTCTCCCGAAACCATCGGGAGGTTGAAGAAAACAAACCTAACGGGTAAGATCCAAACCCGTTACCCGTTTCTCTGCTAGCCCGGATCCATTCCAAAAAAAAAAAAAAAAAAACAAAAAAAAAAATACACGTGCCTTGCACGTGAGGAACTAACGGGTTATCGGAGCGGTTCATGCCCGACAACCCGAATCCGACCGGATCCAAGGTTATAACAACACACGTGATCTCACGTGTCTCAAAAAAAAAAAAAAAACCAACCTCTGTTCTGCCGAAAAGGAAACCCTAGGGTTTCCACCGTCCCCTTCGCCGCCGTCGCCGAGCTCCGCCTGCAGCGCTGCCTCTGGCCGCTCCGCCTTTCCTCCTCGCCGCCGTCGTGCCACCCCTTCGCCGCCGTCGCCGAGCTCCGCCTGAAGCGCCACCACCAGCCGCTCCGCCTTTCCTCCTCGCCGCCGTCGTGCCAACCCCATTTCCGCCGCCTCGCCGAGTCTGCCGCCGCTCATCTTTCGCGGCAGCCTTCTCTCTGCCGCTCCATCTCTGTTGCGCCACCTCCGCCGGGCTCCGTCTCCACCGAGCCTCGTCCGCCGCCGCCGCCGTGTCCGCCTTCACTGCGACCCGAGGACGTCTCCCGTGAACGACACCGGACCCACGCCATCCTTGCCACCGCCACCCCGAGCACCACCACAGCACCTCCCCGACTTCGGCCGCCATCCCAACCGTCGCCTCCCTTATCTGCTCTCCCCCTTGGCCATCACCGTCGCCTCCCTCATCTGCTCTCCCCCTTGGCCATCCATCTTTCCCGCACGAACCAAGGCCCCAGCCGCTCTTGCTTCTGTACTGGCCCAAGCCCGTGCGCCATCAATTGAGCGCGGCCCAAGCCCAAGCGGCTGCAGGTCCGATCTCAGGCCCAAACTAGATTGTTCTTCAGCCCATTTCAACAGCCCCGGAAGCCTTGTGCTGTAGATGCAGGTCCATAACTCCAGCTAGCTCTGCCCGGCGCCAACTTCGTGTCCGAGACTCCACGAGCAGACGATTCTGGTTGACTGCATCCGCCACAGGTGATAGGTTTCTACTTTTTCTGGCTTGTTCATTTAATTATGTTCTAGTTCTCTTGCATGATAGCCACATTTTGAAAACTTATATTGCTGTTATAATTCAGAACATTGAACCTCTCACTTCCGAACCCGTCCTATTACCCTTTAAATCTTGACATTAAATTAGCACACCCTAGTAACAGGACGTTTCTCAACATTATTCGATCATATTGATTTAGGATCAGAACAACTGTACTACTTGATTGCAATCTAATTTCTTAAATTGAATAATCTTAATCCTTAATTCTGAATAACCGAAGTAAAAATCAGCAACATTTAAATTTAAGCTATTATTGTGAAGACTTGCTGATTTCTGAAATCATAATAGATTGCATTAGTAGGTTATCCTGCATCAAATTTGGTCCTACATCATAGTTATTAGGGTTTCATTAGTGACACTGCATTTCACATCATCACCCAGTGTCATCATTGCATGCCAACCTGTAGTGATATGGAGTACTATCTCAATCAACCTAAAACCCCTGTAGCTACCATGAATTCTGACATTTTGAGGTCTATCTTAGAACAGATCGTTGCCATACGGGCTGGATACAAAGAATTCAGACAAGAGATCCGTGAGCTCGTGCAACATTCTAGGACCCCTAAATCGCCAACCCCTGTTACAGCCCAACCTAAAATCGGTTTGGTCGCACCACCTGTAGTCCTTCCCTACTCTCCTAGGCACCAAACCCAATACTCTAGGTGTCAACATTTCGGCTATATAGCGCCCCAATGTTCCACTAAGACCTACCCGATTACTGAACCAGAAGTTAGGAACCAAGAGGCCGAATATGTCGAAGAAGTCTATGAACCAAATATAGAAGACTATGAAGAAGACTTTGAAGACGAACCTACAGAATTAGACTTTGTCCAAAATGATTCCCAAAGGGAGACTAGTGATCTAAGTACAACCAAGCCACTTCACATCACAACTGTGGAAGAGGTAGTGACAGATATTGAGAGCCAATCATCTGAATTGGCACTTGTAGCTAAAGTTACCCATGCGGAGTCCAACCTTGAACATTCCCCGGTAGTAGTTTCCCTTCTAGAGGAGTTTCATGATGCACTCCCTGATGATCTTCCGGATGCACTTTCTCCAATGCATGATATCCAACGCGCAATCGATCTAGTTTTCGGAGCATCTCTGCCCAACCTTCTACATCATAGGCTCAGACCGAATGCATATGCTAGGACCTGGAATTTAATGTTACCGACAGTTGAGTTTGCATGTAATAGTTCGGTTAACAAGTCCATAGGTATGAGTCCATTCGAAGTAGTGCATGATTACAAACTTAGGCAACCCATAGACCTGTTTTTCATGTCTCATCAGTATAGAGTCTTTGAGTCTGCACAATCAATTGTATCACATCCACATTCATTGCATCGAGAAATTAGCAACTGTAGTCACTTTAATAACTTAAAATATAAATCCCTTGCTGATTTAACTAGACGTTATAATGAGTTAAGTGAAAGAGATTACGTCATGATAAGAATTAGGTTTGAACGACTTTCTTCGGAAACGTTTAAGAAATTGCAAATTTGTAGTGCAAAACAGTTCAAAATCTTAAAGAAAACCAGTTCGAATGCATATGTTGTGGATCTTCCTGATGACTATGGGATTAGTGCGACATTTAATATTGAAGATTTAATCCCATACAAAAAGTTAATATTCATGCCTTCTGACCCCTTTATTGATATACCTACCCATGTTGGACACCCTGACCTCTTACCTGCTGTTGAGCCACCACCTTCCAAATCTCATGCACGCAGAGAACAAATAGAACATATATTGGATGAGCAGGTTATTTCAACCAGGAATGGTAGTTACCAACGTTACCTTGTTCGGTGGAAAGGTCGACCAAAGTCTGATGTGACGTGGATTTCCAGAGCACAGTTGCAGCGCTTTGACCCCGATCTTCTGGAGCAGTACGACAGCCGGCCAGACTTGTACTCGACGGGGTCGAGTTTTTCTCACCCGGGAGGAGTTGATGGGGACATCAGAGCCCTTCATCCAGATGATCCTGAGCCTCCGGATTGAGCCAGACGCATTTATTTGCATTTAGGGATTTATTTGTGGTTTATTTTATTTCTGAGTTTATTTGCATTTTAGGGCTTATTTGTGGTTTATTTGTGTTATTTGTGGGCTTATTAGGATTTATTGTTGTGTAAGGGGGTTTATGCAAGTTGTGTATTTGGGCCCTATATATAGGGAACTATTTTCATGATTAGGGTTTAATGAATGATTAAGAATTTCTTTTCCCCCAGATCTTATTCTTCCTCCTCCTCCTCCCCTTCTCTTCTTCCTGTGTCTCTAGAACCTCTTCTTCCTTCTTCCTCTCTTGTTCTTCCTTCTTCTTCTCTTCCCCGCACTGGTGCTGCATCAATTGATTTGCTCTCTTGCTCTTTTTTTTTTATCTTTTCTTCTTTTACTTTTTCTTTTCTTTCCTCCCCCTCTTTTATTTCTCTCTCCTTCATCTATTTTACATCAATTTGGTATCAAAGCATCCTATTTTCTCTGCCTCCCGAGCTTGTCTTGCCTCAAAGAAAAGAAAAGATAGGAGCCCATCATACAAACCCGATGAAGAAGAAATAGAACTAGATAAAAATAAAATCAAAAAAGGGAAAGAAACAAATGTAAGGGGTAATCTAACCAGGGACTTATATCCTTAAAAGCTAGGCTAGGTAAAATCTATCATGTTCATCTTACACACGATCAATTGAGATGCGAAGCATTTTGGTATTTAGTTTTCATAAGAGCCGACAACTCGAGCTTTATCTGACATTTTTTGTATTTACTTTTTTGCTTCATCTGACATTTCGTTTCTATTTTTATAACTATATTTCTTCTGCATTGTAATGTCCTTAATTGCTCCTAGTGTTGGTGTAAATGACAAATTTATTCTTATGATAGGGAAAGTTTAATTGCTCTTATAGGCTATTGTCTGGCCCTGCTTGGTGTCACAATCCTACCATTAAGGTGTGAAGTTCGCTATAACATCCTATTTATATACAGCCAAACTAATTAGAAGTATATGATCCATATTACATCAAATCTAATTATGTGGATTGTTTTCATAATAAAGTATGGCCAATGCAATGAAGGATGAATTTCTATGTAAAATATTTTATCTATATATTCAAGCTTCATCTTGTCCCATACACCTAGATTCAAGCTCAAAATATCACTCGAATATGTTATCAAAAAAAAAAAAAAAGATTTGTAAAACTAATAAGTTTTAGGGTATACAATCAAATTGGACATAATTTTGTATTAAGTTTTCATTTGATAAGGTGAACTATAAAAGGCACTTTATTTCAGATTCGATTTATGATTTACTAAAGAATCTAACACAACTTATGTTTTACTAAGTCATTTATGTACAGAATTAAGAAAAATGATTATAAAGGTGTGAAAGATGGATGAATGTAAGGCTCAATTTTGTATTATTGTAGATAGTAGAGCTTTTGTCTATAAAGCTTTGGTCAGTAGTTTTTCCTAACAGAGCTTTTAATAAAAAATTGTTTGTTATTTGGCGGCTACATATTTAAAGTATTGTGCAACTTAAATATTTATTTGGTAACCAAATTGAAAAAATATTTTAATATCAAAAAATGATAATAAAAAATAAATTATCATTTTCGTGCATATCTCTAGCATCTCTTCCACCTGCAGTTGTTTATATTTCATCCCAAACGTACCGAAATGTAACCATCTTCTTGAGCCCTAAATTTATATAGTTAGCCACCTTATGAACTTTGATTCCAGGTTTTGGACATGATAAGTTTTCCAATTAGAATTCAGCACAAGGAAGACTCTATCTCCAAAGCAAGTCTAGTTGTGGATCATTTGAGTCGACATGGCTTCTTTTTTTTTTTTTTTTTTTTTTTCCACCAGACTTCGGTGCAGTAGAAGGCCATTGAACAACTCAAACTTCGCAATCTTCCGCAGCTTTGCTGGAGTAATTGTTAACTGGAATTTGCTTTAAATAGAGTAAGCCTCCCTTATAGTGGTCACTAAATGTTTCACTCACTCTTTAGTGATTGCATATTTTTAATTTTTATTATTTTATTTTTTCTGAAGTTGAATCTTTAGCTCTAGCAGAATATATTTTTCCTAATTGATGGGAAAAAATGCTGTCCAGGTTGGATCATTGTTGGCTTTTGGGACCAGAAGTGGGGTGGGGGTTGGCAAAGTTGGTGACTTAAGAGTTAGTAGGACAAAAAGGAGAGGTGCATAATTTTTTCTTTTCTCCTAAAGATAATGGGTTATGGTCGATATTAACAAGACCAAATGAGTATGATTCAACATAGCATTGGCTGCATTTCACATTGAAATGAGTACTATACTTGGAGAGCACAAGTATTGGTGCACTAAATATCATGTATGCTATGAAAAGAATGCTCCATTAAACTATAGAAACAGTCCAAGGAGAATTCGATTCGATCTACCTCCAGCAAAAGGTAGCTAATAAATGATTGGAACAGTTTGTTATCTAAATTTTAGAAATAAAATGCCATCAGTAAACATAAATGCTAGAAGTTTTGTTGTAGACAATGGAAAATTTGAGTTACTAAAGATTTTTGACAGTTTCAAAGTCAATAATTTTTAGCCCAACCAAGGATGGTTATGAGCTCAGTCTATGATCGGAACTTGAACTAAGATACATAGGTTCCTGTGGTATGTTAGGTTTTGTTTTATTGGATTTCTTAATTCTATATAAGTATCCAAGATCTACCGAGCGAATAACCAATGTGAGATTAAACATATACCGCATAGGCCCTCACATACTTTTTCTATTTAAGTCATGATATCCTCGTCAGGCTAAGAGACTAAATCCATTCAAATCTAATCATACCACGATCGGCTCGTGGTTAGTCCCAATGAGCCTGTGCTGCAGTAGTATTTTTTAGTTCATATAGATTATGGGTTGGATCTATTCTAATACCATTTATAACGACGCAGGATCTCATTCAAAAAAATTAGACGAAAGATATTATTTGAAGTTCTTGATTCTGTATAACTATCTAAAATCTATCGAGCGAATAACCGATGTGAGGCTAAACACATACCTGCATGGGCCCTCGAACACCTATTTTGGGACCAATATGGTATTTATTAATGTGTTACCACCAAATTTAATTGTTGGATGCTTGATTTATTAGACTCACAAGCATCATAGGACTTGTATATTTCTATTTATTTTGTCGAGTGGAGGACAAGCCCGTCATTTTAAATGTTATTTCAGGGCGCACAAATAGCTCATGACAGGTTCATGTCACTCTCGTGAATCGTTTTCTTTATTATAAAAATGTTAATGAGGCAACCATCATCTTTTGTACTCAACTGAAAAAATAAAATTTGTATATAATTAAAATGAACTAAAAGAATGTGTTTATTTTGAATGAGATTTGATTATATCTGCAGTGGTTTTTGCTTGATATATTTAAAATTAGATCGTAAGCCAAAAGTTTTAAGGAATGATAAGATAGGACTAATAATTAGAAAATATCCTAGCCATGGAGCGAATGCATGAGACCACAATAAATAATCAAATTTATATATAATTAAAATGAAATAAAATAATGTGTTTATTTTGAATGAGATTTGATTATATCAGCAGTGGTTTTTGCTAGGTATATTTAAAATTAGATCGTAAACCAAAATTTTTAAGGAATGAGAAGATAGGACTAATAATTGCAAAATATCCTAGCCCATGGAGCGAATGCAACTGTCTTTAACAATTAGCAGCATTTTTTTTTATATAATAAAAGAGTAATAAGGAAACCATCATTTTTGTACTCGACGGAAAAAATTGGTATATTGAGGGAGAATAGAATGAATAATTAAATTTATATATGATTAAAATGAAATAAAGCAAAGTGTGTATTTTGAAGAAGATTTAATTATATTTATGGTGTTTTTTGTTTGGTATATTTATGGTACTCTGGTTCAAGGCATGATAGATTTAGTGGTATCAAAGCCAAAAGTTTCTATCGAAATCTATGTACAGAAATGGTGTCATAGGAGACATCCAGCTGAAAATGTTTATTGCTTGGGCCTGAGCGCCAAAATGTCCCAGGAAGCCAATATCAGAAGTTATGAATTTTGGACAGTGCCAAGGGAGATTTATACAAATCAAAACTCAGGCTAATATAGAGTGAGTTATCGGCATGGGATTGGGCCTTTTTTTACTTGCCTTCCATTTTCCCCATGCCAGGAAGCACAAAAATGAGCTTGGAAAATCCCCAACAGGGCCTCAAGGCAAGGCAGCAGCAAACAACATCTCAGCAGCTAACAGCAAAGGGGCATTGCAATAAAATGTGGTCCTAGATTCAGCAACACAAAGACACTGAACATAAGATATGAGGATTCGTGTGGGCGTGTATTTAGTTCCACATCGATTTTTCGTTGGATAGATCTTGGGTACTTATACAGGATCAATGAACCCAAATAATAACTTCCGGCTAACCATTTTGGGTAAGATCCTGGGTTGTTACAAATGGTATCAAAGCAGACTCGGCCCATAACCTATGTGAATTAGGAGACACTGCAGCACAGATCCATTGGGGCTGACCACGGACCGATCGTGGTGTGAGGCCCAATAGTCCCACATCGGAAAGACTCGTTCCAGAGCCTGGGCATATGAGGCGGGTGCCTCCAAATCCTGCAGACGTGTTTTGGGAGGAAAACAAAACCGGGGAGGGGTGAAGGACGCTTGCGTGAAGCTCCAGAACCGGACAATATCTGGCAGGGGAGCCCCGTGTTCTCCCCTCATGTGGCCCCCACGTGGGCACTAGGTGCCTCACGTGCCTCGCAGAGGCGGGGGCGTGACATTTGGTATCAGAGCCGAGGACGGCTCTTGTATGATGGTGGGAAGGGTGTGAGGCCCAATAGTCCCACATCGGAAAGACTCGTTCCAGAGCCTGGGCATATGAGGCGGGTGTCTCCAAATCCTGCAGACGCGTTTTGGGAGGAAAACAAAACCGGGGAGGGGTGAAGGACGCTTGCGTGAAGCTCCAGAACCGGACAATATCTGGCAGGGGAGCCCCGTGTTCCCCCCTCATGTGGCCTCCACGTGGGCACTAGGTGCCTCACGTGCCTCGCAGAGGCGGGGGCGTGACATTTGGTATCAGAGCTGAGGACGGCTCTTGTCCGATGGTGGGAAGGGTGTGAGGCTCAATAGTCCCACATCGGAAAGACTCGTTCCAGAGCCTGGGCACATGAGGCGGGTGTCTCCAAATCCTGCAGACGCGTTTTGGGAGGAAAACAAAATCGGGGAGGGGTGAAGGACGCTTGCGTGAAGCTCCAGAACCGGACAATATCTGGCAGAGGAGCCTCGTGTTCCCCCCTCATGTGGCCCCCACGTGGGCATTAGGTGCCTCACGTGTCTCGCAGAGGCGGGGGCGTGACATTTGGTATCAGAGCCGAGGACGGCTCTTGTCCGATGGTGGAAAGGGTGTGAGGCCCAATAGTCCCACATCGGAAAGACTCGTTCCAGAGCCTGGGCATATGAGGCGGGTGTCTCCAAATCCTGTAGACGCATTTTGGGAGGAAAACAAAACCGGGGAGGGGTGAAGGACGCTTGCGTGAAGCTCCAGAACCGGACAATATCTGGCAGGGGAGCCTCGTGTTCCCCCCTCATGTGGCCCCCATGTGGGCACTAGGTGCCTCATGTGCCTCGCAGAGGCGGGGGCGTGACATTTGGTATCAGAGCCGAGGACGGCTCTTGTCCGATGGTGGGAAGGGTGTGAGGCCCAATAGTCCCATATCGGAAAGACTCGTTCCAGAGCCTGGGCATATGAGGCGGGTGTCTCCAAATCCTGCAGACGCGTTTTGGGAGGAAAACAAAGCCGGGGAGGGGTGAAGGACGCTTGCGTGAAGCTCCAGAACCGGACAATATCTGACAGAGGAGCCCCGTGTTCCCCCCTCATGTGGCCCCCACGTGGGCACTAGGTGCCTCACGTGCCTCGCAGAGGCGGGGGCGTGACACCTTACACAGGCGGGGGCGTGACACTTAGATTCTTATCGATGGGAACCAAAAATATCATCTTCACCTAGTTGTAAGGTCAATTTGTACATGGATTCCTTCTGCTTTCTCGACATTACACAGTCAGACAGATATCTCCATCACAAGAACAATGACATTGATCTCATGTAAACTTAACCAGAAACGTTCACAAAGTAATGCTCGAGCATTTGCTACAGTAGTCGATATTAATACCTGCATCTGTATCGAAACCTCTTCTCCATCTTTATCAACACCATAGAATTAGTTGACATTTCCCCTCTCTCTTTTTTTTTGTGCTAAAAGCGGGTTTTCATACAAAACGTGTACGAATACACCCAATAAAGTCAAAAAATACTAGCTCACGGAGAGCCAGAGGCAGCTCCCCCTCCCCCACCCACAAGGTATATCCTGAATGATGAGCCGCGAAGGCAGCCACCCAGTCGGCTGCCCCATTGGCTTCTCGAAATACATGCTTCGCCTGAATGGCCACCCCAACCCCACACATCATCCCTATATCCCGAACCAAGGGGTGGTCCGAGCCCTCACCCCTCAGCCCCTTCTGAATCCAACTGATGACTGTGGCTGAGTCGCCCTCCAAAACAATCGAGCCAGCCTGCAAAGCCTGCCTCGCATATCGAAGACCGGCCCAGGCAGCTCGTAACTCTGCCCCGGGGACTGACGTGCCGAACAGCTGACAGCCCCCCGCTGCCACGACTCTGGAGTGCGGGTCCCATATCACAAAGCCCGCACCGCCTCGCGCACCTCCATCCAAAACCGAACCATCGAAATTGACCTTGAGGAAACTCGGAGGTGGGGGTTCCCAGGTGAAGAACACCATCTGAGAAGCTGCCGAAGCAGAAAGAGAACCCCAGGTGTCCCGAGCTATCAGAGGTCCATCTGAAGAGGATCTGATCTCCAATGCCTGTACGCGCGCTAGCTCCACCACGAACCTCGGTGACACCCTGCGCTCACCGAGGGTACGAGCGTTCCTTGCCAGCCAGATCTGATGTGCTGTGCAAGTCGCTCGAATAGCCTCCTGACATGTCCGAGGGCGGACCAACCACTGCTGCATCGTCTGTAAAAACTGAGACCTCTCATGCCAGACCTCCTGCGGGAACCCTGCCCACTGCCATGCCGACCTCGCCCACGAACACTGGAAAAGCACGTGGTCGACCGACTCCTCCACACTGCATGTCCCGCACTCCGCAGGGATCTCACATCCTCGCCTACTCAGCGCTGCTCTCGTCGGGAGACGGTCCCACGCCACCTCCATAGGAAAAGTGCAGCCCTCGGGTGAAGCCCTGACCTCCAGATCCAAGTGTGATCCGGCTCTGGCTCATGCTCCTGCTGGATAACACCGGCGAGATCTCCCAGTCGGACCCTGGATCGGCAGGAAGTGCCCCAAACCCTAACATCAGGCCCCCCATAGCCTGGCACCGGAAGAGACCGGATCCTCTCAGCTAGATGTACCCCGAACAGCTGACGTAACCTGGCCACATCCCATGCTGACTCTCCTGGGGCCAGAAGATCAAAAACCCGCAGTCCCTCCGCCGCCGCAGTATCAATCATGGTCGGCCAGCACCTCAGTGGGACAGTGTCCACCCATGGGTCCGCAGTCACATCAATACTCCGCCCATCGCCTACTATCCACCTGGTATTTGCCGACACCGTCGGCACATACCTCCCAATCTCACGCCACATGAAGGAGACTCGCCGCCCACTCCATGCCACCTCTGAGCCGTCACGTCCATATCTGGCGGCCATCACCTGACTCCACAACCCGTGTGGCTCTAGCAGGAACCGAGCTGCATGCCGGCAATGAAGGCCTCGCGACGCTCCAGCAGGGACTGCACCCCGAGACCGCCCTCGCTGGTAGGCCGGCATACGTGCTCCCAGGCTACCAGATGCACCCCGCGGCCTCCGCCATGTGACCCCCACAGGAAGCACCGCAACAGTCGCTCAATCCTCAGTAAGGTCGTCTTCGGAACCACAGTGTTGGCCATGAGATAAACTGGCATGGACCCCAACACTGATCTGATCAAAGTCAGTCTCCCCATCATAGATAGGGAAACTGCTCTCCATCCCTCCAACCTGCTCTCCATCCGTTGCACCAGGCTGGAGCACTCTGCCACTCGTAATCTGCGGCCTGTGATGGGAACTCCCAGGTAGGTCAATGTCTCCTCCTGCTCAGGAATCTGCAAAATCCCACGAATCTCCTGTCTGACCCTGCTCTCCGTACTCGGACTGAAGCGGACAGCTGACTTTTGGAAGTTGACTCTCTGGCCCGACGCCATACAGTAGTCTGCTACCACCCTACGAAGGACCCGTGCATCAAAAACCCGCGCTCTGGCCAAAAGAAGACAATCGTCAGCGAAGAGTAAGTGGGAAAGAGGACTAGCCCCCGGGGCGGGAACATAGGCCTCCAGCTTCCTACGGGCACACACCCTCTGCAAATCACGAGACAAAATATCAGCACAAAGAATAAACAAGTAAGGAGATAAAGGGCATCCCTGACGCAGCCCCATCGTAGACTCAAAGAAAGGAGAAGGTGTGCCATTGACCAAAATCGAAAACTTTGGCCCCCTGACACACCCCAGCACCCAGTCGATCCACTGCCTATGGAATCCGTACGCCTCCAGTGTCTGCTGAAGAAATCTCCATCTGATCCTGTCATAAGCTCTCTCCATATCCAGCTTAATAGCCATCAGGCTATGTCGCTTCGATGCTCGCTGAAGGTCCCACATCATCTCCTGAGCCAGCAGAACATTATGGAAAATGTTTCTGCCAGCTATAAACGCCCCCTGCTCCTGACTGATGATGCCAGGCAGAAGGGGCTTCATCCTCCGAACCATAATTCTGGCCACTACCTTATACAAGGTAGTGCACAGGCTAATGGGTCTGAAGTGACAGGGCTCGGCCGCCTCCTGACGCTTCGGAATGAGCGTGATAAAGGTAGCCTTCCAATCCCCTGGCATCACCGCCTGGGAGAAGAAGCACTGAATGGCCTCAACCACCGCTGTCTGAATAATACCCCAATAACGTCGAAAGAAAAACGGGGGAAACCCATCTGGTCCCGGAGCCTTGTCTGGAGCCAAAGCCCAGACTGCCTCCTGAACCTCCTGTGCCGACACCGGTCGGACCAGGGCTACGTTCTCATCATCTTCGATCCTCACATCCACCCGCGGAGGAGGGATGGGATCACTGTCGTCGGACTCCTCCTCCTCCGTCCATCTGGTGCGGAAGAAATCCAACAAGGTCTGACGAATGGAGGGCTCACCTTCCACCCGATGTCACGACCCATCTCGCAGCGAGTGAATCGTGCTCCGCTGCCTCCGAATAATCGTAGTCCGGTGAAAGAAACTAGTATTGCGGTCACCCTCACGCACCCACTGGACTCGAGATTTCTGACGCCAGAAGATCTCGTGCTGTCGTAGGAGGGAGTGGTGCGTCGCTAGAAGCCCCCGAAGGTCACCCATATCGCTCGATGAAAGCGTGCCTTCCAAATCTTCTTTCGACTGCAACTCGGAGATCACGGTCTCAACCCCCTCCACTCTCCGGAAGATATCGCCCACAACCTCGCGGTTCCATCGCCGGAGACGCCTCTTGGCTAACTCTAGTTTGCGCGACACCCGGTGCATAGCGTCACCACGCACCGGGAGATGCCATGCATCACGTACAATATCCCAGGACTGGGGGTACGATAGCCAAACCTTCTCAAAGCGGAAGGGGCTATGATGCCTGGGTCCCAGTGATGTAGAAATCAGCAGGGGGCAGTGGTCCGAGGCGATCCGAGGTAAGTGAGTAACCCTGCAGGTCGGAAAGAGAAGAAACCAGTCTGGGGACGCAAAGGCCCTGTCTAGACGCTCCCAAACCCTAGCACTGCCAAGCTGATTATTGCACCAAGTAAACTGAGGTCCTGAGTAACCTAAGTCCACCAGGCCCGTGCGTGACACAAAATCCCGAAACTCCCTCCTGTCCACTCTATCCGTGAAGGCTGCCCCTCCCCTCTTATCACCCGAACTCAGGATGCAATTGAAGTCACCAACTACAACTGTCGGGACACCCTGGGCAGTGAGACTCGCAATCTCCTGCCAGAGGACTCTCCTGACCCTGTGATTCGTGCTCGCATACACCCCACACAAAACCCACGGAGGAGCATCAGGTGCCGATACAACCATAACTACCTGCTGAGAGCAGTTGTGGAAGACATCAAAAGTCGCCACCCCACGCCTCCACAGGAGCAAGATACCTCCCGACAACCCCTGGGACTCGACTGCGTATGTCTCCCAGTCCCTCCCCAGACGTCGTCTCAGACGTGCAAGCCCCTCACCAGATAGCCGGGTCTCACTAAGGACGCAGATCTCTGGGCAATGAATTTGCACTAACCGTTTGAAGGAAGACATGAAGGACGGCTTGGCTGCCCCCCTACAATTCCAAGCTAGGATCCTCATGGATCACAGTCCACATAGTCGGCCTCAGACCCGTCCTCCCCCTGGTAAGCGGGGCCAGCCTCAGGTACGATGCCTGGGCCCATCCCCTGCTCGTCAGGAGTGGACTGCATGACTGCCGCCCTGATACGCTGCACGGTAGTCATGTGGTCCGTACCCTCTCCTGGTCTCGGTGGCGCGGCCTGACACCCCTCCGGAAAAGGCCTGAGGTGATCCCTGGCCCTGCTCCCGCTAGAGGAGGCTTCCCCCTGCTCATCCGCAACCAGGGGCAGAGGGCCAAACCGGAAGACTCCATCGGGGCCAGTACCACCCTGCACAGCCCATGGCTGTACCTCACTCAGGGGGGCGTGGCCACCGTGCTCTCCTCGAGAGGGGGGCTGTACCGAAAAGGCCCAGCAGACTCCTCGCCCAGGCCCTGCACCGCGAGTACGGCGCAACTCCCCGGGCCCGAAGCTGGCTGGGCCGTTGGGCCAGCAGCAGCTTGGCCCAAGGATGCAACCGCGGGCTGGGCCGGAAGGCCCACCACCCGCGGTTCCACAGTAGACCGCGCGTCCTGCTGGCCGCGCGTAACGTCGCGCGGGCCCAGCGGAACCTGGGCCCCCGCGACCACAGCACCGGGCGGTGCGTCCCTGGATGTGGACGCGCCGATGGCGCGCGGCGCGACAGCGGCGCGTGGCGCGCCAACGGCGTCAGCCGCGCCGAGCGCACGGCCCCCATCCTGGGCCGCCCCCACCGGCCCACGGCCCCGGCCCCGACGCCCGGCCCTCTGGGCCCGGGCGCGCTGGGCTGGCCCGTGCTGTTGGCCCCGGCCCACAACGGTAAGGGCCAGTTGGGCCCCCTGCCGAGACTCCCCAGCTGGGCCAAGGCCCGCCAGCGGCCTCGGCCGCTTCTGAATTTGGACGCGGGCCGCAGCCGCCCGGCTGGACTCCGGATCGGCCCGACTCGGGCCTTCGCCGAGACACAGACTCGGCCCCGGGTCCCCCAACTCGGACAGGAGATCGTCCGAGTCAGCTTGGAGGGGGCTGAAGGAGAGCGCCGGGAGCCCATCCCCCCCACCGGCGAGCGGAGACCGGCGGCGTGCCACCTTCGCTGGCTTTTGCCAGCCGTCGGTGTCCGCCGGGGACACTGGCGAAGTTGGGCGAGCCACCGGGGGGGGCGGCCGAGTCGAAGACGAACCGGGCCCCGAGTGCGGCTCACTCGTCTTCCCCGGCCGCGGCGGGGGCTCCCGATGGGGTATCTGTCGTGACGCCATCATCCAGGGACCATAGATCGGTCCCTGCGCCTCCTCCCCACCGCCCGAAGACGGTTGAGCAGGCCCACCCCCCTGGTTCGCCTCCGCCGGGGACGAACTCGAAGCCCCAGTAGCGCAAGGGGTCGCCGGAAAGCGGCAAGTCCCTGCCTGGTGGCCCATTCGCCCGCACCGGGAGCACAGGGCCGAGACACTTTCGAAGACGAAAGGCTGCCATCGCACTTTCGTCTTCCCCTGGATCAGCACTCCCGGTAGCAGAGGCTTGGTCGTGTCGACCACCACCTTCACACGGGCGAATCCCATCGCCTGGCGTTGCTCCGTGACGCTGTCCACGGCGACCGGCCGGCCCGCCCGAGCGGCAATATGGAATATGGTTGACGTAGACCAGTACTCCGGCGGCAGACGGGGCAAGCGGAGCCACACGGTGGCCGTCTGCACAGCCTCCTCCCCTGGTTCGAAATCGGGAACCCATGGGGTCATGGCGAGCAGTTGCCCGGCCACCACCCACGGGCCGTCGCTCAACGCCCGGTCCCGGTCCTCCGTCGACCAGAACCTCAGGGCCAGGTAGCCGTCCGCAAGCGGGACGGCCACCACCTCCTTCAACTTTGAGCGGGCGGCGACATCTTTCGCCACCCACTCTGCTGGGACGCGGCGGCCGAAGCTACGGGCCACCGCCGCCCTCCCTTCCCACTCGAGCCGGGCCGCCGCAATCGGTTCCTCCGGAGGAGTCAAGACCTCCGGGAAGCAGCGGCTCAGCCGCTCCACCTCCGCAGCCGTGAGCCACTGAGTCACCCACGGCCCCGGCCTCGTCCAAGCGTTAGGGCCCTTACCTTTTCCTCTCGCCGGTCCTTCCGTTGCCGTCCCCGCCGGTTGCTTCCCCTTCGGATCCATCGGAGGCCCTGCAAGGAAGAGGAGAGTAAGTAGTAGCAGCCCAGGGATCGCCGAGGTGTTCGTGTCGTTCGCCCCGCCGCCCGAAGACCTTGGGTGGCCGGCCTCCCGCGACACCAGAGAACCCCCGTCGCCTAGCACACCGCCGAGGGGTTCGCCGGTTTCTCAGTGCCCCTGGTCCGCTACGCCGGCCTCGTCTCAGGGCCACTTTCTCAGAGCCGAGCAGTCGTGTCGCTCGCCCCGCCGCCCGGAGACCTTAGGCGGCTGGCCTCTCGCAACACCGGGGAGACCCCGTCGCCTAGCACACCGCCGGAAGGTGCTCCGGCGGGATACTAGCCGTTGTGAACGTCGGTAACCTGTCAACGGCGGGATAGCCGTTGGCGCTTTCTCAGAGTTTCGTCAGTCGCTCCTTTTCTCTTTTTCCCCTCTCTTAGTCCTGGAACTTTATCCTCGTAGGTGATATGATAAATTTCTCCGAAAGCTTCTTCTTCAGCCAGCCAAACGGTGATGTTTGAAAATTTATAGTCTGGTGTAAAAGTCTCTCAACTTCAAAGCCACCAATCAGCCTCTTCTCTACACTGTATGTTCCGCAAGGAGGGCGAGGAAGGATGGGTCGCACTCAGCTTCTTTCAAGAAGAAATCCATCCATCTTGTCCCGGAGGGTCTTCTCTGAAAACGTCAAGAACGTGGGATTCCGACGGAATGTGCAAAGGAACTGCTCCTCCGACCACCCGAAGCTCTTCATGAGGCCTAATTTGGTCTTGAGCTGAGTTCAAAAAACTGTTTGAGCTACTCGAGCTTGACCCGGGCTTAGACGTGATAGTTGAGTTGAGTTAAGCTTGAGACCAAAAGGGAGGCCGAGTAGGTTCCATAACATTGGTTGCAAACTACACATTGGAATCAGTATGATCAAGCATCGAACAAGTATAACCATTGGTGCATACAGACCTCATAAATTTTAATATATGATGCAGAATGATTTCTACTGGAGGACATCCGTAGATTGACGATGAATTATGGTGCCTTTTGGGCCACTTATGTATATCGAAAGTTAAATAGAGTTGCTGATTGAATCGCATTTTTTATTATCCAACATTCTGGCGGTGTCCTCTGGGAGAGGTACGAAACTACCCCACCCCCTCTGTGCTATCTCTTTTATCTTATTTTTTTTGGATGTATTCATTCTAAAGTAGTACGATTTACCCGGTCTATCAAAAAAATATTATTTAAGTTGTTCTAGAAGCATTTTTGCTATTGACAATGAAAGATTTGATGAGCTATTTGATTGTTTCAGATTGGATGCAATAATGTGCAACCCAACACAAAATAGTTAGGTCAAGTCAGGACCTTTCCCAAGACAAATCTCTTAAAGGTGCCAACCAGCTAAGATAACAATTGTTAATTATTTAATCTTTAAACGTACATATAACATAGAGACACTTCCAAGATCCTACCATTTTGCTTTCCAAACTAGGGCTTTAATGTTTATTTACTTTGCTTGGGTAGAGGAATAACCCCTTATCCCACAAAATATTTCAAGTGCACATGTATAATGCATGATGATAGCAAAAAAGCATGTCAAGGTCTCATGCCATTTTTATATTTAATATCTTTCTTTATGAAAAAAATGGTGATGTGGTGACTACAATTTATTTAACTTTTATTTATTTCTTGACAGTAGACATAGTATTACATTGTTTACAAGATTGATGCATTGGAGGAAACCAAATTAATCATGAATTTTTTTTATATGATCAAAATGAAAATCATTTGTCTGATGAAGGAAATCTTATTGTACTTGTAGAGAATTTTGTTTAGTAAATTAAAAGTTAGTTTGTAACCAAAGAGCAAAGAATTTTAAGAATCAACGAATATGGGAACGAACTAGTGGTTGCTAAAATATCTTGTAGATGGAGTCTAGGAGTGCAAAGATTGTAATTACTTTTATCATTTTTTAGCTACACACTACTAACTCCGAATTTTTTATCTCTCCAAAGGTAGTAGCTTAATTTTTTTTTCTTTTACATATTTTATTTTTGGTAGCAGAAAAAAAATCCAAAGGTTTTGTTTAGATATACTATCCTAAAAAGTACATTTATTGGTAAGAAAAAATTAGTAGATCTTCTTCTGATAAATTAATTCGATAATGTCCAAAATTTTTCATTTCCTTTTCAAAAATTTGTTCTCAATTTAATATTCTTTTAGAAGAAATGTGGAGAAAGAGTACAAGAAATAGTTAAGATTGAACATGGTTTAATGAAAGGATGTGACCTTCATTTGATGAAATATTTTGTTCACAAGTTGATAGTTATTTGGAATATTCAAGGCCTTGAATAAATGAAGATTGTTTGAGCCTACATATTGATGAACATAATTTATTTCACATAAAAAGCTTTATTATATAATAGCTATCACTTATTATTCAAAAGAAATATGTTTCAGGGTTTTGCACATTTTACATTAAAATCTCTTATCAAGGATCAATTTTCCTTTCTTTTTTTTATTGTGTTTTAATTTTTATTTTTCTCTTTAGTAATACTATTCTTTTCCATTTCTATCTTTTCATCTATGTGCTTGCAACCTAACATTCCCTAACTTCGCCACACACATCCTCTGTCGCTCTCTTCTCTCCCACTTGTTACATTTAAATGCGATCCTAATAAAATTACCTTCCTTCCCTAATTTATTTCCTACTGCGATTCCTTAAGGTTCCTTCTATAAGTAAACAAGTTGAAAACAATTAATAGAAAATTCCAAAACCCCAAACAACCATTAACAATTTAGTAGTCAGCTATAGAGATCATGTTGATGCAACTGTGGCTTATTTGGAAGAGTTCATCTTGCTTTCTAATTCCCATTAGAAGATATTACTTAAATACTCTTCTTTTATTTATCTAACCTTCACTTGGCTAGTACAATCAAGAAGCGTAGGTACATTTTTTTTACAACTTTATTACATGTCACTCTAAGGGTACTTCACATTTATTTTACCAATTTTATAAACATTGGCATACAGTTAATTCTTAGACATGACATATGTGAAATATTTGACTGGCCATGTGCATCCAAATAAACGGAGGAACAGATACATTTGAGGGTCCTCCTTTATAACATTGTAAATGAATTTATGTTTCTAGAAAGTTTGGAAGTGATATTCCAGATAAAATCTGTAAGATATTTAGTTAAAAAAAATGTTATTCCATGTATTTCTCTATTCTTTATGTTGCAGCTAAGTTTTATCTTCTTTGGATACCTCATGACTTTCGTTGTATTAACTGTTTATATTCTTAATAATTTTTTGCATGTCTATCTTCCTAAATATATATATTTATATGAATATCCTTATAAAATTGCTATTTATATATATATCCCTATAAAATACTTTTTTTATAAGTACTTTATATATATATATATATATATATTGGCATGCTTGCCCATGCCATCTAATGCTATGAAGAAATGGGCTACTTATTATTAAAATGGCTGAAATAAGCTTAATGAGTGGATGTTAATTGGGAACTGGAACTCTGTTGCCACCAACAATAAGGCGTATATGTTGGAAGTAGCAGCAATTGTGCTCCATTAATGGGAGGTTTTAATATGAGGTTTGTATGAATGATTGAGTATTGGGACCGCATAGTGGTGACTACAATTGGATAATTTTGAGAATTAGTAACTTAACAAGGTTGATAATGGCTAGAATGATTGCACTAATGATCAGTGTCTCGTCAGGCGAGAAAAGGATTCTATCAAGTTCAGAGAGGTCTATAACCTTAAAAAAAAAAGCAAAAAAAGATTAGAGAGGCAATGTCTACCTCAAGAGATACAAAGACCATGGAATTCTTTGAAAGCATTTTCCAGGTTTTTTTTTTTTTTTTGATTGAAGTTGCATTATACATGTCAATTTCCATTTTATCTAAATACTATTTCTCATTTTAACTGATCATAGTCCTATTTAAAGGCCATAGAAATAGGTGTCACTTCACTTCTGGACTATGTCCTTTTAGGGGACGTAAACTTTCTCCATAAGCCCACAATACTATTTGCAAAAGGGCCCAACCGGCCCACATTATAAGGTTTTGATCTACTTTTATTATGTCATATTGGTCCAACCAAATCCAAATGCTCGATCTTTGTTTCATCGGGTCCATCCATTATTTTTCTCTAGCCAAGTAGGACATTTATTGATTATATCTACAAGCATAATTTGTTTCTGATTCCATATATATTTTTGATGAAGACAGACGCAATGGTAAGGTTGCTCCATTCTGACTCGGAGGTCACAGGCTCTATAACAATAGGAGCCTCATATACTTGCTATCTTTTTTATATATTTTTATGAGGCATATCATGAACTGAGAATGAGTTGGATTTCTGCATTTATATTTTTTTTGTAGGCGGGTATCAGCTAATTTTGAGTGAACAAAGATCAAGGCTTGCAAGCTTGCAATTCGATCATGCCAAACCGGCAAAATATATCATAAAGGAAAATAGATCATAAAGGAAGCGACCCTAGAAAGCGAGATGTGATATTGAAATATTTAAGATAGATTAGGACGGCAAGTATAGACTTGGGAATTTGTGGGAAGGGAGGATATGTATTGAAGAATTTACCATAGAGGATATGGCTATCAAAGGGGAATTATGGAGAGGAAGTGAAATGGGAAAGCGATGGGGTTATATGTGATAGGAGTTGCATAAAAGGAGGATGAGATGGTGCAAGTCAAGAAAGATATGGAGAAACAAGGGAGATCCATAAATATGCTACCGAAGAAAAATCTTAGCTGCAATAAATGGACAATTCAAATCTTAGAATATTCTCCCACTTAATACTCTTTACAGTTGATAAATGCGATCTCATTACCATTCAAATAAATAATATACATGCCTAACTATTATATGGCAAGTACGCATATTATATTGCATGGTTTGTTCATAACTATCAGATTTGTTTAATCCTAGGTTCAGAAAGCTAAAGTTTCAGGAACTTTAGCTCTAATCAGATATTTGTTTAATTGCTTAATTTTCAGCGAGTTGACATAGAAAACGTATAATTTCCAGACTTAAAAGTTATCATAAATTATTATTACTAGTAATTTTCATTTAAATGTTGTTTAGATGGATCGTTTATAAGCAAAAATGAATAAGAGAGTATTAGATGTTCCACTTACATACATACGCAGACCCTCAAAGTTGGGCTCATCCTTTTTGGTAAATTGAGATCTTGTGTTCTGGAGTTTGAGCTAAACAAACTGCTGAATGCATTTACTGTTAAATTTGACTAAGCTTGCTATTTATATTCCGATCGTAGTATCCAATAGAACATCTTTATACTATGTGCCAAGCATTTGCTCGGATGGTATTGTCTCTTGCTTATTGATGAGAGGGCCGAGGTTTAATTCTAACTCCATATTATTTCCTCCGACTTAAGTCTTAATTTTATGAGCTTGACTTAGGGATAAAAGCTGATTGAATACGGACCAGATATCAGCATATCCATATCAATGTTTGTTTTATCTGACGAATATAAATACAAATGCAGATATTAATCGGATGCAAAAGTTTATATTTATATTTGTTCTAAACGGATACAGATATAAATCGGATACTGAAAGTATAGATATACATATGGATATAAGTTGGATAATTAAACTTTATGATCGTAAAATCAAAGATTTTACTAAGTGGATGGTAAATCAAATATATAACCTATTAATATGGTTATATATTTTTTTTAAAAGCTAATGAGTTTTATATAAAATTAAATACGGTTACAAATAAAATCGGATATTCAGATACGGATCGGATAGTTGTCTATTCATATCCATATCCATTTTTCTATAATGAATATGGATACAGATGCAGATATTAGTTGGATGCTCGAATATTTATCCATGTCCAGATAGATTCAAATACGAAAATGGATTCGGACAGATATTATCTAATCCACTTTTATTTCTAACTTGAATAGGTTGCCTAGTAGCCTGGGTTCCATAACTAGGTAGGCAGAGGAGGGGTGGGTTGGTCCCCTAAGAAGAAATAACACCTCAATGATGGAGAAAGAATTCTGGTGCTAGATGTGAGATAGAAGTTCTAAGTTATTTGGCTCTCATGAACGATTGCTTTATGTAGATTGGTGCCGAGGATGGTTTGCCTTGGTTGAAAGGAAAGGTTTAATGGCATGACTCAGCTCCTTATATTTTCAGCGTGAGAAGCTTGGAATCCACCAGCTCAAAAAGGTTGCTTGAGATTTCCACATAACGCAGCCTGGTGGAGAGCCCACCCAGCTTTGCAGATCATACACAGCTGTGGTTGGAGATTCTTTGTTTAGTTTCAAAGCAATAAAAAGGTGCTGAGAATCAAAATTCTCATTGGTGATTGTTGATAAGACACTTATCATCTTAAAATTTCTTCACATTTCATTTTATCCCCTCATGACATGTTTGGTTTGTGACGGAAATTTAATCGGAATCGAAACAAATTGAAATAGAAAATTAGAATGGCCATATCTCCCGATGTGTTTGGTTCGAAATCAGAATGAAATTTAAATACACGAAAAGAATAGAGATCGAGTTTTGAGGGATTTGGACGTTTCTATTTCTTTTGGAATCGGAATGAGAATGAAACTCCTTCCAACCAAATTGCTCGAGTGGGAGTTACTCATTTTTACTCTCATTTTAGGATCTAACTCTCCTAACCAAACATACCCTAAGGTATTATTTTTTTAAAAAAGAAGGCTCATAAAATTGGGGATATATCACACTGGAAAAGGAAAGAGATCACTGTAATGGGTTTGGATGGTAGTTCCTATCATGCTCCTTTGGTCCACAGGCTCCTTTTTGTAGAGTACATAGAAAAAGAAGGATAGCAAAGCAAGTAAATAAGGGATTAGCAGTGTGTGGTTGCTAATAATTGGTAGTTGTTATGGTGGAGGAGATATTACATAACCGTGCATGAATTACATTCTAAAAAATTTCAATAAGGAGTGGTTTTTTATTAGTAATCTAGATTATTAAAAAAAAAAAATCCTCATCAATCATATTCCATATTCCATATCATGTTATTAGATGGTTAAAATTCATCACCATCAAGATATTATTGTATATCATGATTAAAAAAATTATGCTAAAATTATAGCAATCACTTGATGGCCCCAACTCTCTATCATTCTTCAAATAATTTAACTCCATGGTTAAAGTTACATATGAAAAGTTGGAGTTCGAATAGTATAGAGCATTATCATCATTTTATCTAATTTGATTCATGATAGCTTGGAGACTCAAAATCTAGAATAGCTATGCTCGCCACCTACATGCATGTATAGATAGAAAACCCTTCTAAATTGAAAGCAGTGAATTCCATCTCTTTTGTTGCATTTGTGAATGGAAGGGGGTGTATTTGTTTACAAAGCTAGTATATCAATCAAAAAAAGATAATTTTATTACTAAACCTATCGTCAATTACAAATAATAGAATAAAAGAAAATAAATTTAGTTCTCTAATATAATTTATACATATTATTGGATACTGATTTTTTTAGAATATAAATAAGGAATATTTATATAAATGGCTGTACAAAAGCCCTACATCTACAATTTATTATTATATATAAAAATATTTATTATTGAATATTGATTTTTGTGAATATAAATAGAGATACATACATGGATTCATGAAATGCTAAATCTATAATTTATTATTAACATAAAATCAGTATATTAATATAATGATTAAAATAAAAATTAAAAGATGTAAGTGACTATTTTGACATGCTGGGAGGGGATGGCCAACAAAATCCTCTCAACTGATGATAGAATTGGAAATGGTGGGGTCGTGTAGGTCAGGAGGTGGGTGGAAAAATTAAGAAGGGTAGATATTTGATGTGAATGAGAAAGGAAAGTTCCGACCTTTCATATTCCATTTATATGATCATATTTTTTACATCAAATATAATAAAAAAAATATCAACTTAATTTTTTTAAGTAAAAATCTATATAAATAAAAAAGAAATTAAAACAACTGTAGCTAGCGTTTAAGACTTTCGGAAAGGCTTTGGAGCAAGATAAAAAAAGAAGTGGTGAGGAAAGCAAGAAGAAAGATAAGATCTAAAGCAAAACTGAAAATATTCGGACAAGAGCCGTGATGGAATCTCTTGATAGAAAGGAAAGTAATTCTACCAACCTTTTGGATTTCTAATGAAGTGCGTTATATAGAATGCCCGTTGAATGAATAAAAGGAGTAGATAGAGGGTAACAAGGTCTCGAGTCAAAAAAAGAAAAGATTCGAACAAAATTTTGAGCAACTCAAGAAGTTAGTTGATCAAGATTGATTCAAAATCTAAGTTTCACAAAAACTAAATCTCCTATCAAGTTGATTGGAAAATTTATCAAGCTAACTCGGCTAAGCTTCGTGTTCATCCACATCAAATTAAAAATAAATTAATTTTAATTTTATTGAAAATCCAAAATCCAAAACTAAATCAGTATTGCACTAGACCTGACCCAACGGGATCCGGCGAGCATTTGTACCTTGTTGACCTTACCCGCTAATGCAGCGATTTCAAAGCTGTCACCTTTTGGGAGGCGTCGCTGTCCAAGTTCACTGCTCGCGCTCTCACTGCACCGCCCGCCTGACTCGAGATTCCGTTTTAGCTTTTTTCCTCTCTATTCCCCTGTTTCCACTTTATGATCTCCAAAACCACCGTCGCGGAAGCGAGGAAAGGCGGCTCCTTTTTATCTTCTCCTCCATTGTAGCCGAGAAAGGGAGAAGAGACTTCGCGGGAATAAACGCGACCGATCCACCGGCGGTGGCGGGAAAAGCTCAGGAGTGTCCTCCCCCGTCCGCCCCCTCGCCCAAATAGCAAATCGAATCCGTGAGTCATTGCCCTTTCTTTTGCTTTTTTTTTTTTTCGGCCGGGGGGTGGTGGGGGGGATTCCTTTTACGTTATTTTTTCAGTCTACCTTCCTCGTAGATATGCTTTACGTGAGTTTGATTTGATTCGGGTGCCTTTTTTGCGGTTTTCATTAGGGGATTAGGGGATTTTCTGATTGATTTTTTTGCCCTTTGTTGTATGCTCTGATTTTGAGGTTTGGATTATTGATATCTATTCAACTTCTGGCACCAGTTTCTTTTTTCGATTATTTGAAATTGCTAGTGGTTTGTTAGGTTTTTAAGTTGAGCACAAAGTTGAAATATCTGTATCTTGTTCAAAATATACTTGTTTTCATTTTGGTCGATGCAATTATTGTGGTATTTGAAATTCAGTTTTTTTTTTCAATGTAATGCTTCAGTTTACTTATATGTCTAAATGGAATGTTAATCATTTGTGTTAGTTTTCCATATTATTCAAGTTTTGCTATGACATATGTGTATAGGATAGTGCATTTGGGATTTCTAAATATTTCTGGCATTTTGTATTAAACTTCATTTTGAAATGGATACTGAAGATCTCCTAGGTTTTAATGTGACACTTTCTTATGGAAACTTGGACTTAACTAGTTAACTTTATGTTTTTACAACTTAAAACATAACCTGAAACGCCTTCCACTTCCTTTGCTCCCAAACTGAATCTTTTGGATTCTCTTATGTATTTGGGTCTTAATGGCCTGGAGGAGCTAAGATCGTTTTCATATTTATATTGTCATTTATGGGGTGTTTTGTACTTCTTCAGTAAATTATGCAGGTATCAATGGAGAACTCAGAGGTCTTGAATGCAGGATCTTTACTTTCAATGGATGACTCTGCGATATTAAGCTGTAACCATAATGGGAGTGATACTGTTGGCAATGATTCAGCAGTTTATGAGAAATTTCTCCTTGATGATTTGGATTCTTATATGAATGATATCAATTCACGTCTGACTGTCTCAAGAATGGTGAGTGATTCTGTGATCAAAGGGATAGTAAATGCTGTAACAGAGGAGGCTTCTGAGAAAATTGCTTCAAAGCAAACAGAAATAGCAGTTCTGTATGAAAGATTGCAGCATTATGAATCTGCTTTAGCTGAAGGGAACAGGCTAGATTCATCCACGATGATGCCAGAAGCATCAATACCTATACGTAAGCCCCAGAGGAGGAAAACAGAGCTGCATCAGCAGTCTTTAAATGAAGAGGTAGACTGCGATTATTATACCAAAAATTTTGGGAGTTTAAAATTTGCAGCAGAAGAGCATCTTCAAAGGCTTAAGGAGGAACTCAGGGATGTGAGGAACATGATATCTTTCAATAAAATAAATTGGTGTTCCAAGGATATTGAGTTGTACAGCATCCAGGGGAAGACTATGGAGAAGTTGCACGTTGTAGATGGATATGCTGATGCTTTGGAAGTATTACTAGCAGCATTATGTGAACCGGCTGATAGCACTTGCTTCTCATTGAAGCCAATGTTAAGTGAGCATGGAAAAAAATGGGAACAAGAGATTCAAAGGGAGGTCAGGGATATTATCATTCAAGGTTTTGACAGGGAACTTCAGGACGAGTTTGAAACAAGGTTATCTGAGAAAAGGAGTCTTGTGAACACATTAAACAAGAATTTGCAAAAGATGGTTGATGAATTTTCCACTATTCATCAAGAACTTGATGCTATTGCTATGCCCTTGTTTAGCTCAGACTTTGGGCCATTAATTTCTTATTATGGCCTTGAAGGTTTGGAAGAGTGGAGTACTCTTAAAAGGAAGGACCACCTACCTCGGAAGGTTTTGGGTAATCATCATATAGCACACACATCTCATTGTGAGGAGAGTGGTAATGTCTCAGAGAAGTGTGGGGATTCTGTAAAACCCACCCTAACTGACTCCCCACAATTGAAGTGCATGACGAAAGATGAACTGATGACCTACTATAAAACTGAAATGACCAATATGAAGAGACAGCATGATTTAGCTTTGCAAGAGAAGACAGAAGAATTGTTCAGCCTCAAGCGGGAATTCCTCAAGGAAAAAGGTTCTAATCCTTCACATTTTAGGAAAGATAAAGAATTTGAACTGTTAAGGAAAAAAGTTGTCGAGTTCATTTCAAAATTGAATGAGATTATCTTGGAGAATGAAAACTTGCCTATTATTCACAATGACCAAGACATGTTTCTTGGCCTGAAGGAGAGGATGTATACCCTGTTTTTTGAAAATCAGCGGCTGCAAAGTTTCTTAGAACAAAAAAGAAAAGAGGTTGCTTGTTCAGAGGTTTCAAATGAAACAAATCAAACTTTACATTGTTCGTCCATAGAGGAAAAGTTCTCAGAGCAGATTAAGAAGCTGAAATTGGATATTGAAGACATAAAGTTAGAAGCTTCCATTAGAGATGAAATACAAAAGATCATCTTAAGAGAGTGGGTTGGTGAACTTATAGATGACATGGAGTGTTTAGATATGGAGTGTTTAGATGACACCTACTCCACTATTTACAGAAAATCTATAGAAGATGTCATTGCTAGGGCGAATCATATTATAGTAAAATGTGACAAGGAAAAGAACTCCATTGCAGGAGCGCTTGTAGAAAAGGAGAAGGTGTTGTGTTTAGAAATTGAAGCAAACAATAAGTTGAAGCATGAAATTGCATCCCTATCAACTTTGATGAAAGCAAAAGAGAAATTTGCATTAGAGACTGAATCCAAATTAATGCAACAGAAGGAACATTTGGTTAATATGCTGAGAGATCAAGTCAGTAAGCAAGATCTATATATTCAGGAGAGCAACAAGGAGTGTGATTCTGTTAAGGGTAGATTGGATGAGACTTTGCAACAAATTCATCAATATGAAGTTGAAGTAGCTGAACTGAATCAGAAACTAAAGCTTGTTTCTGATGCTTTGGAGGAAGCAGAGAAACAGAAACACATCCTTCAAGGCATTGTTGAAGAGAAACAAGAGATGCTAGCATCAACCATCTCAAAGGAAGAACGGCATAAAAAGGGGATGGAGTCCATGGTTGTTTCTATGAGAGAGTTATCAAAAGCCATTTTGGACTGCGAACGTAGGATGGCAAGCAGTCTTGAAACTAATGAATCAAGGTGCTTCTTTTCATCATTTCGCACATGCATTTTCTTACTAACTTTTACTTGAAATATGGCTAGTTTAGCTGGCTAATTCTAGACCTGAATGTAAGCCCTTTCCTTGCCTATACTACAGCCTGAATTTTCCTTGGACATGGATTAATGAATCATGCAGTTATTGGCTAGCTTCTTAGAAATTAGAAAACCAGTATGTTATTGTTGACAAAGCTGGTTAGATTACTTTCTTAAAAACAATGATGCACTATACTTTGTGTACTTTGATGGGCAAGTGTATGCGTCAACATTTAGTTAAGATTAGAAAAATTATGAATATTAACTTCTGTCATAAGCAAGCAATCCCATGACTTTCATTCTATTATTCATCTCTTAAAAAAATGCTTGTCCCCTTCTTTGCTGGCATGGATTGCTGATTACTTTTTCCACTGCATCCTCTTATGTTATGATCAGATACAGACTGTTGCAGACAGTCCTCAATAAACCAGAAAAATGCAAAGTTGATGGTATTTTCTAAACTATACTGATAGCTCAGGGGTGGGTCTTCTTGACTTTTTTTTTCTTTTTTTTTTAATTTTAAAGTTATCTTATGTTGACATAGTTGGGTCATTGATGTAGTCCAAGTCATAATGAAATCCATAGAGAGTAGAGTTATTGCCCTATATAAGTAGAAAAGTGGCAGCATAAACAGGCCAAACATGAGCCAAGTTGGGCTAGCTCTAGCTCGGTTCATTTTATGTTCGAGCCAAGTTTGAGCTATTCACAGACAACTTGTTTAAGAGATCTAATGAGAATATAAGATTATTTGAGACTTTTATTTATATAATTTGTAGCAATAATCTCAATTATATTTGAATACTATAGTTGTAAGACGTTTTCTTCTACATAATCAATGTTCATTTATAATAAATAATTATAAAATAATTATATTATTATTTATGTCACATAATAATTATTAAAATAATATATTTTGCATATGAATCATTTATATATTAGTATTCGAGCTAACTCGAGCTGAGCTTGAGCGAGCTAACCCCAGCTCTAACCTGGCTCGTTTCTTAATCAAGTGAGCAAATTCTGAGCTAAGCTTGAGCTCATTTGCAACCCTATAGGAAAGTAGGTTGCCATTTTTAGCTTAGTTTCTTTTTTTTTTTCTTTCAAAACTAGAATATAAGTTCTGTAAGGTTGGAGTTGCATGGAGTGACTTTATTTTAGTAGGATAAAGAGTCCCGTAGCTATAAGCCAAACTAGTCCTTGTTAACAAAAATTTTCTTTTGTCTCTTGTGAAGAGATAGCTGCGGTATTCCCTTGTTAAGCCACAGGAACAGTCCATTTTTCCGCAAGCATAAAAGGATGTCATTCTTCTTCTTGCTTGGGCTTCTTTAAGAAGACGGTGTTGCCTTTGTTCATGGTTTCTTTGAGAAGTTGGTGATGTTTTAGTTATCCCTTGCTCCTCGTCACTTGCACTGCATTACACATGCTCCTGCTGTAAACCAACAAAATTCATACAGAATAAAAATGCATATTTAATGCTTATATCAATCTGTTTTACATCCCTTCTTACATGTGCATATACTTGATTGCAATGTAGTACTCTTTGGGACTTTTTGGTGGACTTGTTGGTTGATGCAGCTACTCACAATTGATTGTTATATTTAGGATGCTCTACCTCTCTATTTAACAGTATCATTGCCAAATATTGAGTTTACCGGGGAATTTACTATGATTGTTTTCCTATCTAATCAAAACCTGAATTCTCGTCTCATCTATAGGGGTTCACTTTTTAAATTCAGGGTTGCCATCCTTATCGAGGTTGGCTGTCTTTGTCTACAAAAGTTTAAATTCTTCCATATGATATTTATCCTAGTTTTCTTACATTCTTTCTCCCTTTTTTGCATAAGCATGGAAAGCAAACAAAATGATTCAACGAGGTTTAATGTTTTATTTTGGATCACCTTTCATCATGCCAGCCTTAGCTGATATAGATTCCTTTTTTTTTTTGTGTGTGTGTGTGCGCGCGGGGGGGGGGGGGGGGGGGGGGGGGGGGGGGGGGTGTTGGACCATGACATGCTGAAACTGTAAAAAAAAAAAAAGTAACAATTCAGTGATAAAAAAAATCATGAATTGAATAAACATGATCCAGAAAATGGAAATATTCTATTTTTTTTCAACAATGTTGTGTTAGCTTTTCATATCTACTCTTCTCAATTTCAAAATCAACAATGGGGCATCCAAATCATTGATCCCCAATGCTGGTGTCACCAAAAATGCCTAGAAACCAAAAATCATTTGTTTTGATAGTCTCAAACCTATGCATCAACTAGGTGCAAAAATGAACAGTTAAAAACTTAAAATGATATAAGACTATGTTTTGCTCTGATATAAGCATTAAAATCGATTGATTTCCCCAAGTATGGCTATATAAATTCCTTGCACAACTTCACTATGAATTTTTGGATACTGGTAGAAGTAATCAATAAGCTCTAGTAGAGCTGATGGCGACCGGGGAAAACTTAAAACACAGTTCTGTTCTTAAGAAAGTTCTTACAAAGGAAATTATATGGCTGAACTGCAAATTTAGTTAATATGTATGATAAGTTATCACAAAGTTTTTAGCATCCAAACTTTATCTTGTACCCTGCTGTCTCATATCAATAAAAAGCAAAGGATTTACTAACTAAATCTTCACTCTTTTTCTTAATCCTCATTAGGAAAGGTTGGTTTGATTTCTAAGTCTTGGTAGACCTTGTAGGAAATAGGATATTCTTGTGTGATCTATACACATCAGTGCAGTCGTGCACTTCTAACTGCTAACGGCTACTCATATTTTAAGTTGTTTTAAATTGACACTTATGCTGGTACATATTCCATGAGCTGAAATTGATGGATTTTGTTTGATTAATAGGTTAAAAATACTGAGCCATCAGTGTGGTCAACTGGTGCAACAGGCTAACTTTGTCAAAAGAAAAGCCTTGTGGTACAAACAGGGCTTTGAAAGAAGATGCTCTGATCTTCAAAAGGCTGAAACCGAGGTTTGTATTCAAGAGAGTGCCTCTTTTACACATTGCTAGACATTTTTTTATTACTTGGATAATTTTGGTGAAAATGCTGGAAGTGGTTATTCTTTCGGGTAAATACCTGTGTATATAGAGTAACATTTGATTTGGTTTCAAATTCCGATGCATCTTGTCCTAATAATTAACATTATAAGAACCTCTCTTTAAAATTTTTGCTTTTTTAACTTACTGTTTCGTGATATTTTCCTTGTATCTCAGGTTGATCTATTAGGAGATGACGTTGATGCCCTTTTGCATCTTCTTGAGAAGATATACATAGCTCTAGAACATTATTCTCCAGTATTACAACACTATCCTGGAGTAAGAGGATTGTCCTTTTTCTTGTTTTCCTTTGGCATCTTTTACTACTTATGCTTCTTCAATAAGAGAATATTTGGTTGTTAAAAGAAAGTGGAAGATTGTGTGTTTCTTGTGATTGTCTAGGCGGTAGACAGAAAATGCATTGGCTTAATGGCACTAAATAAAAGTTTTTCTATATCATTTACACAACACTATTGGTTTTTTATGTTGTTGGTTGTTCTTATAGAATGATGATTAGTTAGATATTGTGGAGCAGGGAGAATGGTTTGCTCACTTTCTTATTCTTCATGTTCTTTTCCATAATGTGCGTTATGTGTCTGCACCTTTAGTTTATAATGGTTTAGAAAATCTTACTATTTTGTGGCTATATTTATCTATTTTTCCTTTGCTTCTATTTTCATAGCTCTGTTATTCTCTTTTTTTTCTTTTGAGCAAATATGGTGGCAAGCTACCAGAATTTGATTTTCATTAGTTCATAAAGTAGTGGAGAAAGGGTCCTTTGGTTGGAGCCAACCTTATTGCTAACATGTTATTCACTTGTGATAAGCCCCTAGTCATTTTCTCCTTCCCTCTATTATCATAGTTACGTCCATTATATTTCAATATTAGCATCTTATTCACTTGAAGACCAAATGCTGAAGTGCTTATAGGGCATTAAGTTGAAGTTATTGCAATTACAAGGGATTCACGCCCACCAAATAATATGTCAACCTAAAGGATGTGTTAATCCTATGCACCCTAAAAAAGAATGAAATGATACACATTAATAGCACATTGAAGTTGGATTTGTGTAGTATCTTGGGCTAATAGAACTTTCTATAGCACATGTTCCCCTCTAAGTATGGAAAATACATCAAGTATTAGTTACAAAAACCAACCATTTGTTATAATATAGCTGAAAGATAGGGAAGGGAGCAGATATGACAGGTTTTTTTAGCAACAAAATTATGAAAAAGATTAGATAAGAAGTGTCCAACATGCTAAGCTCAAGGAAGAGTGGATTCAATTTTTAGAGTTGCAATATACTACATATGAGATGTTACAAGCACTAGAAACTATTGAAATAACCAAGGAGCTAAAATTGCGAAACTACATCGCTGGTGGCAGGACAGTCCATAAGCAAGCCTAGATGGTGCTGGGAGGTAGACAAAGCATTATTAGTAGCCTAGAAGGCAGCAGTCAATAGTGAAGACGGTCTTACCCACGTCAGCAGTGCTTGTTGGCCCCAGAGGGAGCCTTGAGTAGTGATGCAGGTACCTAAGTGAACAAACAAAATTGTGACATCAGCTTCATTGGAGAGTTCGCTGACAAGGCTTGCTAGGGAAGCTTGTAATGATACGAGTCGGTGATTTAAGTAAATCTGGCAATAGATTAGTGAATAAGGTATATAATGTGGTAATATGAGACCTTGGCTAGATGGTGCCACTGATGCAAATGGAAGAACATCCACCAACAGATGTCATGCTTAGAAATAAAAAAAATATTTGAGTCTAGAGGCTAAAGTCTTAAGACAATCCCAGAGACAGCCATTTTACAAATCATAGGCCTCTTTACCAAGAAAATGCTTAATGGCCATCTCAATTTAGTGAGAAGATATTCACCTCCCTAGAATGACGCTTTGCATTTTAATGTGTTGATATTAAAAGTTTCTGAATGGGTCCACATTCTATTGTGGAATGTTAGAGTAGGAATATGTTTTATAGGGAGCAAGAAATCAATCAGTGAGAACATCTAGTAGATGTCTAAAATAGTAGGAATAATTTTTCTAAGTATTGAAACCATGGTACACTATACCATATTGAACCAGACGGTACGGGAGGTACCGTATTATACTGATTTAGTACCGATACACGGTAAAAGAATGTCGGTACGCCGAACCAGCCCCATACAGTACCATACCGATACAACGATGGCGTGGCACTGGTACAGGGCCCGGTACCGAGATGATGTACCTTGATTGGAACCATATAAGAACTCATGATGGATTTGAAATCTAGGAGCATAGCACATCCAATGTCTACATTGGATATGTATCAAATACTAACACTCTTTTGACACTTGTTGGATACATGTTCCATACTTGTTAAAGTATCATATTTTTCATTTTTTTAAAAAAAAACTCCAGATACTTCTGAATACCCTAGGATACTTCCTTGATATTTCCAAAAATGATCGGGAGGGTGTTTTCTTGTCTTTTTTTTTAATGTTCACGTTTTAATGGTGAATGGTCGATTTTAATCTGTGATGTTAATATTAAAACATTTAGCATGAATTTAGATTTATTGATTTGAATGATGACTAAATTTTAAACTTGATAAAGTTGATGCTATGATAAAAAGTATGGAGAATGTAATTGCAGTAGCATACTATGCTTTATGGGTGCTTTTTTGCATACATAACTATGTATATGTGTGCATGTATGTGTATGTAGGCACATATATTTTGTTGACATATGCTAGCTATAGTGTCCTATTTTCAAGGGTCTATCACCATGTCCATATCGTGTCGCACCTATATCCTGTATCCATGTCCATGCTTCATAGATTTGAATATATTAAAAAAGCATTAGAACAATACAATACATTGAAGCTCTTAAGCTTAAGTTGGATATTTAGGAATTGTATGACCATATCATGGTTAAGGGTAGTTCTTTCTTGCAATGTCAAGTGAATTTAGAAACGGAGCTACTGAAGCTGAGATCCTAAAACATGTCATTATGGATGAAAATGCTGTCATGCAAAATTTCCCTATCAACTGCTTATGGTGATATACACTGGTTATTTGAATCGGTAGATCACTTGTGATTCTTATAAGTGATTGCAATCTACCTTATCATTCATTATGCATCTTTTTAAAATTCCTGTGTACATAATAGTTTGTTTTTGATAGAAGCATACATGTGCAGTAATACATCTTATATATGTAATAGTACAGTATGCATGCATGCCATTTTGACAGTACAATAGTACATCATGGCTAAGAACAACCATTTTCTACTTATTGTATTCAATTCCAGTTCCTCTAAGTTGCTTTCAGTGCATATTCATATCTTTACTTTTTACAGTTAAAACAGTCTACTGTCTGTTGTTGTATATTTTTTCTTTCTTTTAATTCAGTTGCTGATATTTATCCAAAAAAGAAAAAGATCAGGCAAGGGTCCCTTACACAGTTTATGCTTTTTTTCTCTAATATAAATCAGGGCTGAAGCGTGTGTTTGGAATTGCCTTACCAAGCTAATGCCAGTCTTTTGGATTAACGAGGTTCTTTTTTCTCTAGCAGGTTATGGAGATTCTAAAACTGATTAGAAGAGAAATGAAAAGAGAGAGTACTAAATAAGCATCATGAGTTACTTATTTAGGTGACTGAATACGTGATTCTTCTATAATATGCCTTCAAATTACCTTCCTTTACATGCTCTAAATTACTGTTACCAGTCTATCGGAAATTTTGAAACTTCTGCACCCATCTCACTTGTTGCACGCGAATATTACTAAGCGTTATGATCTGCCTATGCTTTTGCGCTTCAGGTTAACAGGATTGTGATAACAAATCCACTTGAACATTTAATGAACCAGTGCGTGCAGACAACTTCAGAAAGAAGTCAACATTGCCAAGGCGGAAGATTTTGTTGAAGCAACCAAGAACCTCAGTTTTTTCCACCACCAAAGCAAGCAGTGCAGCTATTTTGTCTGCTAATCAGGTTACATATGTTTGCTGACCCTGATGTTCATGTCCAAGCCCTCTAGACCTCAACATCAATGTGGACTCCTCTTTTTGCAACTAATGATGAGAGACCAAAAGTGTTGCTGATTAAAACATGGTCAGGCTACATTATAGATGTCAAGGTGTATTCACTTGTTATATAGTCTCCTTATCCATGAGAAGGTGTGTAAAAATGGTTGTTAACACATCTGATGGGTTGCCAACAAGGGAGTTAATGAACTTCCACTTAGGCCAATTGCCTTTTGGAAGCTCCGATTTTGCTTCCATATTGTGATGAGAAGTTAGAAATTTCAGTTGCTAGACCACTGAATACATACTGTAATTATACATCAAATGATTTGATAATAATGAACTTGCAAGTATTTAGTGTTTCCACAACATGATATGAGAAATTTTGTATCTCTTAGCATTTGTTCCCAGATGGCGGAAGTAATGTTAGCACATAAAGCAGCAAGATTTGGTGAAAGATGAGAACAACAAATACTGGGAAAGTAGTTCGAGGTAAAGTATGCAGTCTCGGTACCAGGCTCCATATTGGTGCTTCTTTGTTATTGTGTCAATGTTTCTTTGTTATTGTGTCCATACACCTGATACGGAGGCCAATTCGGCATATTGAATGTCGTACACTTTCTATACTATATATCAAATGGACGGTATGGTATGTTCTATATTGTTCGGTTCGGTATGGTATACTACGATTTCAGGCAGTGATTGTAAAGCCTTTCCTATTGTTAGTATCAAGTGTCTGATATATAAAGTGATATATGCTTCCACATCGAGGCCATCAGCGGACCTCACTTATCACACACCCAGTTTATACTTCTGTGGGATGATAGCAACTCCAAGGGTCACCATTAATGTAAACCCACAAGCTACAAAAGGTTGTCACAGAATTCCACAAGCACTATTCATATCAGGATATCATTGTTTGACAGCAAGGCTAGTCTTGCAGGTATCTGCTAGTCTGGATGGGTTTAAGGATGTTAATCCAGCAAGTTCAGCACAAAATTTTGTTATGCACAGTTTTAGAGCATCAACTTCTGTAATACAGTGCAATTATGAGATATCAACATCAAACAATCCAAGTGATAGCAGTGCAGGTCATTTCATCATCCTTCCAACTATATGGCCCCAGCTTGAAGGAAAGTGGTCTAGCAGGTTAGTTTTATTGCAGAATTCAGATGATATTTCATGGCATAGAGGGATATGATTAAGATTGTGGTATGCCTGCAATAAAGGGAGGATTTATTACAGCCAAGCAGTACTAGCAGCAGCAAGGAAAGAGTATGTTACCTTTGCTCAAGGATTAGTTGTAAAAGGAATATAAGGAAACATGATTAGCCACACAAATATTTTGCATTTGCATTATTAGTTATATGTTGCTCAAGTTAAGAAATAATTAAAATAATGCATAGCATAATGAAGGGTTGCATTCTAGATCAATATGAAGACTGACCAAAACAACAAGAGAAAAAAATTGAGAACCCCATGACCTTTCCATTCCACTTCTCCGCCATTTACATTGTACACCCCGAAACTTTGCAGAAGCGAATACAAGCCTTGAATTGATAAAAAGAGAGAGAAAGAAAAAACAGAAATTGCATGCGTTGACTATAAAAGGTCACACAACTGCTGAAAGTTTCAACGCCGACAGAGCTGCTAGTGACAGTTGAGCAATATTCCTGTTTATCTTTCTTCCAGCTTCGATGTTTAAATGTGTTGCTGTAAGTAAACACCTTCGTTGATATTCAGACAACTTTAATCAGATCAGCTTCCATGATCACCTTTAAATTCTTTCATGAAATGATTCCAAGCCAGCAATGCTGCTCCAACAGCCGGTTCCACCTGCAGTTGAGAGTTAAGTGCTCAAAGGGGCAAAAAGAATAAACAACAATAATAAAAAATAATAACTGAAAGATCACACAATCAGCCATTGCATGAAAGTATCATGGTAAGAACTGTAAAAATTGGGAACCACAAGAGACGGATGAGAAGATTTATGAACCCATATATCATTGAAACAAGGTCCTTCATGCCATCTGGTTCAACATGTTAAAGAAAATGCAACTCCATATGGAACAAGAGATTCTCTCACATCAGTGATGCGACGAATTCAGCTACTTCTCTGCTGTAGCCAATCATCTTGGCATGAGACAGATGGTGTTCAGAAGCATGGTGCTCAACAAGAATTCCAGAGTAAAGGAAGTATTTACATATTTTAGTTTACAAAATAGGATGTATTAATATACTAAATTGCAAGAAATAGATAATTAGACAAATGGTTATGGTGTCATTAAGTAGTCTGACCATGGAAAAGCTGATAATTCCACTGAAATACACAAGAAGGGGAAGTAAGCGTTGATTTAATTTCTACAAATACAAACAGTTATGAAAAGAATCCCGGTTACTAGAACTCCACCTAGTCTTTATCGCTCGGTAAATGTTCACCAAAATTCTCTAACCATCTTGTCAAATTCCATGGTTTTGAATCGTAACCATATGCTCCTTTTCTAAAACCTTCATCAGTACAAATAAATGTAACAAGATTTTTGACTGCCAGAACTCCACCTTGGGTGCGTTTGGTTTGTGATTGGAATTGGAATTAGAATGGACTGGAATGGAAATCGGAATAGCCATATTCCCTGCACATTTGGTTCACGGCTGGAATAGAAATTGAGCAGAAAATCAATTAAATAGAGGGGTATTTTTGGAAAATCAATTAAACCACACCCAATATAAGAAGTAGAAATAGTATGGATAAAGGCTCACACATGCTGATTTATCTAACTCATGGAGAAAAATAATTTCACAGAAGTATAAAAAATAAATAAATCTTATAGTCATAGACACCATCGAGTACCACCATTTCTACCTCTGCATAAAAGTATGAATTGGAGATTTACACACCTTAGGTCGAATAGGATGAGCACCAGGGCAGACCTTGGAGATGCGGTTTATGACTTCCTTCCCAATATCCCATCTCTTGTTAGCTTCAAGAACACCTCCAACCATAACAAGTGGGAAAGGATCCTTTCCATCTGCAGCTAAAAGCGCCAATTAAAATCCCGACGCTTGTAAGAAACCAGAATGAGTAAAAACTTTCTGGATTATCATAGTTTACCGCACCTTCTCCACACAATCTTAGTCTTCGGACAACAGCTATGACACTATCAACCAATTCTTGAACTGCGACATATAATACTTTGTTTGCAACTTCATCACCATCTTCAGCTGAAGATACTACTACCGGAACAAGTGCAGCAATACGAGCCCAAGAGGGATCAGCATAGGTCCAGCTACACCACATAAAATGAAAATGTAAATGCTTGTCTGTGAGCTTAATTTTCTAGCTTACCATACCCATGGAACTGAATAGCTGGAAAACATCTGTAGCATGCCATGTGGTTGCTAATCATAAATACAAAGCCTAATTTTTGCAACGTTTTCATCCTTCAACAAGAACTGATATTCTAAAATGTATTCATGTGCATGGTATATCTGAAGATACAAAAGAATGAACTCACAGACAGAAATATGTAGAATGACAGAAAGACATTGAAATAAGAAAGCATTTAACAAGATTTTGAAAATAATGTTAAGGTTGACAATCCTTTGTAAAAATTTCTAGGACAGCCACTATAAGAAATCAAGTCAAGGGGTAAAACGAACAATCCAGACCAACCAAGTAACATTATCCTTCTATAACTGATAGCCAGATATGCAGCTGTCAACAACCTGAAGGCCTGCAAATGAATTTTGCATGGTCCATCAGATAACTTGATGCACAAGTTTCTGATCCTCTATACAAGGATATTTTTCTATTACAAATTGAAAAAAAAAATGTTTTGGATAATAGTTTGGTAGTCACAGGTTCAGCATGCCACAAGAAAACCTGACAAAGTAAATAACAATACTCCACAGAATTGTAAAAAAAATTATGTTCCAACTTATCAATCTGCAAAAGAGTGAATCCATGCATCAATTATGTGGAAGGATGCAAAGTACCCAATCAGTTCATCTGGTGAAGAAAGCCCAAGTATGTTGAGAATGTTTTCTGTTAGTTTTGTTTGCGGACCACGACCATCATGTGCCCTAATCACTGCAGTCAATGCCTGTGCAGCAATTCCATACCCACTGCATAAAGTACAGATCTAGTCACCGACATTTTTGTTGCAATTAAAAAGCATAAAAGACGGTATTCCTCAAAAGAGCAAAGAAATATAAGAGTGAAATAAGATTCACACATTCCATTCTACATCCATGACACCAATCATCCAAAGAAAAGAGATGACATTGTTCGCCAACAAAGGCATTCTGGCATGTACATGTATATGCTAGCACATGCACGCATGTACATCTGATAACTTGATGACTAGAACATAACATGTATTCAATAAATAACTTCAGGCTTCTAGATATGTGTGTGCAGTTACTCATATGTAATAAGCCATTTAAAGATCAGACTATATCATCTAAATATGCACAAATCATTTTCAAATTTAATTTCAAAAGCCACTGGCTTTCTTCATGAGCTAGTCAATGATAAAGCAAAGAACAACACTCTCTTCCTTTCCCTGTATATCTTCCTTATCAATTATCCTTTCCTTTCATAGGATTTTTTTTCCCAATGCTTTCTCCCCTCTCATGATTTTCCTTGAATTTTTCAGAATTACTTTGCAGACCTACATACCTACAAGGACAGGATTATGGTTTTGGTTCGGTAATGCAATTGGTATATTCTCATTCCAATAGCATGCATGCCAGCATGTATCATACAGCTCACATATCATTCTTGGATGGCATTGTAATCTTGCTCCAGTTGATGAAGAGATAAAGAGGGCAATTTTGGAGTTTCTTGAGAATTTTGGAAGGAAACAACCAACGCATTTCCAAATATGAACGCATTCCCCTAAAAAGTTGTTAAGATCTGAGAATACTGTCATATCTTTTTTTAGCTACCACTTTCCACCAAGGAGACATAGTGTATTGATTAAAGGAACATGCAGAAATTGTTGGCGTTTCTACAAGTAATGATACACCTAGACTATTATCTGGTAGGCAAAGCTCAATTTTGGCGATAGCAACCTTTGAGATGCTATGCAGGCGATCTGCATTGCCTTCTCCAGTCCAATCATGACCAAAACATCAAATGACGTGGAGCGTTACATGACAAAGAACAGGCTCACATAGGCGACTAGCTGTTTAACAGTTTGAGTATAAACACAATGTGGAACAACTGTTGCAAGTGCATTTGTAGTTATTGCACTTTATTGTTCTCCACTAGCTCAAATATAACCACATCAATAGTCGGGTGATGGTGGGTATTGCACCATGAAGATATGAGACTGTCTTGCGACTCCTACAAACTCGAATCAGCAGTTCAATTTCCACATGTTATATTATGTTAATAAGTAGCAGAAGTTATTGCGATCAGTAGACTAGATCAACCATCCTGCAAGTCTTGCAAAAGTACCTCACATGCATTATTTTTTATTCATCTAACAGAAGTTTAGTACCCACCAAAATTAAAGTGGACATGTGACAAGTTATTACAATTTACAAGACACAATACAACAGATGAAGATGGACCTTACGGACAAGATACATGAGAAAATAAGTTGATCTCAATCCGACTTATACAAAACTAAAGATATCTTACAAAAGCTATCAGCAGGAAAAAGGTCCCAAATGATGGAAAGTACTTCAAACCAAGAATTACTGAACCGGTACCGGGTGTCGTACAGATCGGCGATCAGTCCGGCTCGGTACCGGGCCCGTACCAAGAAAAACCAACCGGAGCCGGAGAAGGAGAAGAGAAACAGAGAGTGAGCGGGGGAGGGAGGGAGAAGGAGAGGCCGCAGACGCCTGCAGAGGGCCGCGGGGGGCAGCAGAGGCGGCGGAGGCCAAGGCCACAGAAAAAAATTTAAAATTTTTTAAGTGAAGCCGGCAAATCACTTGATGAAATTTAAAGTGGATACGTGACAAGTTATTACAAGACACAATACAGCAGATGAAGATGGACCTTACAGACAAGATACATGAGAAAATAAGTTGATCTCAGTCCAACTTATACAGAACTAAAGATATCTTACAAAAGCTATCAGCAGGAAAAAGGTCCCAAATGATGGAAAGTACTTCAAAGTTCAAACCAAGAATTGCCGAACTGGTATTGGGTGCCGTACCTGTCGGTGATCGGTTTGGCTCGGTACCAGGCCCGTACCGAGAAAAACCAACCGGAGCCAGAGAAGGAAAAGAGAAATAGAAAGCGAGCGGGGGAGGGTGGGAGGAGAGGCCGCGGGCGCCTGCGGGGGGCCGGCGGAGGCCGCGGGGGGGCTGCGGGGGCGTGGCGGAGGCCGAGGCCACAAAAAAAAAATTGGAGATTTTTAAGTGAAGTCGGCAAATCACTTGCCGATTTCATTTAAAAATTTTTAATTTTTTAATTTCGGAATTTTTAAGTGAAATGGGCAAGTAATTTGCCGACTTCACTTAAAAATTTCCAAATTTTTTTCCACGATCGCGGCCCCGGCCTCCGCCGCACCCCAGCGGCCTCTGCCCGACCCCCTCTCCACAGCCCTCCGCAAGCGTCCACGGCCGCTTATTCTCCCTCCCTCCCCGCTCGCTTTCTCTTTCTCTTCGTCTCCTCTAACTCCGGTAGCGAACCGGTTTCAAAGCTGCAACCGTACCGGTAGGCCAAGATGGTGTTCTGGATTTTCTGAAAATATAAAAAATTGGTGTCTGCTTGTTCAAATTGGTTGGGTTAGGCTTGTTCAATGTGGCCTTAAACGATCAAGCATACTCCAATGCCTTGGTAGAAATAAACTCAACCTCAAGTATGACAAATTCCTCTATGTCTACATCTAGTAGATAAATGGTGGTTCATGATAAAGTTGTACCATTTTCTGCTGGTTACAGCACTTCAAATACAGTAGCATCATTAGAACTTAATGATGACTGGAAGCTTACAATTGAAATGATCCTAGAAGACTATCAAAATTGCCATTGCTAACGCATGTAGAGGCAAGGTATCATTGTAGTTGGCCTAGTTCCTAACATATGATCTCCTTGCTTGAGGTATTTCAACTAGGTGACTTTCATATTGCTCTCTTATGCTTATATATCCTCTTAGTTGGCATTCTGCTGATGCTTAAGTCTCTACCATGTAGGTTACCATGTGTTATATTATTATCAAAAAAAAAATGACATTTTGCACTATAAAATAATATAAAATATGATATACCTTTAATTTTAATTCATATTCTTTTTGACTGTTTCGGTATGAAGCCATTGAAGCTCCAAAACAGTATACTCTACAGAAGATTTCTGTTTAATTTTCTTGACTTATTTTGTTTTCCTTTATTTTTTTCTATTTTTTGCATTTCTTTTGTTCTAATTATATATCTTTTTGAAACAAGAACTCATTTCTCCTGGACTAAATGAAATCGGGAACCAAATATTTCAACCTTGCCATCACTCTAAGTGGAAAAGTGCAGAGGTAAGATACCAAACAAACATTCAATATTATAGAAGAACCATCTGGTGATGTGACCATATATAGGTTCCAAAATAAGGTCGATAACCAAGCCAATCCATGAGAACAAAAGGTGATGGACAAAATAGCATCATGCCTAACCAAAATAAGCTATATGCCACAGTACATGTTGTCAGTAAGTGTGGTGGAACAAAGATTGGGAAAAAAATGAACTCTATGAATTAATATGCTTTGTATCATATTCCCACTGATGATGTTATTTTTTTGCTTAAATATCATGAAAAGATCAAGAAGAATCTAAATTATATACACATCTCAACTTGCAGTAGCATATAATAAGAGTATGATAAACAGTCAGAATGCCAACTAAGAGGATATATAAAAGCATAAGCAATAAGCATAAGAGAGCAATGACAATTTTGAGCAGTAGTTCAGTGAAAATAGAGCTAGTTACCAATCATTGTGGACCTACACCATGTGTCTACATTGTAAATCTATCTTCTTAGTTCTTACACAGGTCATGTGTGAACTGATAAATGATATTCTACAGCAGGCTCCATTTGCATATTTTTACAAGACAACAGCTGGATGCTTAACTATTGCTGAAAAAGGCAGGTGGATGCTTAACTAAATGATTTAGAATAGCTTTCCAGGAGAAGTGTCTAAGTATTAGTTGAACTAACAATATGAGGACCTAGTGATTACAGATAGCCCAGAGATGCTATAAAGTGATTACTTGTTACATCTCTTATGTGAAAGGATAAAAGAAATGGAATGTACTTCCACTATAGCCAGATCAAGATGGATTAAGTCGAAAATGTGATTCTAAAGTGTTCTGCGATCACTGCTTGCCAGCTAAATTTCAGAGTAATGTCAATAAGGTTGATAAAGTCATCAAAGTTAGAAAATTGCTAATATAGTAAACACAAATACAAGATGAGCATTGTAAAGTAAGAAAGTTGATAACTTGATGTCGTGAGGCTCTGGGGATTCATGTGATAGATTGAGTACATCAAAGAAAACTTGGGGGTTACACCAATAACGACAAGGTGATGATGAACCAATCTTGACCATGTGGTCATGTTGCCATGCAGACCAATGGAGACCTTGGCAAAAAAAGGTGCTCCAATTTATCCTGAAGGGTCCAGAAAAGTCTGAGAATAGCCTAAAAAGGCCTAGATAGAAGTTGCAAGAAAATCTTCAGACACTTTTTGTTGACTGATTATAAGAATTAAGTAGTGAATAGGTAGGATATAACTTTTTGGTAATGGTTGAACTGATGAAAAAATGTCATTAAATAAGAAGGAAACCTATCTAAATGCACTTTTTGAAAACCCTTTCTCAGTTTCTAGAGATTGTGGAAACTAAAAAAAAATCTAGATTTCATTTTTTATTTTTTTTGAAAACTGAAACCACCCATGGTCACCACCACCACCTCTGTCATCACTGTCGCCACCAACCTGGCAGCCCTCGCAGCTGCCCTCTGGCCACTGCCAGCCCAGCCAAATACAGCCCAAGTGACTGCCAAACAAGTTTTAGGCTTCCATGTTCAAAAAAAAAAAAAAAGAAAGAAAGTGGCTTAGTTTTCATGAAAATTGAAACCTGAAAACTACAAGTGATGCCAAACACAACCAAAGTTTTCTGAGAAATTATGTATCATGATTTACACATGGTCACATTTTATAGGTACCAAATCTAATTGTTACAACAAAGACCAGGTAATCATTATTTTTAATCAGAACTTGGTTTAAGCATCTACTCGTAAAATGGTGAAACTGAGAAATAGAAACATGACAAGATGCACCTTAATATCAAGATTGTAGAGGAAGAAGAATTAACAATGGCCAATAATCTTTAATAATCGAAAAACCCTTTTAGGTCTGGAAACCTTTCATATCTGACTTTACATGAAACAACTCACATTGAAAATACTCAGCTGTATGCTTCATCAACCCAGTAATGTATCAAAGATTATTTTATACTACTAAGATTTTATTCCTTCAGGCAGAAAATAAGCAGTATCAAGTTCATTAAAATCCAATTCCACATACTATCCAAATTCAAATCTTTTATAATGTAGAATAAATCTACTATTAGAATATGCATAGCATATTATTACTGTTCAAACCAAAAACTGTCAAAGCAGCCATCGAAGCTGGATCATCCTGAGCACCTTTGACACATACAATTTAATTTGACTCACCAGATAATCATAACCTGTTTTAGGATAAAAAAGAATCAGAAATAAACCTTCCCCAATCCCCCAAGACTGGTCCTGCACCAGCAGCTCGGGCTTCTCTTCCATCTTCAGTGAACCCATAAGCAATGGTGCCTGTACCTGCAATCAGTACACAGCCATGGAGCTTTCCCATTGTACCACTAGCCAGTGCTGCCACGGAATCATTTTCCACGTAGAACTTCACATGGCTTGGAAATATATCTCTGGTAGAAGGACAGCAAAACTTAGATGTAATAAAATTTTCAATCCCCAAATCATTTGAAAGGTGCAGCAAGGCATGGCTAAATAACATTTCTGAAAAAAATCAAAAATGCTAGAATTTAAACAATGAAAAAGTTAGGATATGTCAAAAGATGCAAGTGGTCATGGATAGATTTATTGACAGCAGAGGATTTCTCAATCATCTTTTAGTTACCAAGATGATGCAAACAGTAAAAACCAGCCCACTCCCAAAGGTGAACAAAAACCAATACAAATACAATGCTATCCCACACCAAATGATCTTCTATTATTGCCCTTTAATTTGTAGACAGATACGTATGAAAAAGAACAAATAATGTTGAATGAGGTATTCAGCCAGTGTAGTCACTGTAGTGAAAGACCAGCAAATCAGGCAGCACATTCAGGAAGGAAAAGGAGGAGGAGGAGAAGGGGGCACGCACGTGCGAGGGGGGGAGGGATGGGCAACATATGCATTTTTAGCACTGTAGATTTCTTACAATCTTTTATACATATTATCTTTAATTGGGCATGTAGTTGTAGCATCTAGTTATTGCTGCTCCAATTTAACAACTGCTTAGTTTGTTACGAGTTATCTAGTAATCTGGCTACAATTAATAACTATATAATCTGTATAATCACATAGACTTAGCTGTGTTTTATACAGAATATTGATTTTTAATCTCGAAAAGGAAAAATATATTAGGATTTTGTTTGAAAATGTGAATGCAATGTTTTAAAGACAGGGATAATTTGCTGCATTATAATAGATCAATGCTTCACTTGTTCCCCTAAATTATCAAAAGGAGTAAATTTCAAGGATTGGCAACTCAAGCCAGTAAAAAGACTAAGAAAAGTAAGCCAGCTCAACAACCATAACCAACTTCTATAATCATTTTTTTTGTAAATCCAAAGGGTGAAAATATAGAGACTTGTTATAAGGTCAAGAATCCAAATGAATCTCCACAAGATGCAAACTGCAGGATAAGTGGTCCTCAAGTACTTGTAGAAAACTGAAAGCCATTGTCATACGAACGGAAATATGTTTTTCCAACATCTTTAGTTACTTTCACAAAGTTTAATAAAAAAAACCATCAACATATTTAATTCCATCCTTGTATTAGATAAAATTCCATGAATGGATATTCAAAATCCACTTACAAAGTTAGATTTCCAAATATGATATTTTTTCCAGTATTCCTCAAAATGTTGACTAGCAAATGTTTCAAAAGTTATAAAACCCCAACCGTCACGAATATCCTTTGTCATCTGAAAGTTAAATTTCCATTCAGAAAAATGTGTTCTTTACAAATATGATTAGCAAATGTACGACCTCAGATAAAAAAAAATTGAAAGTAGGCAAAAGTTATTTAATAAGTTTATAGAAAGAAGATTTATTTAACACTCTTCAGTCTGGTTGTCCGATACTTTTGACTTGGTAAAGCAATTTATTAAACAACTATGATAACAATTTAACTAAAGCAACATTGAGAATGGACCAACTCTGGCAGCAGGGAGGAAATTATCATAAAATAGAGAGCAGAACTATAAATCCCCTCATATAACTGAAAGTAGCATTTTTATTTAAAAGAATATGCAACGTAGTAAATTTTGATGTCTTAGTTTTCGAAAGCCATCCCGTTGGAATGGAGAAGGCAAAAATTTTACAAGAATCTAGGACTGCAAAAGAATTAAAGGATTTAATTTTAAACAGTTCTGTCGCTTCCCAGAAGTTAAGGGACAGACCTTAGCCAATCCAGTATTCTCTGTTGATCTGTAGGATGATTTACACCAGATACAGCTAAGCAAACTGCCTGAACAGCTGCACGACTAGAGCAAGCCTTTGAAAGGGCTTCAGCCATAACCTCCTCTAGGGTCTTCCTAGCTGCAGTTTCTGCAGAACTCAAGATAAATACAACCCTTTCAATGTTCATCAGTTTAACAATAAAATTTATTAACTCAAGGTCAGATTCTTTACATATATAGACATTATTCTGCCAATTATGTGGCTAAACTAAAAAGTATAAGAAATTTAAATCGGTTAATTAGATGATATTAGCAGTTCACTACTATGCTACCAAAAACTGAAAAGAATCATCAAAGCACGCAAAATATTTATCTTCAGACATTTATTATGAACTGTTAGATATTTTTTCCATAACCATTAAGCAAGATAAATTAAATCATCATATTAAGTTTAACTTTGTGAATCTGACTCTTCTTAAAATCTTCTAATCAAATGTATTTCCCTCACAATAAAAGATAAACAGGATTAAACTTGCAGTTTTAAAACAAGTTAACTGAGAGAGAATTCAGGACCTTCAAGAGCATTTAAGCATCAACAGCTGAACAACATTTGCTAAAGTTGTGAGAGGAGGTTGTGTGCGTGATGGGAGGGGGCGGGTGCTCTTTCAGATCTATTGCACAACTTTCCATTATACTGTTTACAATACTTAAGGGCACATTAGAATAAGAAGGAAGCCACCTACACAAGTTTGTAGGATTTAATTGTTCTCCAAAAGTAAGGCCCAATCACTAACGAGTCACCTCCCACACATCCACTAATTATATTCTTCTATCAAATTGTAGCTCCAAGCACCATCAAACAAACGGAAAATTGTCAAGTTTGAATCATGCAACCATATAAACAACCTAATTTTGTCCTCTCTCTTCCCATTGTCAACCTAATTACCACCTTCTTTATTACTCCTCCAGCTATAAAGAAACAACAAACATGGCATAGCCAAAAGGTGCCTAAATTGCAAAATCTGTCAATAACCATGAACTTGTGTCGGAATAATATGATATCCAATTCCAGGTGATGTATAATGTATATGGTGACATCAACCACACATCAGACCAAGGTCCGCCGTACCGGGTCCGGTAGGCGTACCGGTTGCCTACCGGACCGGTACGGGCCGGTTCGTACCGTGCTCCGGGCGGTACGAACCGGGAAGCTCTTCCCCGCCGGAACCGGGGAAGAAGAAGAGAACCAGAGAGAACGCGGGGAAGAGAGGGAGAGAGCCCACCTTCGGCCGCCATCGGAGAGCCGCGGAGGGGCGGCGGAGCCCGCGGGGGCGCTGCGGAGGCCGCAGCCGCATTTTTTAATTTGGAAATTTTAAGTGAAGTCGGCAAATCGGTTGTCGACTTCACTTAAAAATTCCCAAATTAAAAAATTTAAAAAACACGGCCGCGTTCCCTGTTTCTTTCGAAACAGTGGACGCGGCCGCGGCCGCGGCCTCCGCAGCGCCCCCGCGGGCTCCCCCGTCCCCCGCCGGGCTCCGCCGCCCCCCACCGGCCTCCGACGCCCCTCCGCGGCTCTCCAATGGCGGCCGAAGGTGGGCTCCCTCCCTCTCTTCCTCGCGCTCTCTCTTTTTCTCCTCGTCTTCTTCGTCTCCGGCAAGAAACCGGCCTGTACCGGTTTCCACGGCTCCGCCGTACCGGTAGCTGGCCGGACCGGTTTGTACCGGCCCGTACCGGCCGGTACGGGACGGTTCGGCATACGCTGCATCAGACAGTTCATAAGCAACCAACTTTGTGATGTAGTACAGATCTTTTAATGCCCCAGCCACCATACTAGATGATGCATTCAATGCCTACTGCCATGCATCAGACTATTCAAAGTGTAATTTAGTTGATTTGAGTTAAATTTCTCTATGTAGAAATTCAAATTTGAGTCAAATACTAACAGCACCATCAAGTCCTAGCTATTGCAAAGGCCCCTAGAAGCCATAAATACCATATATTCTCTATATAATTTATCATCATGACTAATGGAGCTTTAAATTTCTTCTTAAATTCACTTGTGTCATGTGACATTGTGTGAGAAGCTGTGGTTCGCGGCTATGGTTCAGAAGAAGATACATGTGAGGCCATGATATTTCAAATTTTCAACTGAGGTCCCATGAAGACCAAAGGTAAAGCAAGAATGGTGCGACCTCTTTCTTTATCCTACTACCTACACTGTTTTACATGAACCCCTTAAAGGTCAATTATTTAGCTTCCGCAGCCATTGTTTTATTTTGCTTTCACTTGGTTATAAGCTCTTCTCAGAGCATGAAATCTTGGATCATGCTGCAACAAGGGGGCTCTCATCTCGTACTTGAATCAAAATGCTTGTGACGATTAAACTTTTCCTATCTTATTATATCACAGAAAAATACTCCTCCATATCCCTTTTGCAGCTTGCTTATTCATTGTCTTATTGGTATCGGAACATTAAATACTTTCTTCAAATTTATAGGAATTTGTAGAGCCCAGTAACAAGAAGACCTCTTTTTGAGCTGCTGATAGAGTAAGAAGAGGACATCTAAAAAAATATTCCAACAACCAAGAGAAAGAGAGAGATTACAAGAATATGAGAAGTAAATGGTTCAAAAGGATTCTTATAACCAAGCAAGCAGTGAGAGATCCACAATATCAATAGAAATAAAAGAATAGTTGCAAAAATAAAAGATAAAAATCATCCACCTTGATTAAGCTTTTCTAAGCAAGGATTGGCAAGCCGGACTGAACCGTCCAGTTCGGACCGTACAGAGCTGACCTAGTGAGAAACCGGGTTGGTTCGGCCTATGGAGTTGGTTCCGACCCCGAACCGACCGAAACCGGCCGAAAAAGGTCCGAACTGGACCATACTAGTCAGAACCGGCTTGGAACCAGCCGGAACTAGCTTGAAACTGGTCGGAACCATTCAAACTCGATGTGAACTGGACAATCCGATTCTGAACCAGACCCTCTCAACTAACCTTTCTATGCTAATAAAATGATGTTGGGAAGGCCCGAGAAAGTTTTTCCAACATCATTTGTAAGCGACGGAGAGCTTTCCGCCTTTCCCAACATCCTCACGATGAAAATCACACCGATTCAGCACTTCAGAAGAAAGATTCAAGTCTAAATAAGATGTGTTTCCTCTTTCCAATCTCATTCCCCCATTTTTGGGAGGACTTAAAAAAAATAGCTCAAAAATTGCAAAATAAGATAAAATCATGCCAAAATTTTCGATTTGGGCTTGATTTTATTATATGTTGCAGATCTATGGATGATCTACACGATGACATAAAAATTTTAATTTTTGAATTATATATAATTTTAAAAAATTAAAAATATATTTTTAAATTAAAAAATAAAAATATATATAGAAAATAAAAATAAATAAAAAATAAAATCAGAAGCGTATTTAGGAGCATGTAAGCTACTCTACAACAAAATTTGGTGTCCATTTATTCAAGTGTTGATGTGATCATGTGCACAATGGCTTAGGCCTAAATTTGAAAAAAAAAATGAAAAATAAGTAGCATTTGATGCATGCCCACAGGCTTAGAAAAATATATGTAACATCTATTGTTGACTTTTATATAGATCTGAGTTAAAATTAATTTTTTAAAATATTAATATTGTAAAAATTATTTTTAAATTTAAAAAATAATTAAAAATATATAAATAATATCAAAAATTATGAAAAATTAGTAGTACGTATTACATAATTCAAAATTAATTTTTGAAGTAGAAAACATATTTTTCTGAATTTATGATATTTAAACATATTTTTAAATTTAAAAATGTTAAAACTATATAAATATATAAATAAATATGAAAATTTATTATTATTTATTAGATAAATGAGATGTACTTTTTGATGTAAAAAAATTATCTTTATCGTAACGAAATTTTGCTATTTTTAAAAAATTGATAAACTAACGTAGTTGATAAATCTGCAGGAATGAAGCCATCAAGAAAAAAAGAGCCAAATCGTGACATTGGTTGGGATCATGGACAAATGCTTTCAGATTGACATCATTGGAAGTGCAACTAGTGCAATATAGAGTTCAAAGGAGGAGAGGTAACCAGGTTGAAGCAGCGCTTAGCTGATGATTATCCCGACGTATCTATGTATCGGAAATGCATACAGAAGATTCGGCAGCTGATGGAAAAGCACTTTGCTGATTTCAGAGCAGCAAAAGAGAAGGTTTCCAAGAAGAAGGCGGAGGTGGACCACCAAGTGGTAGAGCTACCTTCCTATCACTCCAGGGAGTCGGAGAAGGCGTCCGCTCCAGATGACGAGGAGGCACAGATCCAGACTACCATGCAGGCGAGCCTGAATGATAATGGTAGCAGGATGAGATGCCCAAGCATAGGGGCTCGATATAGGCCCTCATACTCCAAGTGGAGCTTTGGTTCTGCGAGCAGCAGGGTAGATCCAGAGTTCAGGAGGACCTCCTCAGTCACAAAGACCGTCAGCAGAGGCGGTGATCGTATTGCATCTATGCTGGAGGCTTTTAGTAGCAAAAAAAAATCATCCAGAGAATTATACCTTTAGCTGCAATCCATGATTTAAATCCGCATGTCTTTTCCAGCAGAGATTCGAAGCAGCAAAGGGTTGACACAATGCTGAAGAAGGATATGTGGTGAGCTATTGGATCCTGGTTCTACTTCAGTTACATCCCAACAAATATGATGGTCTACCACTTCTATAAGTCTGCCACTTCTGCCATAGAAGCTGTCGGCCCTGATGTAAATTCTTTAGGCCCAAAGGGCATCTACGGTGAGCTTCTTGACAGAAATAAAAAGTTAGAGAAATGGATTATGTTGCTGGTGGTCCAAACCGAGAACGATTGGCACAGCGGTGTGAACGGGATTCCGTCTGAGCTGCCTTGGTTGATGTTGATTGTGCTCCACCTTCCACCGGGAAACCTGCAAGCAAGCCTCGCACCACCACTGGGGTAGTGGGGGCCCTCCGACGATCAAGTCAGAGGAGATTGGAGGAGGAAGAGAGATGATAATAGCAAGCAAGGGAGTGCTCTGGAAGATATTGCTTACCCCCCCTTCTCCCCCCAGCCGCATATATACCTGGCTGGGGGGTCTCTCAGGGGGGTTTGCCATCGTGGGGCGCGATGGAGTGGCTACTGACATGGCCGTTACAGGGCGTCGTGGAGCAGCGCTGGGTACGGCCATGACAGGGCGTAGTGGAGTTCCGCTTTGTACGGCTGATACAGGAGATCGTGGAACAGCATCGGATACAGCCGTTGCAGGGAGTAGTGGAGCAGGAGGCCTCGGCGTGCCTCTGGGAAGCTGCCTGTCGTTATCAAGAGATCTCCGACTCGGGGTCGGAGTGCTGGATCAGGGGGCAGCCGACTCGGGGTCGGGCTGCGGTGCTGAGGATATCCGACTTTGGGGTCGGATTGCTAGATTAAGGGGCAGCCGACTCGGGGTCGGGCTGCGAAGCCGAAGATGTCCGACTCGGGGCCGGACTGCTGGATCGAAGGGCAGCCGACTCGAGGTCGGGCTGTGGAGCCGAAGATGTCCGACTCGGGGTCGGATTGCTGGATCAAAGGACAGCCGTAGTCTTCATGGGCGCGCGTGCCGGTCACGTGGAGCATGGCGGCTTAGTTCCCCCGTAACAGTAGCCCCCCACTTCCGAGCCTGGAACCAGAAGGGGAACGGGTGAAGGGAGTGATGCTTCGAGATTGCCGCCATCCCTCGGAGAGGCGCGCGCGCTTCGAGCTTCCCCGCCTTCTTTATGGCGTATGGCGGTTGTTGCTGACCTGGCAGTCTGAGGATTTCGGCGGACATCCTTCCTTAATGGTGTCGATTCGCCTTTGGGGCGCGAGCGACCCTTCGGCGGCCAGACGTCCTCTGGCGTCATCGAGGCATCACCCGCCTTTCCGCCTATTTAACCGGGGGCCCTCCCCCGTCCGTCTTCCTCTTTACAGACATTTTCGAGTTTCCCCTTTGCGCTGCCGTTGTTGCCGTCGGACTGTTCGCTTGCTTCTCCTTTGACGCTCTCGGAGCCGTTCTTCCTTCTCTTCCGGTGAGTTACCCCATTCTTCTACTTAGGGCTCTCCATACTTTCTCCTTTTGTACTAGTGTACCCCAGTCGTCCCGGTCTTTCCCCCCTTCTTGTCCCCGTCCTGACCGTAGGTTTATTGGCCATTAGGAATGGGCGAAGTGAGAGCAGACCACATTAAGTCGGAGCTGGTCGCCGAAGACTTAGACAAACTCGTGGCTCGGTACCACCTTCCCGAGGCCTGCAACGTTACGCTCCCGGGGCCTGAGGAGAGGATGTCCCATCCTCCTCCAGGGAAGATCGCCATCAATGAGGGCATTCTCCAGGCCGGGTTCCGCTTTCCCCCTTCGGACTTAGTCGTGCAGGTACTCCGGGGTTTAAGAGTTGCGCCGACGCAACTGGTGCCGAACTCGTGGCGTGCCCTGACGGTCTTCCAGGTTCTCTGCCGCATGCACGAGATTCCCGCCACTCTGAATGTTTTTTGGGAGTTCTACAGCCTGAGTGGCCACCCCCAGGACAAAGGGTGGTGGTGCTTTGCGGCGCGGCGAGGGTGCGGCCTCGTCAAAGAGGCTCCTTCCTCCATTCACGGCTGGAAGGAGCGTTTCTTCTTCATCGATGTAGATCCCTCTTGGGAAATCAGGGCGACCTGGGAGACGCCGATGAAGTCCCCGATCGGCCTATCGAGACTGTCGAGGGAGGAATCCGATGGCTTGGCCGCCTTGAAGGGGTTGGTTGCCGAGGGCCAGCTCCCCCCGGTGGCCCGCCTTATTTCCGAGGATACCTTGGTGAATGTCGGTCTGAGCTCGGTCCCCACCGACCGTGAGCCCGCCACCATTTCTTTTTTGACTCTTTTCTCCTCTTTCGTCTCGTTCTTTCCTTCGGTTTCTCAGCCCTCGACCATCTCGTTCTTGTTGCAGAGATTGACGACGTCATGCGGTCGGACAAGGGACCGGCTGTTGGTAGGTCGTCCCTACTGGAAGCGGTCCGGAGGAGGAAACGAGCTCCTCCGAGCGGGGCCCCGCCGGCGAAGAAGTCCCGCAAGGAGGTGCCTCCGACGCCGACCGACGAGTCCGGGCCCACCGATCAGGGAGACGCCGTGGGCACGGACCGGCAGCTGACGCTGTATCAGCCCTCCGGTGGTGAGACTGCCGCTATTCCGGAGGTATCATCCGAGCCCGCTCGAGACGGACGGGTCGGACGTGATCGGTCCCCGGCCCGGCCTTCGACTCAGCCGGCTCCTGATGATTCGAGGAGGGACGCGCCGAGGCCCCGGCCGAGCGGGGCCCTATCAATTCCTGGAGTGACCCCCGCCCCGAGCACAATCAGCAGGACTCTTCCCCAGGCGATGGATAAGGGTAAGGCTGCAGAACCACCATCCGGCTCCGGGGAGAAATCGGGGTCGGCCTTCACTACCGATGGCGCCCGAAACCTCATCGAAACAGTGCTGCTGGAGAAGGACCGTCGGCGGGTCCGGGAGTTGGGGGTCTCTGACGTCGGGGCTGCCAGCTGCGTCTGTCTCATGTCGGTGAGTGTTCTTCTGGCCGCTTTTCACCATTTATTAGCTCTGTTGTTCTCCGCCTGACGCCCTCACTTTTCCTATCTCTTAGCTCGCCCAGTACATGATCCGTCTAGAGGAGTGCTACAAGGAACAGGCGGGGCTTCTGGCGAAGGCCGAGGACCGACTGAAAGCAGTGGAAGAGGGAGGCCAGGCTGTGGCGGGCAGGACGACCGGGGACCTCGAGGCGAGGCTCCGGGAGGCCGAAGAGCGGGCACTCGGCTTCGCCGCCCTCGAGAAGCAACTGTTGGAAGCTCGGGAGCAACTCAAAGTCGCCTCGGGCCTCGAAAGCAGGGTTAAGAAGGCGGAGGAACGAGCTGAAAAGCAGTCCCGGAAGGTCGCGGACTATCGAGAGAGGTGGGAGAAGGCTCAGCGGTCTGCCGACAGCGCCCGCAACCGAACCCGGTCTCTTGAAGCCAAACTGGGCGAATTGGAGTCAGCCTTGGAGAGGTCCCGCGCGAACGACCAAGAGCTCCGTTCGCGCCTGGAGGAAGCTGAGGCCGCTCGCACTGCTGCCGAGGCGAAGCATAAGGAGGCTCAGGCTAATCTGCTGAGGGTCTCCTCCGAGGCTGAAGACCGGATTGTGGCGAAGGTCTTGGAGGCTAAGGCTCAGATTACGGAGCGAGCAGAGGCGGCGCTGGCCGAGAAGAGTGCGGAGATCGGGCGCCAGGCGGTACAGGCTTATCGTCAGTCCGCCGAGTTCACCCGTGATATGTCGGAGGCGGTACGGGCCTATCGTCAGTCTGACGAGTTCGTCCGTGACGCGTCGGACGCGGGGTCCGAATCCTTCATCTTAGGCTTCGAGGAGGGCCTGGCAAGGGTGTCGGCTAAGTACCCCGAAGTTGACCTGAGTGGGATTTCCCTTCTCGACTCCTCTCCGGCGCCATCGCCTGCTGATTCTCCTACCGCCTCCCTACCCCCTGCGGACGAGCCCGACGCTCCCGACCCGGGGGTTCCTCCAAGCTGACCTCTTGTACCTTTCGTTGTCCTCTTTTTTTGTATGTCGGCGTTTTGCCAAATTGTATGGGCCTTGGCCCTGAAACAATGAAAATTAATACAAGTCGAATGTTTCTTCATCTCGCTTTCGTCCTCCTCTTTTTTTTTCTTTTTAACTCTTGGCAGCGTCTTGCCGACTCCTGACTCTCGAAGTTCTTCCGGCCCTAAGCCAGGCATCCGAGGGTTAGGCCTCAGGAAATTCTTCCGGCGCTAAGCCAGGCATCCGAGGGTTAGGCCTCAGGAAATTCTTCCGGCGCTAAGCCAGGCATCCGAGGGTTAGGCCTCAGGAAATTCTTCCGGCGCTAAGCCAGGCAATCCGAGGGTTAGGCCTCAGGAAATTCTTCCGGCGCTAAGCCAGGCATCCGAGGGTTAGGCCTCAGGAAATTCTTCCGGCGCTAAGCCAGGCATCCGAGGGTTAGGCCTCAGGAAATTCTTCCGGCACTAAGCCAGGCATCCGAGGGTTAGGCCTCAGAAATTCTTCCGGCACTAAGCCAGGCATCCGAGGGTTAGGCCTCAGGAAATTCTTCCGGCGCTAAGCCAGGCATCCGAGGGTTAGGCCTCAGGAAATTCTTCCGGCACTAAGCCAGGCATCCGAGGGTTAGGCCTCAGGAAATTCTTCCGGCACTAAAGCCAGGCATCCGAGGGTTAGGCCTCAGGAAATTCCGCTCGTCGGTCGGCCAAGGCTGGCGCAAGCCGAGGCGACCGGTCGGGGCTTCAGGCTAGTCTGGTCCCGGGATGGTCATCGGGTTAGCCTGGCATCCGAGGGCCGAGCCTCGGGAGATTCCGCTCGTTGGTCGGCCAAGGCTGGCGCAAGCCAAGGCGACCGGTCGGGGCTTCAGGCTAGTCTGCTCCCGGGATGATCATCGGGTTAGCCTGGCATCCGAGGGCCGAGCCTCGGGAGATTCCGCTCGTTGGTCGGCCAAGGCTGGCGCAAGCCAAGGCGACCGGTCGGGGCTTCAGGCTAGTCTGCTCCCGGGATGATCATCGGGTTAGCCTGGCATCCGAGGGCCGAGCCTCGGGAGATTCCGCTCGTTGGTCGGCCAAGGCTGGCGCAAGCCAAGGCGACCGGTCGGGGCTTCAGGCTAGTCTGCTCCCGGGATGGTCATCGGGTTAGCCTGGCATCCGAGGGCCGAGCCTCGGGAGATTCCGCTCGTTGGTCGGCCAAGGCTGGCGCAAGCCAAGGCGACCGGTCGGGGCTTCAGGCTAGTCTGCTCCCGGGATGATCATCGGGTTAGCCTGGCATCCGAGGGCCGTGCCTCGGGAGATTCCGCTCGTTGGTCGGCCAAGGCTGGCGCAAGCCAAGGCGACCGGTCGGGGCTTCAGGCTAGTCTGCTCCCGGGATGATCATCGGGTTAGCCTGGCATCCGAGGGCCGAGCCTCGGGAGATTCCGCTCGTTGGTCGGCCAAGGCTGGCGCAAGCCAAGGCGACCGGTCGGGGCTTCAGGCTAGTCTGCTCCCGGGATGATCATCGGGTTAGCCTGGCATCCGAGGGCCGTGCCTCGGGAAATTCCGCTCGTTGGCCATGCGCCTGTCGCTTGCAGCCCGACGGGGTTTCTCCGTGGCCAGCTGCGATCGTGTTTCTCCTCTTCTCCAAGCGTCGCCTGGGGAACACCAGAAGGGCATTAAACGCTAATTGATGCGTTACCTGGGAAATCGGATCGCCAGTTGCTGCTTGCGAGGAGTGTCAGTTAAGCGGCCGCGATGCGCGCGTTCTTCGAGGCGGATGCGGCCTGGGCGCGAGCGGAGATATGTGGACCTAGGGGTACGTGCCACCCGGAGTGTCCTGCACAAAGAATGCGATTAAGGAGAATGACGCTTAGGAAATCGCGGGAAGATACGCCTCGAGAGCCAGAACGGCTCCGGATTCAATGCGTCCGCATTTATGGGAGCCACCCGCATCGGAACGACCGGGGGGCTGCAGTTTGGCTATAAATACAGGTGCAGGTGCGATGGAGTTTGCCAAGCCGGAGCTGTTCAAGTTGCCATGGATCGTGGACCTTCTCTCTGGCGCATGGCTGAGAGACTCCTGCCGAAGGAACGGGAGGCGCGCCCCTCGCGACTTCAGCCAACTAGCCGTTTCATCTGGGATCAGCAAGGAGGGTCTCCCCGGCGGAACTCCGCTCTAGGCGTTTCATCCGGGATCACATCTCCCCTCCTTGAAGTTCAGCCTCCCGATTGAGCTCTGCACCAGACGCCTGATCCGGGACCGCGCCTCCATATGCTCTTCCCCCTCGTATTCCTTCTCTCCTCTAACACTGGGGAGGACCGGAATATCCCTTGGAGGTGGCGTTCCCCTGGAGGCAGCGGGAGCTTCGTCGGCGGCGGCTCCTCATCCTCTTCGTGGGGCGTGGATGGCGCCTCCGGTTGGAGGCAGTGTGGACTTCTCCTTCGTCCACTTCTTCTTCATCCGCGCCGGCTCTTCGTCTCTTTCGTGAGACGCCGATGGCGCCTCCGGTTGGAAGCACCCACTTCCGACGGGATTGCAACCGCTTCAGATGGAGGTTTCGGGATCCCAGATCTTCAGCTCCTCGGAGTCTCCACCTCTTCTTTACTTTCTTTACACCCTAATTCCCCTCTGGGAATTCCTTGTAATCACACGAGCACGCCGTTGTAACCAGAAATTATTGAAATGCAAAGCGTTATACATTTTTGAACTGTCTTTCTGGCATCGTCGTTCTACTGGTAATACATCCGCAGGTTAGCGGAATTCCAGCTCCTTAGAATTTCTCGACCATCTAGGGCCTCCAACTGGTAGGAGCCAGGTCGGTTTACCCAGCGAACCTTATATGGGCCTTCCCAATTTGGCGCTAGCTTCCCACCTTCCGCAGGTCGAGATGCTTTAGCTCGCCTTAGCACCAGATCTCCGATTCTGAAAAGCTTCGGTCGGACCTTGGAGTTGTAATATCGGGCCACCCTCCGCTGATACATCGCCATCCGAACCTGCGCCATTTCCCTCGCTTCTTCCAAGAGATCCAGGTTCCCTCGGAGTTGTTCCGAATTGGCCTCGGGTCGGTGCGCGGCCACCCGAGGTGAGGGGAGTCCGAGCTCCACGGGGACAACGGCTTCCGTGCCATAGGTTAGGCTGAAAGGCGTCTCCCCGGTAGGGGTCCGATGCGTGGTCCGATACGCCCAAAGGACATTCTCGAGTTCTTCGACCCAAGCTTGCCCCGTCCGACCGATTCGCGCTTTGATTCCTTGGAGGATTGTCCGATTTGTGACCTCGGCCTCGCCGTTGGTTTGGGGATGCGACACAGATGTGAACCGATGCTCGATCCCGAACTCCTCGCAGAAGTCACGGAAATGCTTGTTGTCGAACTGTCGCCCATTATCCGAGATGAGGACCCGAGGTACCCCAAATCGGACAATGATGTTCTTCTTCACGAACTTCCGGACTTGCACCTCCGTGATAGTGGCCAGCGGCTCTGCCTCCACCCACTTGGTGAAGTAGTCGATTGCAACAATCAAAAATTTCCGCTGAGCTGAAGCGACGGGGAATGGTCCAAGGATATCCATTCCCCACTGGGCGAAGGGCCAGGGTGCCGTGATTGGTGCCAAGGGGACAGAAGGGACTCTCTGGACGTTGGCGTGGCGCTGGCAGGCGTCGCATTTCCGCACATGATCCTTTGAGTCCTCCAACAAGGTAGGCCAATAATAGCCTTGCCTCATGATCTTATGCGCCAAGGACCTAGCCCCCAGGTGCGATCCGCAGATGCCTTCGTGGACTTCGCTGAGGGCGTAGGCCGCTTCCGAGGGGCGGAGGCACCTTAAGAGGGGGGCGGTGAACGAGGTCCGATACAGCCTCCCTTCATAGAGTACGTAGTGGGCGGACTTCATGACGAGTCGCCGAGCTTGATCTTCGTCCTCTGGGAGGATCCCTTCGGCGAGGTAGGCGACGAGCGGGTCCATCCAAGATGGCTCCGGATCAATCGCCATCACCGCTCCGGCCTCGCCGATGCTCGGGGCATCCAGGGTCTCCAGGTAGATCGCCCTCGACAAGTTGTGCGCGTCTGCGCCCACCAAGCGGGACAGCCTGTCGGCCCTGGCATTTTCGCTTCTTGGGACCTGCTGAATGTCAACACTGCCGAGGTCGGGAATGAGTGCTTGCACCTTCCAGACATAGCTCTGCATGGTCGGGCTCCGAGCCTCGAACTCCCCTCGGACCTGCCCGACCACCAGCTGGGAGTCGGTGAAGACCTTCAGACGCCGGATGCCGAGCTCCTTGGTGAGTTTGAGTCCTGTGACTAGGGCCTCGTATTCCGCCTCGTTGTTGGTCACTGGAAATCCGAACCTCAAGGCATACTCGGCTATCACTCCATCGGGACTGGTAAGGACCAGCCCGGCCCCTCCACCTTCGGGGTTCGACGACCCATCAATGTGAAGCGTCCAGATTGGGAGGTCGAGGCTGGGTGTTTCCGGCGGCCTAGGTTCCGCCTCCTGCACAGTGCACTCAGCGAGGAAGTCCGCGAGCACCTGGGCCTTGATGGCGGGTCGGGGCTGGTAGCGGATGTCGAACTCACCAAGTTCTACTGCCCACTTCACCAGCCGTCCCGCATTCTCAGGATTGCTGAGGATCTGCCGCAGTGGTTGATCGGTCAAGAGGGTGACAGGATGAGCCTGGAAATAGGGGCGAAGCCTCCTGGCCGCGGTGAGCAGCGCGAAGGCGATCTTTTCCGCCTTCGTATACCGCGTCTCGGCATCCCGTAGGACCCGGCTGATGTAGTACACAGGCTTCTGGAGCTTTGCCTCTTCCCGAACCAGTACTGCGCTGACTGCGGTTGGGGAGACCGCCAGATAGAGGTAGAGCATCTCCCCCTCTTGCGGCTTGGACAGCAGGGGAGGAGACGCCAAGTACTCCTTGAGTTGGTCGAATGCCACTTGACATTCGGCCGTCCAAAGGAAGTCTTTCGGGCGCTTCAACACCTTGAAGAACGGTTGGCAGCGTTCGGCCGATTTTGCCACAAATCGTCCGAGCGCGGCGACCCTTCCAGCGAGCTCCTGAACCTCCTTCACTTTGGTCGGAGGGGACATATCTTGGATGGCCTTGATTTTGTCAGGGTTGGCTTCGATCCCCCGCTGGTTGACAATGAAACCGAGGAACCTCCCGGCCGAAGCGCCAAAGGCGCACTTCGCTGGGTTCAGCTTCATGCGAAACTTCCGCAGGGTGGCAAAAGTCTCCTCCAGATCCGCGATGTGCTGGTCTGCATGGCGGCTCTTCACCAGCATATCGTCCACGTACACCTCCATGTTCCGGCCGATTTGCTCCTTTGAAGATTTTGTTGACGAGGCGCTGGTAAGTGGCGCCAGCATTCTTCAGACCGAAAGGGCATTACCTTGTAACAGTACAGCCCCCCGGTCTGTTATAAAGGCAGTTTTCTCCTCGTCCTGTGGAGCCATCATTATTTGGTTGTAGCCGGAGAAGGCGTCCATGAAAGACAGCAGCTGATATCCGGAAGTCGCGTCGACCAGTTGGTCTATCCGTGGAAGCGGAAAGCTATCCTTGGGGCACGCCTTGTTCAGGTCGGTGTAGTCGACGCACATCCTCCACTTCCCGCTCGCCTTCCGGACAAGTACGACATTTGCCAGCCATTCGGGGTAGCTGACCTCCCTTATGAATCCTGCCTCCAAGAGCTTGTCTACCTCCTGGTCGACCACTCGGATCCGATCCGGGGCACAGTGTCTCTTCTTCTGCTTTACTGGTCGGTGGGTTGGGTCGACGTTGAGGGCGTGAGAAATGACCTCCGGGTCGATCCCAGGTACATCGGCCGCCGACCAGGCAAATACATCAGCATTGGCTCGGAGGAATTCCACTAACCTGAGCCGAGCTTCCGAGTCGAGGTTGGCACCGACCCGGACCGTACGGTCCGGGCGACCCTCTTCAAGGGGAACTTCGATCACACCCTCGGCCGGCTCCCCGTGCCGCAAAGCCACCTCGTCTCTGGCGTCAAGGGACTCGACGCTTAGGGCCTCCACGGGCTTCTTCCCTTTGAGAGTTGCTAGGAAACATTGCCGTGCGGTCGGTTGGTCACCTCGGACCTCTCCAATCCCGGCCGCCGTGGGGAACCGCATTAGCAAATGGTATGTAGAGACTACCGCGCGAAGGGCGTTCAGTCCGGGTCGTCCGAGGATAGCGTTGTAGGCCGAGGGAACACGGACGACCAAGAACCCGAGCCGCACCGTGGCTTCTGCGGGTGCAACGCCCGCAGTCACAGGCAGCTCAATGACACCTTCGGCCGAGATAGCGTCTCCAGTGAATCCTATGAGGGGGGTGGATGTTTTGTGCAACACTTGTCGGGACAAGCTCATCTTTTGGAAGGCCTCGTAAAACAAAATATCAGCTGAGCTTCCACTATCCACAAGAACACGCCTTACATCATAGTTCGCCATAGTGAGGGAGATCACCATGGCATCATCATGGGGGGTCTGAACCCCCTTTACATCCTCATCACAAAAGGTGATTACATTTCCGACCCGCTGCCTCTTCGCGACGGCCACCCCTGATGCTTCCACCGAGCCCCCTGCGTTTCTCACGGGCCGAGAGCAGCCCCCAGTGATGGTGTGGATTACGCCCGCGACGGGTCGATTCTGCTCCCGAGGCTCCTGAGGGGCCGGGTCGGCCGGACGCGGGTCTGCGGGGGGACGTCGGTCGTTTACATATCGACCGAGACGCCCTCGGCGGATGAGAGCCTCGATCTCGTCCCGAAGCTGGAAGCAGTCTTCGGTGTCGTGGCCGTGGTCTCGGTGGTACTCACAGTACGCCCGAGAGGGCCTCCTCCCAGGGATTTTCTTCATCTGCCTCAGGACCGGAAGGTTCTCCCGCCCCTTGACCTCCATAAGGATCTGGGCCCGGGGGGCCAGGAGTGGGGTGTACCGGTTGAAGCGTCGGTGCGGAGAACGAGGGCGTGGGGCGCCGTGGTTCCTCGCCGGTGATGGGCTTCTGCGCCGATGTTGAGGCGTCGGGCTCCTCCTCTGGGGTGCCTCTTTTCGCCTTTTCTTCTCGAGCTTTAGAGGGGCCTCGGCGGCCTCCTTGTTCCGGTGGGCGGCTGCCTCCTCGGCGTCTGCATACTGGTTCGCCCGAGACAACAGCTCCTGGAAGCTCCGCGGCAGGCGTTTGTCCAGGGAGAAGGTGAGTCTGCCCTTCCGGAAGCCACGCTTCAGGGCTGAGAGAGCCACCTCCTAGCTCAGGTTCCGGACCTCCAATGTAGCCTTGTTGAAGCGGGTAAGGTAATCCCGCAGGCTTTCTCCCTCGTTTTGCCGGACATCAAAGAGGGAGTCGGAAACCAATCGCCGCCGGCTACTGACGGCGAAATGGCTGATGAAGAGGCGAGTGAACTGGTCAAAGGACTGGATAGAGTCAGCCTCCAGGCCGGCGAACCACGCCCTGGCTGGGCCACGGAGGGTCGCCGGAAGGCCTTGCAGAGGAGGGGATCTGATGCTCCATGGAGGAGCATAAGAGTCCTGAAACTCTCCACGTGATCCCGCGGGTCCGCCGCCCCGTCATAGGGCTCGATCGCCGGCATTTTGAATCCCGGCGGATTTGGGGTCCGCAGGATCCTCGAGGCAAGCGCCGGTTGGGAGGAGATCTCCAAGTCGGCGAAGAGATCTTTGGAGTGGCCCTTCAGGACCTGGAGTTGTCTGTGGAGATCGTCCACCCGCCGGTCCAGGGAGCGCGACCGGTGGGTGGGAGACAAGGAGCGGCGCGAGGGGGACCGACTGGAGTGCGGGCCCCTCGAGGACTGGGGGGTCGGAGAACGCGCCCGGGTCCGCCTCTCGTACCCCGCGCAGCTTCGATGAGAAGGTCCTGGCAGAATGGACCGTGCTCGAGAACCTTCCTCGCGCCGGCGCTCCTCCCCATGGGAGAGGAAGGAGTGCGGGTTGAGGAAGACAGGTGAGCGCTCGGGGGGCAGCGGCTCCTGGGCCCGCTGTGGCGCTCGAGACATCACACCCTGCAGGTTCTGCACTACCTCCGCGAGGGTGCGGACCTGCTGGGCTAACTGGTCGAACTGAGCGGCTTCGACCATCTGAATCGGGGGTGGAACGGTTGAGTGTTGCTGAGAATGTGTTGGAGACGCAGCGGCCTCCCGGCCGGAGGTGCGAGAGGCCCCGCGACCGGAGGCATTGGAAGCTCCACGACCACCTCGCCGTGCCATTACGATCGCTCTGAGATCAGGGCCCTTCCTCTAGCGCCAACTGTTGCTGGTGGTCCAAACCGAGAACGATTGACACAGCGGTGTGAATGGGGTTCCGTCTGAGTTGTCTTGGTTGGTGTTGGTTACGCTCCACCTTCCACCGGAAAATCTGCGAGCAAGCCTCGCACCACCACTGGGGTAGTGGGGGCCCTCCGACGATCAAGTCAGAGGAGATTGGAGGAGAAGGAGAGATCATAATCGCAAGCAAGAGAGTGCTCTGGAAGATATTGCTTACCCCCCCTTCTCCCCCCAGCCGCATATATACCTGGCTGGGGGGTCTCTTAGGGGGGTTTGTCATCGTGGGGCGGCGCGATGGAGTGGCCACTGATATGGCCGTTACAGGGCGTCGTGGAGTAGCGCTGGGTACGGCCATGACAGGGCGTAGTGGAGTTCCGCTTTGTACGGCTGATACAGGAGATCGTGGAACAGCATCGGATACAGCCGTTGCAGGGAGTAGTGGAGCAGGAGGCCTCGGCGTGCCTCTGGGAAGCAGCCTGTCGTTATCAAGAGATCTCCGACTCGGGGTCGGAGTGCTGGATCAAGGGGCAGCCGACTCGGGGTCGAGCTGCGGTGCTGAGGATATCCGACTTGGGGTCGGATTGCTAGATTAAGGGGCAGCCGACTCGGGGTCGGGCTGCGAAGCCGAAGATGTCCGACTCGGGGCCGGACTGCTGGATCGAAGGGCAGCCGACTCGAGGTCGGGCTGTGGAGCCGAAGATGTCCGACTCGGGGTCGGATTGCTGGATCAAAGGGCAACCGACTCGAGGTCGGGCTGTGGAGCCGAAGATGTCCGACTCGGGGTCGGATTGCTGGATCAAAGGGCAACCGACTCGAGGTCGGGCTGTGGAGCCGAAGATGTCCGACTCGGGGTCGGATTGCTGGATCAAAGGACAGCCGTAGTCTTCATGGGCGCGCGTGCCGGTCACGTGGAGCATGGCGGCTTAGTTCCCCCGTAACAAATACTTTTCCCAGTCAGTGAGATTGGTGAAGCAGAACGAATTCTTGGCCCTGAAACAGACTGAGAATATGACAGTATTGGAATATGCCAGCAAGTTTAATGAGTTGGGCAGGTTTTATCCTCAGTTTATGGAGGAAGAGATAAGTAAAGTTAATAGGTTTGAACAAGGCCTGAGATATGGGATCAGGTCCAGGTTGGATGTTCTGCTTTTCACTAGTTACGAGGATGTGTTGGAAAGGGCTTTGAAATTAGAAGCTGAATTGAACAGGGCAGAAAAGGAAAGAGATGCTCTTAAGGCAACTATGGATCAGAATGCAAGGCTAAGAAATTCTGGAGAAAATGCAAACAAGAAGAAGAAATTCGGGGTCTGCAAATTCTATAACAAGTCACATGGTGGACCTTGCTTCAAGAAGATGGGAGCTTGCTTTAACTGTGGTCAGGTTGGGCATATTGCACGTGATTGTCAGCAGAAGAAGAATGACCCCAGGCCTACTGGATCAAGGGATCAGAAGCAGAAGGGGATTGCTCGGGTCTTTGCATTGACTCAGCAGGATGTTAGTGCAAGTGACAGTGTGGTGACAGGTACTATTCACATCAACTCAGTTGATGCATCTATATTATTTGATTCTGGCTCTACACATTTTTTTATATCTACCAAATTCTCTAGCTGTTTACACTGCATACCTGAGAAATTAGTGGAGCCATTATATGTTGCCACACCCCTACAGAAAATAGTAATTGCTGACATTATCTTCAAGAATTGCATAATTCAGTTAGGAGAAAAAGAGTTAGAGGCAGACTTATTACAGCTAGACATGCAAGATTTTGACATCATCCTGGTAATGGATTGGATGTCCAAGTACCATGCTCATATAGACTGCTTTAGAAAGAGAGTAGTGTTCCGGATACCAGAAGTGTTGGAATTTTTTTTCAAGGTGATGCACCCATGCAATGTAAGTCTTCTTTACATCTTATTTTTGCTATGTGTGCATGCAAAGCATTAAGAAAAGGGTGTCAAGCCTATCTAGCCTATGTCGTAGATACTCAAACTGAGACAAGACTGGATGATATTCATATTGTGGGAGAATATCCTGATGACCTACCTGGACCGCCCCTTGATCGGGAGATTGATTTTAAAATTGATCTTGTACCGGGAGTTGGACCGATCTCCAAGCCTCCTTATCGGATGGCACCGGCAGAGTTGCGAGAACTGAAAGCTCAGCTACAAGAATTTCTAGAGAAGAAGTTCATTCAGCCTAGTGTTTCCCCATGGGGAGCTTCGGTGTTGTTTGTAAAGAAGAAGGATGGGAGCATGAGGATGTGTATTGACTATAGGGAGTTGAATAGAGTAACTGTGAAGAACAAGTACCCATTGCCTCGGATTGATGATCTATTTTATCAGTTGCAAGGGGCTCAAGTGTTCTCAAAGATAGACTTGCGGTCTGGTATCATCAATTGAAAATTCAAACAGAGAATGTGCCCAAAACAGCATTTCGGACTAGGTATGGTCATTATAAATTTTTGGTTATACCTTTTGGATTAACCAATGCTCCTGCTGCCTTTATGGACCAGATGAACAGGGTTTTCAAGGAGTTTCTGGATCAGTTTGTTATTGTATTTATTGATGACATACTGATTTATTCCAAAAGCAAGGAAGAGCATGAACATCATTTGAGGTTAGTGTTGCAAACTCTGCAAGAAAAGAAGTTATATGCCAAGCTGAGCAAATGTAAATTCTGGCTGGATAGCATTGCATTTCTTAGGCATGTGATCTCCAGGAACGGAATTTCAGTAGACTCAAAGAAGATTTAAGCAGTAGTGAACTGGCCTCGTCCTACTAATGTGACAGAGATCAGAAGTTTCTTGGGTCTAACTGGATACTATAGGAGGTTTGTGGAGGAATTTTCAAAGATTACCAACCCTTTGACTCGTTTGACACAGAAATGAGCAAAGTACGTCTGGAGTGGAGAATGTGAGCAGAGTTTTCAGAAGTTGAAGCAGAGATTAGTATCTGCTCCTGTCCTCACCCTACCAAGTTCTGGAGGTTTTACCATCTTTAGTGATGCTTCCAATAAAGGACTAGGTTGTGTTCTAATGCAAAATAATAAAATGGTGGCTTATGCTTCTAGACAATTGAAGCCCTATGAGCAGAACTATCCAACCCATGATCTGAAACTGACAGCGGTAGTCTTTGCTCTGAAGATTTGGAGGCATTATTTGTATGGAGAACCATGTGAAGTCTTCACTGATCATAAAAGTTTGAAGTATATAATTACACAGAAGAAGCTTAACATGAAACAAAGGAGATGGCTTGAACTACTGAAAGATTATGACTTAAGTATTAAATACCATCGAGAAAAGGCTAATGTAGTGGCTGACACTCTCAGTAGAAAGTCTACAGTAGGCACCATAGCTCTGCTCACCACTCAGAAGCAGATTGTAAGAGATCTCGACATGATGAATATCGAGGTGACTACTATGAGCACTGGGGGCATGCTGACTTGTTTGATGGTGCAACCAATATTACTTGAAAGAATTAAGGCTGCCCAACAGACGGATGCTCACTTATGTCAACTAAGAGAAGATGTAGAAACAGGGTTGCGACCCGAGCTTAGTATTCATCAGGATGGTACTCTTCGATTTGGTAGCCGCTTATGTGTACCAGATGATATCGAATTGAAGAGGAAAATTATGAAGGAAGCTCACCAATCCCGCTTCTCCATCCATCCAGGTAGCACAAAAATGTACAAAGATTTGAGGGAGCATTTTTGGTGGAATGGCATGAAAAGAGAAATAGCCGATTTTGTGGCTCGATGCTTGGTATGTCAACAGGTGAAAGCTGAACATCAAAGGCTTGCAGGTTTGTTGGAACCGTCGGAGATACCAGAATGGAAGTGGGAACATATCACTATGGATTTTGTTATTGGACTTCCCAAGACATTTAAGAAGAATGATGCAGTCTGGTTGATTGTTGATCGTCTCACAAAGTCAGCTGATTTTTATCCTTTAGGGTTGGCACTCCTCTTGAGAAGCTGGCACCGAGATATATTGAGGAAGTTGTGCGCCTACATGGCATACCAGTTAGTATTGTATCTGATCGGGACCCACGATTTGTATCCAGATTCTAGAGGAGCTTTCAGAATGCTATAAGAACTGAATTGAGGCTCAGTACTGCTTATCATCCTCAGACTGATGGTCAGTCAGAGCGGATGATTCAGACTTTGGAAGATATACTGAGGTCATGTACTGTTGATCTTGGAGGCTGCTGGGATAATCATAGCCCTGGTAGAATTTGCTTATAATAACAGCCATCATTCTAGCATCCAGATGGCACCTTATGAAGCCCTTTATGGAAGAAAGTGCAGATCTCCTGTACATTGGGATGAGGTTGGAGAGAAAAAGTTGCTGGGTCCTGAGTTAGTGCAGGTTACCAGAGAGAAGATTTTACTGATCAGAGAAAGGCTCAAGGCAACTCAGGACAGACAGAAGAGTTAGGCAGACAAAAGAAGAAGAGAATTGGAATTCCATGAGGGTGACTCTATTTTCTTGAAGATGTCTTCCTCGAAGGGAGCTATGAGATTTGGAAGACATAGTAAGCTGAGTTCCCACTACATTGGTCCCTTCGAAATTCTGAACAAGGTGGGACAGGTTGCTTACAGATTAGCCTTACCACCAGAGCTATCGAGTATACACAATGTCTTCCATGTCTCTCTACTACGAAAGTATATTGCAGATCCCAGTCATATAGTAAAATATGAACCATTACAGGTTGAAAAGTGTTACGGGGGAACTAAGCCGCCATGCTCCACGTGACCGGCACGCGCGCCCATGAAGACTACGGCTGTCCTTTGATCCAGCAATCCGACCCCGAGTCGGACATCTTCGGCTCCACAGCCCGACCTCGAGTCGGCTGCCCTTCGATCCAGCAGTCCGGCCCCGAGTCGGACATCTTCGGCTTCGCAGCCCGACCCCGAGTCGGCTGCCCCTTAATCTAGCAATCCGACCCCAAGTCGGATATCCTCAGCACCGCAGCCCGACCCCGAGTCGGCTGCCCCCTGATCCAGCACTCCGACCCCGAGTCGGAGATCTCTTGATAACGACAGGCTGCTTCCCAGAGGCACGCCGAGGCCTCCTGCTCCACTACTCCTGCAACGGCTGTATCCGATGCTGTTCCACGATCTCCTGTATCAGCCGTACAAAGCGGAACTCCACTACGCCCTGTCATGGCCGTACCCAGCGCTGCTCCACGACGCCCTGTAACGGCCATGTCAGTGGCCACTCCATCGCGCCCCACGATGACAAACCCCCCTGAGAGACCCCCCAGCCAGGTATATATGCGGCTGGGGGGAGAAGGGGGGGTAAGCAATATCTTCCAGAGCACTCTCTTGCTTGCGATTATTATCTCTCCTTCTCCTCCAATCTCCTCTGACTTGATCGTCGGAGGGCCCCCACTACCCCAGTGGTGGTGCGAGGCTTGCTCGCAGGTTTTCCGGTGGAAGGTGGAGCGTAACCAACACCAACCAAGACAACTCAGACGGAACCCCGTTCACACCGTTGTGTCAATCGTTCTCGGTTTGGACCACCAGCAACAGTAGGCGCTAGAGGAAGGGACTGATCTCAGAGCGATCGTAATGGCACGGCGAGGTGGTCGTGGAGCTTTCAATGCCTCCGGTCGCGGGGCCTCTCGCGCCTCCGGCCGGGAGGCCGCTGCGTCTCCAACACATTCTCAGCAACACTCCACCATTCCACCCCCCATTCAGATGGTCGAAGCCGCTCAGTTCGACCAGTTAGCCCAGCAGGTTCGCACCCTCGCGGAGGCAGTGCAGAACCTGCAGGGTGTGATGTCTCGAGCGCCACAGCGGGCCCAGGAGCCGCTGCCCCCCGAGCGCTCACCTGTCTTCCTCAACCCGCGCTCCTTCCTCTCCCATGGGGAGGAGCGCCGGCACGAGGAAAGTTCTCGAGCACGGTCCATTCTGCCAGGACCTTCTCATCGAAGCTGCGCGGGGTACGAGAGGCGGACCCGGGCGCGTTCTCCGACCCCCCAGTCCTCGAGGGGCCCGCACTCCAGTCGGTCCCCCTCGCGCCGCTCCTTGTCTCCCACCCACCGGTCGCGCTCCCTGGACCGGCGGGTGGACAATCTCCACAGACAACTCCAGGTCCTGAAGGGCCACTCCAAAGATCTCTTCGCCGACTTGGAGATCTCCTCCCAACCGGCGCTTGCCTTGAGGATCCTGCGGACCCCAAATCCGCCGGAATTCAAAATGCCGGCGATCGAGCCCTATGACGGGGCGGCGGACCCGCGGGATCACGTGGAGAGTTTCAGGACTCTTATGCTCCTCCATGGAGCATCAGATCCCCTCCTCTGCAAGGCCTTCCCGGCGACCCTCCGTGGCCCAGCCAGGGCGTGGTTCGCCGGCCTGGAGGCTAACTCAATCCAGTCCTTCGACCAGTTTACTCGCCTCTTCATCACCCATTTCGCCGTCAGTAGCCGGCGGCGACTGGTCTCCGACTCCCTCTTTGATGTCCGGCAAAACGAGGGAGAAAGCTTGCGGGATTATCTTACCCGCTTCAACAAGGCTACGCTGGGAGTCCGGAACCTGAGCCAGAAAGTGGCTCTTTCAGCCCTGAAGCGTGGCTTCCGAAGGGGCAGACTCACCTTCTCCCTGGACAAACGCCTGCCGCGGAGCTTCCCGGAGCTGTTGTCCCGGGCGAACCAGTATGCGGACGCCGAGGAGGCGGCCGCCCACCGGAGCAAGGAGGCCGCCGAGATCCCTCCAAAGCTCGGGAAGAAAAGGCGAAAAGAGGCACGCCAGAGGAGGAGCCCGACGCCTCAACGTCGGCGCAGGAGCCTGTCGCCGGCGAGGAACCACGGCGCCCTACGCCCTCGTTCTCTGCACCGACGCTTCAACCGGTACACCCCACTCCTGGCCCCCCGGGCCCAGATCCTTATGGAGGTCAAGGGGCGGGAGAACCTCCCGGTCCCGAGGCAGATGAAGAAAATCCCTGGGAGGAGGCCCTCTCGGGCGTACTGTGAGTACCACCGAGACCACGGCCACGATACCGAAGACTGCTTCCAGCTTCGGGACGAGATCGAGGCTCTCATCCGCCGAGGGCGTCTCGGTCGATATGTAAACGACCGACGTCCCCCCGCAGACCCGCGTCCGGCCGACCCGGCCCCTCAGGAGCCTCAGGAGCAGAATCGACCCGTCGCGGGCGTAATCCACACCATCACTGGGGGCTGCTCTCGGCCCGTGAGAAACGCAGGGGGCTCGGTGGAAGCATCAGGGGTGGCCGTCGCGAAGAGGCAGCGGGTCGGAAATGTAATCACCTTTTGTGATGAGGATGTAAAGGGGGTTCAGACCCCCCATGATGATGCCATGGTGATCTCCCTCACTATGGCGAACTATGATGTAAAGCGTGTTCTTGTGGATAGTGGAAGCTCAGCTGATATTTTGTTTTACGAGGCCTTCCAAAAGGTGAGCTTGTCCCGACAAGTGTTGCACAAAACATCCACCCCCCTCATAGGATTCACTGGAGACGCTATCTCGGCCAAAGGTGTCATTGAGCTGCCTGTGACTGCGGGCGTTGCATCCGCAGAAGCCACGGTGCGGCTCGGGTTCTTGGTCGTCCGTGTTCCCTCGGCCTACAACGCTATCCTCGGACGACCCGGACTGAACGCCCTTCGCGCGGTAGTCTCTACATACCATTTGCTAATGCGGTTCCCCACGGCGGCCGGGATTGGAGAGGTCCGAGGTGACCAACCGACCGCACGGCAATGTTTCCTAGCAACTCTCAAAGGGAAGAAGCCCGTGGAGGCCCTAAGCGTCGAGTCCCTTGACGCCAGAGACGAGGTGGCTTTGCGGCACGGGGAGCCGGCCGAGGGTGTGATCGAAGTTCCCCTTGAAGAGGGTCGCCCGGACCGTACGGTCCGGGTCGGTGCCAACCTCGACTCGGAAGCTCGGCTCAGGTTAGTGGAATTCCTCCGAGCCAATGCTGATGTATTTGCCTGGTCGGCGGCCGATGTACCCGGGATCGACCCGGAGGTCATTTCTCACGCCCTCAACGTCGACCCGACCCACCGACCAGTAAAGCAGAAGAAAGAGACACTGTGCCCCGGATCGGATCCGGGTGGTCGACCAGGAGGTAGACAAACTCTTGGATGCAGGCTTCATAAGGGAGGTGAGCTACCCCGAGTGGCTGGCAAACGTCGTACTTGTCCGGAAGGCGAGCGGAAAGTGGAGGATGTGCGTCGACTACACCGACCTGAACAAGGCGTGCCCCAAGGATAGCTTTCCGCTTCCACGGATAGACCAACTGGTCGACGCGACTTCCGGATATCAGCTGCTGTCTTTCATTGACGCCTTCTCCGGCTACAACCAAATAATGATGGCTCCACAGGACGAGGAGAAAACTGCCTTTATAACAGACCGGGGCTGTACTGTTACAAGGTAATGCCCTTGGTCTGAAGAATACTGGCGCCACTTACCAGCGCCTCGTCAATAAAATCTTCAAGGAGCAGATTGGCCGGAACAATGGAGGTGTACGTGGACGATATGTTGTGAAGAGTCGCCATGCAGACCAGCACATTGCGGATCTGGAGGAGACTTTCGCCACCTTGCGGAAGTTTCGCGTGAAGCTGAACCCAGCGAAGTGCGCCTTTGGTGCTTCGGCCGGGAGGTTCCTCGGTTTCATTGTCAACCAGCGGGGGATCGAGGCCAACCCGGACAAAATCAAGGCCATCCAAGATATGTCCCCTCCGACCAAAGTGAAGGAGGTTCAGGAGCTCGTTGGAAGGGTCGCCGCGCTCGGACGATTTGTGGCAAAATCGGCCGAACGCTGCCAACCGTTCTTCAAGGTGTTGAAGCGCCCGAAAGACTTCCTTTGGACGGCCGAATGTCAAGTGGCATTCGACCAACTCAAGGAGTACTTGGCGTCTCCTCCCCTGCTGTCCAAGCCGCAAGAGGGGGAGATGCTCTACCTCTATCTGGCGGTCTCCCCAACCGCAGTCAGCGCAGTACTGGTTCGGGAAGAGGCAAAGCTCCAGAAGCCTGTGTACTACATCAGCCGGGTCCTACAGGATGCCGAGACGCGGTATACGAAGGCTGAAAAGATCGCCTTCGCGCTGCTGACCGCGACCAGGAGGCTCCGCCCCTATTTCCAGGCCCATTCTGTCACCCTCTTGACCGATCAACCGCTGCGGCAGATCCTCAGCAATCCAGAGAATTGCGGGACGGCTGGTGAAGTGGGCAATAGAACTTGGTGAGTTCGACATCCGCTACCAGCCCCCGACCCGCCATCAAGGCCCAGGCGCTCGCGGATTTCCTCGCTGAGTGCACGGTGCAGGAGGCGGAACCTAGGTCGCCGGAAACACCCAGCCTCGACCTCCCGATTGGACGCTTCACATCGATGGGTCGTCGAACCCCGAAGGTGGAGGGGGCCGGGCTGGTCCTTACCAGTCCAGATGGAGTGATAGCCGAGTATGCCTTGAGGTTCGGATTTTCCAGTGACCAACAACGAGGCGGAGTACGAGGCCCTAGTCACGGGACTCAAACTCACCAAGGAGCTCGGCATCCGGCGCCCTGAAGGTCTTCACCGACTCCCAGCTGGTGGTCGGGCAGGTCCGTGGGAGTTCGAAGCCCGGAACCCGACCATGCAGAATTACGTCCGGAAGGTGCAAGCACTCATTCCCGACCTCGCAGTGTCGACATCCAGCAGGTCCCAAGAAGTGAAAATGCCAGGGCCGACAGGTTGTCCCGCTTAGTGAGCGCAGACGCGCACTAACTTGTCGAGGGCGATCTACCTGGAGACCCTGGAGTGCCCCGAGCATCGGCGAGGCTGGAGCGGTGATGGCGATTGATTCCGGAGCCCGTCTTGGATGGACCCGCTTGTCGCCTACCTCGCCGAAGGGATCCTCCCAGAGGACGAAAATCAAGCTCGGTGACTCGTCATGAAGTCCGCCCACTACGTACTCTATGAAGGAAGGCTGTATCGGACCTCGTTCACCGCCCCCTCTTAAGGTGCTCCGCCCCTCGGAAGCGGCCTACGCCCTCAGCGAAGTCCACGAAGGCATCTGCGGGATCACACCTGGGGGCTAGGTCCTTGGCGCATAAGATCCATGAGGCAAGGCTATTATTGGCCTACCTTGTTGGAGGACTCAAAGGATCATGTGCGGAAATGCGACGCCTGCCAGCGCCACGCCAACGTTCCAGAGAGTCCCTTCTGTCCCCTTGGCAAACCACACGGCACCCTGGCCCTTCGCCAGTGGGAAATGGATATCCTTGGACCATTCCCGTTGCTTCAGCTCAGCGGAAATTTTTGATTGTGCAAATCGACTACTTCACCAAGTGGTGGAGCAGAGCCGCTGGCCACTATCACGGAGGTGCAAGTCCGGAAGTTCGTGAAGAAGAACATCATTTGTCCGATTTGGGGTACCTCGGGTCTCATCTCGGATAATGGGCGACAGTTCGACAACAAGCATTTCGTGACTTCTGCGAGGAGTTCGGGATCGAGCATCGTTTCACATCTGTGTCGCATCCCCAAACCAACGGCGAGGCCGAGGTCACAAATCGGACAATCCTCCAAGGAATCAAAGCGCGAATCGGTCCAGGATCCGGGGCAAGCTTGGGTCGAAGAACTCGAGAATGTCCTTTTGGGCGTATCGGACCACGCATTCGGACCCCTACCGGGGAGACGCCTTTCAGCCTAACCTATGGCAACGGAAGCCGTTGTCCCCGTGGAGCTCGGACTCCCCTCACCTCGGGTGGCCGCGCACCGACCCGAGGCCAATTCGGAACAACTCCGAGGGAACCTGGATCTCTTGGAAGAAGCGAGGGAAATGGCGCAGGTTTGGATGGCGATGTAATCAGCGGAGGGTGGCCCGATATTACAACTCCAAGGTCCCGACCGAAGCTTTTCAGAATCGGAGATCTGGTGCTAAGGCGAGCTAAAGCATCTCGACCTGCGGAAGGTGGGAAGCTAGCGCCAAAATTGGGAAGGCCCATATAAGGTTCGCTGGGTAAACCGACCTGGCTCCTACCAGTTGGAGGCCCTAGATGGTCGAGAAATTCTAAAGGAGCTGGAATTCCGCTAACCTGCGGATGTATTACCAGTAGAACGACGATGCCAGAAAGACAGTTCAAAATGTATACACTTTGCATTTCAATAATTTCTGGTTACAACGCGTGCTCGCGTGATACAAGGATTCCCCAGAGGGGAATTAGGGTGTAAAGAAAGTAA